>NC_080066.1:166856810-167156810 GCF_949987535.1 Balaenoptera acutorostrata
CTTGTATGTGACTGCTTCCCTTCAGCCCTTTCCCCTTGTAAATATGTCATCACGTATGTTCATTTCTTTCATAGCACTTACCACAATCTTTGTGGATCTTTTTTATTTCCTTGTTCATCTCCCCCCTACCAAACTGCACTCCATTAGGGCAGAGACCTGTCTGTCTGATTGGCTACTGTATTCCCAGGACGCTGCTCCAATGCCTACCACATAGTAGATGGTCAATACATATTTGTTGATTGAATGATCCTGAGAAATAATTTTTCCTCAATTAATTTATAATTTTAGTTATGAAGCATTTCAAGCATGCAGAAGATATCATAACACTCAGGTGCCTACCAACCAAATTTAACAGATTTTGACATTTTGCCATATTTGCTTCTGATTTTGTTTTCTTCTCTCTCGTTCTCTTTTTTAAAAGAAATGTTAAATGTAAAACAAATGTGTCCATTTCGTCTAAGTTCAAAATTATTAGCACAAATTATGCATGGTATTCTCTTAACAATATTTTTAATGGCTGTAAGATCTGCCTCACCTTCAATCCAGATATAGGTAATTTGTGGGGTTTTTTCCCTTTCGTCAGTCTAGCTAGAGGTTTATTAATTTTACTGATCTTTTTAAAGAACCATCTTTGGTGTCATTTATTTTCTGTATTATTCTTCCATTTTCTAGTTCATTGATTTTTGCTGCTGTTATATTATTATTTCCTTCTACTTATTTTGGTTTACTTGATCTTTTTATGGGTTCTTCAAGTAGATGTTTCCATCGTTGATTTTAGTCTTTTTTTCTTTTCCAATGTAAACATTTAAAACTTTATATTTCCATCTAAGCAGTGCTTTAACTGCATTCCACAAATTTTGTGTTTTCATTATCATCCAGTTCAAAATAGTTTCTAATTCTCTTTGTGTTTTCTTCTGTGAACCATGGGTTGTTAAGAAATATGTTGCTTAATTTCCAAATATTTAGATATTTTCCAGATTTTTTGGTTACTGATTTTTTATTTAATTCTGTTCCCTTCAGCTCCTTAAATTTATTGTAACTTTTTTTATGTCTCAGCATCTGTCTTGGTGAATGTTCCATTAGAAATGGAGTGGAATGAATATCTTTTAGATGTCAATATTTACTACCAGAGGAGTATTAAAATAATCAGCTATAATAGATTTGTCTGGTTCTTCTTTGAGTTCTCTCAGTTTTTTGCTTCATGTGTTTTTAAGCTCTTTTATTAGGTATATATACATTTAGGATTATGTCTTCTTGATTAATTGATTGACTCTTATTATTATGAAATATCTCTTTTTCTCTGATAGTATTCTTTGTTCTGAAGTGATATTGATATAGCCATTCCTCTTTTGTTATCTTTTTTTATTCTTTTACTATTAATTTATCTATGTCTTTATGATTAAAGTGGATTTCCTAAGGATGGCATACAGTTGAGTTGCTTTTTTATTCATTCTGACAATCTCTTCTTTTTAATTAGAGTGTTTATCCTATTTACAGTTAATATAATTATCAATATGGTGGGGTTTAAGCCTGCCATCTTCATATTTATTTTCTGTTTCTTCTATTTGTCCTTCTTTTTCCCTTCTTTTCTTACCTTTATTTCCAGGACTCTTCTTTCCTTTGTGTAGATCCAATTTTCCATTCTTTATAATTTTTTTATAAGCCTAAAGAACTTCCTTAAAATTTCTAGTCTACTGGTGACAAATTTTCTCAGTTTCTGTTTGTCTGAAAACGTTTTATTTTACTTTCATTTTTGAAGGATATTTTCTTTCAGCACTTTAAAGTTGTCGTTCTAACTGGTTTCCATTATTTCTGATGACAAGTCAGTGGTAATTTTTATACATTTTTTTCTCTGAACATATGTGTCGTTTTCTCTGGCTGCTTTTAAGATTTTGTTTTGTTTGTTTTCAGCAATTTGCTTATGATGTTCCTTTTTATAGTGTTCTTTATTTATCCTGCTTAGAGTTTGTTGAGTTTGGATCAGGGGTATTCTAGTGTTCACCAAATTTGGACAATGTTTGGCCATCATTCCTTCAAATGTTTTTTCTTCTTCCCTGATATTCTGGTACTCCAATTACATGTAAATTAGACCACTTTGTATTACCGCACAAGTCACTGATGTTCTTTCCATTTCACTCTCAGCCTTTTTTTTCTCAGATTCAATTTGGAAAGTTTCTATTTCCATTTCGTTAACTTCACAAACAATTTTTTTCTGTAATGTCTAATATGATGTTGATCTCATCCCATGAATTATTTGCTTCAGATATTATACTTTTAGTCTCTAGAAGTTCCACTTGGTTCTCTTTTATGTTTTTCATTTCTCTCTTCATTATGTTTATCTTTTCTTTGATCCTGGAGCATACTTATAATTAGAAGTCCTTGTCTACCAATTCTGTCATCTTTGTTGTTTTTGGTTCTGTTTCTTTTGACTGATTTTTCTCCTGTTTATGGGTCCCATTTTCTTACTTCTTAGCATGTATAACAATGTTTTTATTGGATTCTAGACTTTATTTTATTAATCTTCTATTGCTCTGTGACAGATTATCAGAAATTTAACAGCTTACAGCAGCCTCTGGTTTCATCTCACAGTTCTGCAGGTTATAAGTCAGATGTGCTCACTTGAGTTCTCTGCCTAGGGTCAAGGTATTGGCTGGGCTGAGATTTTTTTGTTTTTTGTTTTTTCAAATTTATTTGGTTGCACCAGGTCTTAGTCGTGGCTGGTGGGCTCCTTAGTTGTGGCAGGCGAGCTCCTTAGTTGTGGCTCACTGGCTCCTTAGTTGTGGCTCACCAGCTCCTTGGTTGTGGCATGCAAACTCTGGGCTGAGCTCTTATGTGGAAGTTCATAGGAAGAATCTGCTTTCAAGCCTATCCGGGTTGTTGGAAGCTTCCTTGTGGCTGTGGGTCAGAGGCCCTCGTTTTCTTGCTTGCTGTCAGCCAGTCTACTCTGTGCTCTTAGCAGATGCCTGCATTCCTTCTCATGTGGTCCTCTCCATCTTCAAAGCAGCAGTGGTGTGTCACATCCTTCTTAACTCTTTGAGTCTCTCTGATCTCTTTTGCTTCCAACTGGAGAAAGTTTTCTGCTTTTAAGGGCTCATGTGATTAGATTACGCCCACCTGGATTATTTTACCTGGATTATTTAACAATCGTGGAAATGATCTCATAACATTCACAGGTTCTCAGGACTCGGGGGTATGGAATCTTGGGGGCCATTCCTAGAACTTCTGCCTACCACAATTATGAATGTTATGATGTTGAGAGTTGAGATTTTGATGTCTTCTTTTGAGTATTGAGATTAGTTCTGACAGGTTTTTTTTTTAAATATTACTTATGTAATTACTTTTTTTTTTTAATTTATTATTTATTTTTGGCTGTGTTGGGTCTTCGTTTCTGTGCGAGGGCTTCCTCTAGTTGCGGCGAGCAGTGGCCACTCTTCATCGCGGTGCGCGGGCCTCTCACTGTCGCGGCGCGGCCTCTCCTGTTGCGGAGCACAGGCTCCAGACGCGCAGGCTCAGTAGTTGTGGCTCACGGGCCCAGTTGCTCCGCGGCATGTGGGATCTTCCCAGACCAGGGCTCGAACCCGTGTCCCCTGCATTGGCAGGCAGATTCTCAACCACTGCGCCACCAGGGAAGCCCTGACAGGTTTTAAATTTACTTGCTAATGGGCTTGATTTTCAAGGCTTGTTTATAAGCTTTGTACAGTTGACTCTTGAACAATGCAGAGGTTAAGGGCACTGATCCCCTTGTAGTCAAAAATTCATGTACTGCTATCTCTGCCTCAAAACACAAAGGAATTGAAAGATGACTCACCCAAGGTCAGGAAGCTAAAACTGTTAGGACGAAATCAGGTCTCAAACCCTAGTTCTTTTGATTCCACATATTGTGATCTCTAATCAAACACAAACTTTTCCCCACACTTGATTAAAGATCTGTGAAATGTAAATACAGGTATTATATTTATTGAAAAAAACCCATGTATAGGTGGACCCACGCAGTTCAAACCCGTGCTGTTCAAGGGTGAACTGTATAGTTTTAGAGTACCCTTTACAGCTAATTTAGCCCCACTCTGGAGGTATGGCCTTTCCGGTGTCTACTCAATAGCCAAGGTGTACAATGCTTCTCTCCAGTCTCACTAGGGGGAACCTCAACAGGTACAAGCCCTGCGTGAGATCAGTGGTTGTTCAGCTGGCTCATCCCTGGCAATTCCTTCCCCAGGTTTTTGCATTCTCACCCCTGTGTGTCCTCAGGGAATCCCATGCAGATTTCTGGAGCTCTTTCTCTGCATGGCTCCTTCCCCAGGGCACTCCACACCACAAATTCCAGACCTCAGCCACTCCCAACCCAGGTACACCAAAGGTTAGGGGGAGGGAGCAGTCCAACCCAGGTGCTGGGAATTTGGAGGTATGTAGTTGGAAGAGAATTTTAAAATAATTATAAATATGACTAAAAGTCTATCTTGTATTTATCATCATGTCTCTACAACTCTGACTAATCAGGTGATAAAATACTTGGGATGGGGTGGGAAACGGGACTTTTGTTGGCCTACGTTCTAAACAATTGCTGAGGTTACTTTTGAGTTTTAATAATACACGTGTAAACTTTAAATTACACATTATTATATTTTTCTTTTATTAAACAGCTAAATGTGCTTATTTTGAGAGTACATTTCTAGCAGTAGCAGTTCAGAATCATTTGGACTGGCTTCAAATATAGTTTGTGTTTCCATCTCCTGTAGTATAAGAAACTCCCATGTTTAGAGAATAGATTTGGTATAAACAACGATAACACAGTTGTTATGAAGATAAAGAAATAACGTGAGTTATTTAAAGTCTCATTGTATGTGACCACTTAAGAGTTTTACTTTGTGTTTACAATGTAAAATAGTGAAACCAAGTGGGAAATGTGAGGCTTCATATTTATGTTTGTTAAGTGTAAGGTTTAGTTTACACCTGAACTATTTTACAGATTTCAATAAAATTTTGTAAAATGATGTTTATTCCCTTTTTGCATCGTTAATGGTTTGTTTTAAAACCAGAGAATAAATCAAGAACATAGTGATTATTGCTGATTATTACATGATTATTGCTGAAAATAATTTTGTCATACAGAGAACAGGTGTTTAAGAAATGATAGGCTCCTGGTGTCAAATATGTTAGGTGCTCTGTGCCCCAGGCTCTGACCTCTGTCTCCTCAGCTCAGTAAGACCGCCATCCCCTGCTTGAGTTTCCCTTCCCTTTACCTCAGTTCGGATGGTACCTCTAGGCAGAAAGCCAGGATAATTATAGGGCTCTCTTTACTTGTTTTTCTTCTCAGGAATCATATAAGCCCTGCTCTCTGCTGTCCAATCTCTGAAAGCCACTTTAAAAAATATATCTTTCGGGATTTCCCTGGCGGTCCAGCGGTTAAAACTTCGCCTTCCATTGCAGGGAGTGCAGGTTTGATCCCTGGTCGGGGAGCTAAGATCCCACATTCTTCGTGGCCAAAAAGCCAAAACATAAAACAGAAGCAATATTGTAACAAATTCAATTCAATAAAGACTTAAAAAATGGTCCACATCAAAAAACAAATTTTTTAAAAAATATCTCTATATATCTTTCATTGTTTATGGGAGAAGGGCTACTCTGGTACTCTCCAAGTTTGATTTAATTATTTGTGTATATTTCTATTTCCTGGGTTAGCCTACGAGTTCCATAAGTGTAGGAGCCATATGGTATTAGAGTTCTCCAGAGAAACAGAAACAATAAGACATACATATATAGAGAGAGAGATTTATTTTAAGGAATTGGCTCACAAGATTGTGAGCGGGCAAGTCTGAAGTCCACAGGGAAAGCTGCAGACTGCAGACTCAGCCGAGGTTTCTTTTCTTTTCTTTTTTTAACATTTTATTTATTTATTTATTTTTGGGGCCACACCACACGGCATGTGGGATCATAGTTCCTTGACCAGGGATGGAACCCACACCCCCTGCAGTGGAAGCTCAGAGTCTTAACCACTGGAGCGCCAGGGAAGTCCCTCAGCCAAGGTTTCTATATTGCACTCTGGAGGCAGAATCACTTCTTCTTTGGGAAACATCACTCTTTGCTTGTAAGACCTTGAACGAATTGGATGAGGCCCACCCACGTGGGGGGTTATCTGCCAGACTCAAAGTCTACTGATTTAAAGGTTAATCACATCTAAAAAATTAACCTTCCCAGCAACATCTAGACTGGTGTTTGACCAAACAAGTAGGCACCATAGCCTACCCAAGGTGACACAAAAAATTAACCACCACACAAATATTATTCATTTTTATACCCCCAGGGCCTAGGGTGGTACATAGGAATTAAGGACTAACAAATAAGAGTCTGGGAATAAGGAAATAATTTTGGAAATAAGGCTGGAAGTAGAGGTTGCAGTAGCTCATGAGAGACTTAATGTTAAGGAGTTAACCATATTGTGTGGGCAGAGTGGGAGTCTTCTGTTTTTATGAGGGAAATTGGTGATGTAGTCTGTCTTGATGGCAGCATAGAAACTGAGGTCTAATGTGCAGAATCGTGATGATAGCTGGGGGAAGAATGGCAAGGACTTGAGGAAAGCAGTGTCCTGGGGATGGAAAGATCATGGCGGTAGTGGGACCAGTGGGAATGTAGCAGAGTGCCTGTAAGGAGAGAGGAAAGAGGCAAATAATTAATATTTTGTTGGAGAATCAGCATTGAAATTTCACTTAGTTTCTTTGTCTCCTTACCGCAGAACTCCCTGAATACTTTAGAGAGAGCTTTAGAAAGATGTTAACAAAACTCTAAAATACAAACATACTATTCTTTTTTAAAAAAGAAAGAAACTTACTTCAACAACTCTACATTTATACCTATAATGTATTACTCTGCAATAACAGCTGTTAAGTTTCTCTATGGCCTCTTTCAGTCTTCAGCCATATGTAATCACAGGGTTTTGTATAGTTGTAGTAATGTTGTGTATATCATTTCATATTCTACTATGAGAAAATATTAGTTTATATCTACATGGCATCACATATATTATTTAATAAAAGAAAAGCTTTATGGTACATTGATGAGCTGCAATTTACTGAGCTATATTCCTTTTGTGGGACACTTGGATTTCCTACTGGGTTTTTGCCATTGTAAGAGATGATGGTATAGATGATTTTCTACCTAAAGCATTTTTCAACATCTATACTGCAGTATAATTGACATGCAATAAACTGTACATATTTAAAGTATACAGTTTAATAGTTTTTGAGATGTGTATACTCTTGAATTATCACCACAGTCAAGATAATGAAGATATTTATCACCATCAAAAGTTTCCTTGTAACCCTTTGCAATCCCACTGTCCTACCCCGTCCCATCTTCCTGCTTCCTCTTTACAGGCAACTACTGAACTCTTTTCTTTTCTTTTTTTTTTAAATTTTATTATTTATTTATTTATTTATTTTTGGCTGCGTTGGGTCTTCATTACTGCACGCAGGCTTTCTCTAGTTGCGGCGAGTGGGGGCTACTCTTCATTGCAGTGCGCGGGCTTCTCATTGCGGTGGCTTCTCTTGTTGTGGAGCACGGGCTCTAGGCACACAGGCTTCAGTAGTTGTGGCGCGTGGGCTTCAGTAGTTGTGGCTCGCGGGCTCTAGTGCGCAGGCTCAGTAGTTGTGGCACACGGGCTTAGTTGCTCTGTGGCATGTGTGATCTTCCTGGACCAGGGTTCGAACCTGTGTCCCCTGCATTGGCAGGAGGATTCTTAACCACTGCGCCACCAGGGAAGCCCTGAACTCTTTTCTGACACTACAAATTAGTTCCCATTTTTAGAATATTATATAAATGGAATCATACAATATATACTCTTTTTTTGGTCTGGCTTCTTTTACTCAGTCTAATTACTTTGAGATTTATTCATGATATAGGGTGTATCAGTAGTTTATCCCTTTTTAATTGCTGAGTAGTATTTCATTTTATTGATGTGCAACAGTTGACTTATCCATTCACATGTCGATGGACATTTGGGTTGTTTTCAGGTTTTGGCTGTTGCTAACAAAGCTGCTCTGCACATTCAGGTACAAGTCTTTGAATGGATATGTGCTTTTTCTTTTGGGTAAACACCTAGGAGTAGAATGAATGACTAGATTATATGGTAGGTGTAGGTTTAATTTTTTAAGAAACTGCCCAACTTTTCCAAAGTATTTTCATTCCCACCAGCAGTGAGTGAGAATTCCAGTTGCTCTACATCTTCATCAGCACTTGGTCTTTGTAAATTGAGCCATTCTTTAAGGTATGCAGTGGTTATCTCATTGTGGTTTCCAGTCATATTTTCCTGACGACCAGTGATATTGAAAATCTTTTCATGTGCTTATTTTTCATCTCTGTATCTTCTTTAGTGAAGTGTCTGTTCAAGTGTTTTGCCCATTTTTTATTATGTTGTTTACTTTCTTATTATTGAGTTTTGAGAATTCTTTATGTGTTGTTTTATCAGGTATATGCTTTGCAACAGTTTTCTTCTAGTCTGTGGCTTGTCTTTTAGTCTCTTAACAGTGTCTTTTGAAGAGAAGAAGTTTTTAAGATGTGTTTTCTTCGGATAAATTTTCAGAAATAGGATTAAAAGGTCAAAAACATCTTCTGTGTGTGTGTGGTTCTAGTTACCTCTTGTCAGACCACTTTGGGAAAAGTATGAAACACTGTTGTTGAATAATAGTATGTTCCCTGGGGGCTTGCCAACTCTGGTCTTTATCAGTTGTATTTGTTTGCTATTTTGGTAAGTATAAAGTGTTACATCACAGTTTTATTGCACTCCACTCACCTGGCAAGTTGAACATTTACTTAAATTTGGTATAGTTAAAATTTTTTCTTTTGTAACTTTTGGCCATTTATAACTGGAAAATTTGAGTTATTCTTACAGATTTGTAGGAGCTTCCCTCATAATTTAGATGCGTAAACACGTGCAATATTTATCACAAATGTTTTCGTATCAATATTTACCTTTTATCTTAGTTTTACCTCCCCACCCCAGCTGCCACTTATTTATAATTTCTCCTATTTCTTAAATAGTAAATCTAAATGGCCACTTGGGATAAACGGATTATTCTGTTTTGTTCTAAATTTGGGAAATTGCATGTTAAATTTTTCTTTACTATAATTTTATTATGGTTTGTAATATGTAGTAAGAGTCTAAGTTTATATACCTTAATATTATTAAGGAATAACCTCAGAAGTTCTCTTTTCTGTTGCACTCAGATTGTCATATATTAAATTCCCATATAACTTATGCCCTATACCTAAATTCTTTACTTTGTTCCATAGATTTCTGAAGTCAGCAGCCTACTTTCAATGTGGGTTGCTTTATGACATAATCTGGTATTTCCTAAGACAAGTTCCCCTTTATTGTCCAAATTAATCTCTGAGATGATTTTTAGAATTTTTTATATAACAAATTATCCTACTGTTATTTGAAAATGTATTAAATATATAAATTAACTTGAAGTATGGCCACGTTTACAGATTTTTATTTATTTTTTCTTCTACAAAATGTTTGTAATTTTATTTGTATTGGACTGATATATCCCACCTTAGGTTAGTTACCTCAATAAATGTACATTAAGTACAGATATATTTTGTCCTTGTTGTAAGAGAAATCTGTTTTCAAAACAAAAATATTAATCATTGTTACCATTAAAAAGGAATGCTATTGTTATTGGCATATGTTTTATGTGGCAAATTATTTTATTTGAATTATTTTATTTCTAAAATTCTTAGTAGATTCCTTTGAGTTTGCTGGGTTATATAATCATGACTTCAGCAGTTAGTGATGTTCCTTTCCTATTAATTTTTCTTACTTGTTTTTCCTGCCTTATCACCATGGCAAGACCTTCTAATAATTTATTAAATAACATGTACAATGAAGAGTATCTTTGTTTTGACTTTGCTTTTAGGAAACATGCCACTAATATCTGTATATCCACTAAGAACAATATCATTAAGGCTTTTGTTTAGTTTTCACAAATTCAAAATCAAGCGTGTATGTTATATTTTACAGAATTCCCCTTGAAGCCTTCTAATATACAACTAATTATGCATGCCAGCAAAGTATGTGAAGGGTAAATTAACTATATTATAAAAAGAATGTATTTCTTTTTGGTTACTTTCCATTTTGCTTCACAAATTTTTCATCTTTTACTCTGAATTTTGAGAGGCTTTAGCATTCATTCATCTTGTTGCTCAGGCTCCTGTAGACTTCACATTCTCTCTGGTCTCAGCTCTGTCTCTAACCTGTTCCTTCAACTTTCCCCTTGATTTTAATTTTTCCAGTTAGACGCTCTATCAAATCAGTCAAAACTCTAATCTTCATGATGCTCCAGGAGCACTCACTGTCCTCTAATAGTATATCCCCTCACCATTGCTCAAAACTCAAGTTTACAGCTATCTATGTAGCATTAATTAAAAAGTATTTTATAATGAAATTCCTCTAATTTTGATGCCAGTGCTTCTCTTAAACTCAGATTTTGCCAAGGGCTCTTAAGTACAACCCAGCATCTGTGGGAGAAAAACCTAATTAAGAACTTTAATGGAAAATTTTCAAATGTACACTCACTGCATAATTTTGAAGCACTAACTTTTTGAAATGTTTTTGTGCTTTCTTTTCCCAGCCCTGAATTAGTGGAATGTTCTGTGGCGCTCTGGGGAGGACACTTAATGTGATGTCATGGCCTAGGGCATTCCAGGTCCAGGTCTTATTCAGCCCGTAATTCTGCACGGCTGTGAAAAGCTTGGCTGATTGTACAACAAAGTCATCCTAATATCAGAGTTTATCCCATATTCCCACATACAGTGAGAACAGTCTAGGAGTTGGAAATGAGTCCCTGAGTCTTGCTTCTAGTACTACATGCAGTGTGTATGTAGCTTTGAGCTGTTTGTATTCTACAACTTGGCTTTTCTTTCTATGTAAAATAGGATCCACGTGGATTTCTGACAAAGGTCTTTATGATCTCAGAAAGCACAGAATTATTATTAGCTGGGCATGGGACTGTGCTATGAATCAAGAGACCTGGTTTTCTGGCCTAATTTTGTTGCTAGCTGGATAGGTAACTTCAGGAAAGTTGCTTTATTCTTCTGAGCCTCAATTTCCTCATCCATAAAATGGCAAGAGTGGTTTGGAAAAAAAAAACGAGTGGGTTGGGTGATTTCTAAAGTCTCTAAAAAGAAAAAATGCCTACATGCCCTTATTCTGGGGAGAGGGTGGGAATTTGGAAGCATGATGGGCAGGTTAGACCCCGCCTCCATCCCAGGGTCCCAGAGCCCGTGGGGCTGACAGGCGGCAGATCTGAAGTCCTCATCGCAGCAGCCCACTTCACTGGGCGGGGCGGGGGGCAGGGGTAGGGGTGCAGAGAAGCGACAGGGAAGAAAAGAAGACATGAAACGTTCCCACCTCTGGGTGTTTGTTATGTACGGTCCTCCAGAGATGAGAACACCAAGCGCGAAGTTCAGACTCGTTTTATCCCTGCGGTTTGATTCAAACTAAGAAAAGGGTTCTGTTTGTTTTCTTTCCCCGCTGGGAGCTGTTTTCAGTAAAACTTCCATACGCGGGATATATTTATTGCTAAAGAGTGTCAAATGTGCCGAATAGTCAGACCATGCAGTCACAGAAAGAAAACTGCCGCGGAGGAATGTGCGCCCAGACGGCGGCACCCGGGACCCTCCTTCGAACACACTTGTTTCTTGAACAGTTCTGTCCATAACATCTTTCCTTTCATTCCTTTCTTATAAACTCAAATAAGCCCTCGAAGTGCTAAATGTTTTTCCTTTGTTGGCCATCACTCGCAGCATGATTTTATCAAACATGAATTTTCCCTTAGCTCGCAGTTGCATGCAGGGGGAAGCTGGCAAAATAGAGAAGAGGTGGTTGCGTGGGGCGGGAGGAGTGCGCTTGTGCGTGTGTATGGCAGGGAAGAGATCTGGTTACAAAAGTAACAAATGCTCCTTGTACAATATTTTGGAAATAGAGAAAGGTAAGAAAAAGAGAATAAAAAACCAACCACATTCCTAGCAAATCAAAGATAACTGTTGTTAATATTTCGGTATTTAGTCTTTCTTGTTCCTCTCCGTGTTTTTGTTAAATGAGTTTTAGATCCCATGCTTTTCAATCATTTTGCCGTTTTCACTTTATAAATAACCCTACAATCAACATATTTGTCCACACTTTTAAGTTATTTCCTTAGGAGTGGTTCCTAGATGTGGGAAGACCATACTGGGTAGTATGAACTTATTTTTTCATTTTTAGGACTCCTGATTCTTCTTACCAAATTGCCTAATTAACAAATGTGACTGCCTCTTGCAGCACCCGCCCCTCTGTGCTCTCACTGATGATTGAATGTTATTTATTTTTCAAATCTTTGATAATCTAATAGGTGGAAAACAGTATCTCATTTTTGGTTCTGTTTCCCTGATTGCTAGTAATATTGAACATTTTCACATGTTAATTAGCTCTTTCTATTCCCTCTTCTGTGAATTATCCATCCATGTCATTTACCTCTTTTCAATGATGAGAATATTTACCTGTTTCTATTTTTATCACAACTATTATTCCCAGTGTGCTGTTTTCCTTTTATTTTATGATGATTTTTTGATCTGCAAAGCTTTAAGTTTTCATATATTCAAACCTGTGATCTTTTCCTTTGCAATTTTTTCCCACTGCTTTTATACTGAGAAAGTTTTCCTCATCTAGAAGCCAGGTTAATATCCACTTCCATTCTCTTGGTTGCTTTGAATTTTAAGATTGTTTAGTGCTTTGGAATTTAGTTGGGTATTTAGCATGGGGTGATGATCTAAACATTTTTGTTTCCAAATTGCAAGCCGGTTTTCCCCTTATCATCTGCTAGATAACCCCTATTTATATATAATGTCTTGATTATCATATTCTATATTGAGTTCTTTTACATCCTAGGCGACCTTTCCAGGCTGTGATCTACTCTCTTCCCTTATTCTTACACCAAGGACACACTTTTTCCCCCCAGTTCTTATAATATGTTCTAAAACCTGGTATTTCTTGTTTTCAAATTGTTCTCAGCTCTTCCTGCCTGTTTATTTTCCGGATGAATGGTAGAGTCATTTTTGCAGAGTTCGAAAAACCTCCCTGTGGGGTTCCGATGAAAACTGTGTTCAACTTATAAATTAATTGGGAAGAATTTGGCATCTTTACAACGTTCAGTCTTCCCATCCAGGAACACACATATGGACATTTTAAAATATCCTTTTGTATGTCTCCATGGAATTTTGTAGTTTTCTTTATATAAATTCAACACATTTCTTATTAAGGTATTTAAAGATAATTTTATATGTGGGGTACTTTTTTAATGGAATCTTTTCCCCCTTTAGTTTAGATCCACTATTTTTAATATCACTTTTTCCCGAGTGACTGCCAAGTACTGACAGGAATCTAAGGGAAAAGCATATTTGTTTCTTTTCAAGCTTATAAACTCAGAGATTTAGAAGTAGAACCGACCTTAAATAAAACTTGTTTTTATATATGATAAAACTGGGGTCGTGAAAAGTCAAATTTCTTTACAGATCATGTAACTTATTAGAAAAGTAGCTAAATAGCTGAATACTTCCAAATGTCCATATTCTTTGTGTTGAGGACATATGAAACTTAACTATCCAAAACAGAACTCAAGACCTCCCCCCTTGTATTAATTTCCTATGGCTGCTGTAACGAATTACCCCAGACTTAGTGACTTAACACACATTTGTTAGCTTTCCATACTAGAGGTTAGAGATCCAAAATGGGCCTCCCTGGGCCAAAATCAAGATGTCAGCTGGGCTGCATTACATCTAGAGGCTCTAGGGGATAATCCATTTCCTCTCCTTTTCCAGCTTCTGGAGGCCACCTGCATCCCTTGGCTCATGGCACCTTCCTCCGTTTTCAAAGCCAGCAGCTTAGCACCTTCCAGTCTCTCTCTGACTCATTACTGAGTCTTCTACTTACTTCCCTCTTCCACCTTTAAAGTTCCTTGAGATTACATTGGGCCCACCTGGATAATCTAGGATAATCTCCCATTTTAAGGTCAGTGGCCTTAATTCCACCTACAACCCTGTCCCCCTTTTCCCATGGAACACAACCATACGTTCCAGGGATTAGGACATGGACATCTTTGGAAGGCCGTTATTCTGCCTGCCTCAGCAAGGATGAACTTTCAAAATGTATATTTAAGCACATTAGCCCTCTCCTTGAAGCACTTTGGCAGCTTCCCATAGCTCTTTGGATTATAACCAGAATCCTTAAGTGGCCCACCAGGTCCTGAGCAGTTTCATTCCATTCATCCTCAGCCTCATTGGGCTCCGTGCTCATCCCCACTCTGTACTCTGGCCACATTGCTTCTCCCAGTTCCTTGAATGTACTTGCTATCTCTTGCCATGAGGCCCTTGTGCATGCCGTCCCCTCTGCTGGGCAATTCGTCCCTGCCCTGTACTTCACTGCCTTCTGTCTCTCCTCCAGGGCACTTAGCACACTGGTGCTTCTACTTTCTTGTAGAATTATTTAATTCTCTCCCTGGCTGAACTAAAAGCTGCAAGGGACTCTATTTCTTTTCTGCTCACCCCTACATCTTCAGAACCTAATGCACCTGGTCCATAGTGGCTCTTAGTGTGTGTCTGATGAATAAGTAAATGAATTCAAGAATCTGTTTCTCAGAGAAAGCATTTTTAGTGAATGTGTTCATTGACACAGCTATAAAAGCAAAAAGACTGGGGCATTTCAAAAGTCCAGCAAATAAGTAAATTATTATAATTCCCTTTGATAAAATCATATACAGCCATTAAAAATGGAAATAATAAAGACTGTAACAATGGGGGAAATGTTTATAGCACATTTAAAAGAGAAGAATACAGAATTTCTTACCCTAATCAGAAAGAAAAGTGCCACAATGATCATAGAAACTGGTTTAAGATCATGGGATGGTAAGCGATATTTCTTTTCTCCCATTACCAAACTCTCCTATTCACATGTTCACATATGCAGCACATGTTTCTTGAATGCCAGTGTGGGTGTCAGGCACTGCGTCAAGTCTCAGAAAAGCACAGTGAACAACATGTATGTGGTCTCTGCCTACTGCAAGTTTACAGTCAAGTGAGGAGGAAAACTAGTAATAATATAACACAGGTGGTCCAGTATTCACGGACTATCACTGTATTTGAGAAAACATGGACTCCTTTACCACATGTGCACCATAGGCTAAAGAAAGTGTTTGTAGTTTGGGTTCATCATCATCATGGCACTAAAAATTTTAATTGAGGGGGAAAATTGTAGGAATAGACCCATTTCGTTTAGTCTTTAGGCTTTGAAGGAGATTTCCTAAATTGTCTTTCCAGCCCTTAATCACCACCTTCCAAGACGTAGACTGTACACCCTACAAGGAAAACACCTGGGGAGGTGATGAACTTTTCCTGGTTACCTTAGTTCAACCACAGCAAAAAGATGTGTGCAGGTGGCCACGAGGTCACCACTGATGCCTGCTCAACGCAAACTCGTTCCCAAACAGTCGGTGCGTCCTCTGCACCCAATTCGAGGAAACTGGAAAAACAGTTTTCCCAACATAAATTTTCTTGTTTTCATCTTCTCATATTTATGTACTCTATGACTGTGCCTCTGTGCTTGAGCATACTGTAA
Organism: Balaenoptera acutorostrata; assembly: GCF_949987535.1. Taxonomy (NCBI): domain Eukaryota; kingdom Metazoa; phylum Chordata; class Mammalia; order Artiodactyla; family Balaenopteridae; genus Balaenoptera; species Balaenoptera acutorostrata. Next base: position 166,872,451 of record NC_080066.1, read on the forward strand.
ATACTTAATTGGTTTAATAAATATCCTGAAATAGCCTCGTTGAGTTGTTACTAGAAGGGCACAAACATTTTACCTCACTTAGCCAGCACAGATCAACACTTAGTATCTTTAATGATGATCGGGATCTTTTTTAGTGGCTGAAATACTCCGTCATCAGTGATGTGGCCCTGCCTGTGGGCAGGAGAGACTAGGTAATGGGTAGAAGATGTCATGCTGGTTGGGACCAGTAATTTGAACCCCTGAAATCGGTACTGCTGTGGCCGTTTATGGGAGAGTCCAGTTTCTTCCCAAGGCTAAGAAGGGCCCCAGCCCTAACCCCCAACACACTCCTAATGTCCCTTGGTGATTTACGCATTACTGAAACCCTCCTTGAGCCAGCTTCTGTTCTCAGCCTGAGACCTCCGAAGACTCTCACCAACCCTCCCACCCAGTCAGAAGGCAAATGTCATGCCAGCTTCCGGCACTGTGGTCACCCCGCTGGAGAGTGATTCCCAGTGCTGAGCGGGAGGGGAGAGGCCCGTCAGGATTGGGACAGGGGGATGTTGTGTATTTTGTGAGACCTCATTAAGCGGGGTGCATCCCCTCTTCTTCCCCCATCCCCATACCAACCTTGGGAATTATTAGTTCAGGGATAGAAAAGGAGTCCTGTTTTCTAGCTGTTGTGTGAAGAAGCCCTTCCAGGTTTCAGTCCTAAAATATCCCTTCTGCAGTTGCACTTGGAGTCCCTTGCTCTTAGCCTAGGATTTGATTAATTTGGCCATGTTCATTCTCTTTGCATTTCATAATTTTCTAAACACTTGCCATATGCCCTCTGAACTTTCATCTCTTTCCACTGAAATTCTATTTCAACTGAAATTCTAAAAAAGCTCTCGTGGTTATTCCATTTGGTGTGACTTTGTGATTATAGGTGGGCTTTATTAATAGGCTACTTCTGATAATCTGAGGGAATTGTTTCATTATGAAGTGTTATTCATTTTTTATGTTGCTTATTATTGTCCACAGACCCAGAGGTTTTAAATGCTGAGAGTATGCTGTAAACAAAAACATAAATAATTTATTGTAATTATGAAGTAAGGCCAGATTTTCTATTGGCTCAGTGATGCATATTATTGAGAACTGGCCTGAGATGTAAAATCTTATTTTCCCAAGTGGATTATTTAAAACTACAGTGTAAGCAGTTAAAAATCTTAATTTTTATAAATTCCTGTACTCTCATTTAATGAAAAAAAAAAAACACCCTGACTTGATAGAATTTTAAAATATTGTTCCTCTACCAAGCTATATAGAGTTAATCCCTTGGATTACTGTGAGTCTCTGCTAACACAGTATGAGAATATCTTTCAGGATCTGGCTGTGCCACAGTCCCTGGGGTGACTGTCAGGTCCTGTACACTCCTTTGAAATGTGAGTGCTTTTAATTAGATGGAGCAATGGATATTCTTTGTTTCTATATTATTATATTATTATCCTTCTGTTGCCAGAACTCCCAGTCCCGTCTAATTGCAAGGGAGGCTGGAAAATGTGGTTTAGCTACGTTCTCAGGAAGAGAAGGAAATAAGTTTTGTTGAACACATAGCAGGCTCTGCCATGGAAACAGACCCCAGCCATTCCCAAATGGATAAATGGATAGTCAATGATCCCAGCTCCTTTTCCTACCAACCTGTTTATCCCCACCAATTTGAAATGCTTCTTTTGACCTTTGCTGAATTCCTGTGTATGTGTGTGTGTGTGTGTGTGTGTGTGGATGCTGTTCTCATTCATTAATTCCTGGGCCATAATCACACTGAGGCTTTATATTTTGTTTTTATATCATTATTATTTTTTTGAAAAAGATATTCTTCTGGCACATTTATCCAGATAAACTTTAGATTCAATTTATCTAGTTTTCTACAAAAGGAAAGCACAAATAAGCAAACAAAAAATTCCACAGTCCCCCTATCATATATTATTAAAAATATATTCTACTCGAAAACATTATACTACTAGGGAAAATAAGCATTATCTGACAATTGGTGTTTTCTGACTCCGAGGAAGTATGCTTTTTAAAAAAGCAAGCTTCCTATCTGACAGTGGCTAACAGCATTATTAACAGGGCATTTATAAATGGCTCGATGTTTATAGTTCATATTTCAACTTCAACTCTATTTGTTGCATTAGCAAAATGAAGCTTATTAAGCTTAATTCTTTTAGTCCGTCTCGCCAAGCATCTGAACCCCCTACTACTCAGCTTTCTTGTCTGGAAGTATGTAATCTTTCCTACATTACACTTGAAAGTTCAGCTCATTCCTAAACCTCCAGTCAAGGATATGAACTTGTTGCTTTCAGAGAGGCCACATCTGTTCATGGAGCCATTAAGCCATCAGTTAAAGTGGTCAGAGTTCATTTTATTGCCTCCTTTGTGGAAGAACTTGTAGTGTAAAAGCATGTGTTATTGAAAACATAATTTTCCTCACCATTATGCTTTCTTTCTAGCCAGATCATAACCTGCTAGAAATCTATTGAGCGTAGAGTGAAAAGCTCTTCAAAATAGCTGTTCTTAAGAGATTAAATGATTGCCATCTCTGTCCCATTTCTGTTATCTCATAATCAAGTTCAAGATGATACTAGATATCTCAGCTGAAGTGATTATATATTTGAAATAGAAATGGCTTTATCTCCATTCATATTTCATACTATCGTAGGCAGGATCATTTTTTTTCCCATTTACATTTATATATGTTTATAGTTCCTTACAACTGTCTGTGGGTTAAAGACTCAAACTACTTTTTAAAGGCTAAAAATGGCTAACGGGGGTTGGCTTGCCTTTTTAGACTTTCGGTACAAAGACACTAGTTGTAGATTAAGAGCCAGCATAGATTCACCAAAATGTACAGCTGTATCAAATCTTAGCAACCATAGCCGAGCAGCTTGACCAGTGAGAAGCTTGAGATTCACAGCTGCTGAGACACTTGCCCAGGGTCACCTAGCCTCGCCAAGACGAAAGCTCACTCCTAGGCCTTTTCTGGTGGATCACACTGCCTCCCTGTTGTATTCAGAGTAGGCCTCTTACACAGATATGGCGTAGGGAGAGAACAGAGGACCTAGTGACCCAAAAGTACAGGAACCAGATTTTTTATGATTAGTCCAAAGAGGCTCACTTTTGTTTTTGTTCTTTATCCTTAAAGCTGTCTGATCCATGCTATTTTCTTCCATCACAATTTCTCTTCCAGAGATTCAAACTGAGAAAAAAGATCATGTCACTATTTATTAGCAGTTCTGCTAAAACACTTGATAGAGAAGGAATATGAAACTCTTTGCCAGAAATGAGACTTTGGGCTATATGTTGATTGCATTTATCCACATGCATGCAAGTAGTCAATAATCAGGCATACTGAAAGTACATTCTTTCCTCCTTTTAAAATATCTCTAGCTTTACATAAGACTCCTCATTTTAAAAACCTAGTAAATAGGAAAAAGTGAGTCATTATTTATGGTTAATCACTTTTGCCAGCTGTGACTGCATTTCACATCCATTTTTCTTTTTCTTGGACTGGAGAATCTATCCTGTCACTCTTTAGGGAAAAACCATATCGGTCCCATCAATACCTTCTTTCAGCACGTAATCACAGTTAAGCCACTGTAAACAAAGATTTTTGTTGGACTACAGCAAGAAAGTAACTTCTTTAGAATGCAGAACTGTGGAGAATAATCCAGAATCTTGAGATAGCACCTAAAGAGAAAAATCTGAGTTATTTTAGGGTTTCTTTCAAAATAGAATAATTATTTCAAAAATATTGAATTTATGAGTGTCTACTCTGTGTCTACCAAGTTCCAGATATTATAAGGTTTAGAAAAGATTTCAGATGGGATACCTGGCATGTCAGGACACTTTTATTTGCAAGTACCAGGAAATCGATTTCATACTTCCTTTAACAACCCAGGGAATTTATTGAATCAGGTGACTAAGAGTTTTGAAATTGGGCATGCTTCAGGCCTGGTTGATTAGGCTCCAAGTCACTCTAATTTTTCTGATTCTTCCCTTCCCTGTGTATAGCTCCATTTTCAGGCTGATAATTGACAATGAAAAGCAGGTGCAAAAATTTTTGGATCAATGGCTCATAGAACTGTTGTGGACTTTGTACTCTTGTGGTAGGAAGAGGACCACTGTAATATCGTGTCACCTCTGCATCCCAGCTGAAAGAGCTTCTCCTTTCTCAGCTCGCAAACGAAATTCCCAGGCTTCATTACGGTTGACCCAACTCTTTACCCATCAGCAGTGGTCAGAGGAGGAATGCCATGTACTAATTAACCAGTGAATCTTTAAACCAGTCACCACACTAAGGAGAGTGGGATTAAATCGGTTGGCTTAGGCCAGTGGGATCCCGCTTCTGGAGCTTGGGGTGGGGACCCATCCACCCAAATCACACAGCTGCTGAGTAGCACAGGGGATGGGGGCATAGATGCTGGGGAAGTAGCTGACAGCATCCACTGTGTCTTTCATCTCGTAGGCTGAACCTGATCCTAATGAGGCCAAAGTTTTGCCTGACTTGTGTCATTCTTTGTTCCTGGCCATCCTTTTATCCTCCACGGTTCATCCTAAATGGCCAATTCCGCCACCTGCCCACAGCCAGTCCATAGCGGTACCTCTGCATCCAAGTGGCAGAAGAAGTCTCTTATATTGAGGAATATACTGTCCTCACCTAAAGTCTAATAATACCATTTATTGTTGGCAGGCTAGATAGTATTAAGTAAGACATGCATATGATACGATGAAGAGAATGCTGCTCTCTTTTTCTGGTTGACGTTGGCATTTCAACTGCCTGGAACTTCAAACTTCAGAGCTCTTCTTAAAGGGAATATTTAATTTGCTCTAAAAATCATTTTCCAAATAGAAGAAACTGATCTGTTTCAATAGTGAGTTCCCTTTTACTTGAATGAGAATCTGATGTGACATGCTGTTGATGATGGCAATTTAAATGCCCCGTGAGAACTTCATCTCTCAAAATAAACTTTTCACTGTGTCAGCCTGGGATCTCTCTGAAAGCAGACCTTTGGATGAGGGCTTGCACTGCAGGTTGCTTGTTTGGGGCACAACCTTGGTGTGCAAGAGCAGAACAGGTAATGAAAGCAAACCGGTGCAAGGACCTCTTACCGCGGTTGTTACTTCTGTGAGCGACTCAGTCCCACCAGAACCTCCCATGAGCCGAGAGAACAACCTCAGAGGGACGGAGGGAAAGTGGTTATCCATTGACGGCTGTCCCCTCATTGGTCAAGGGTCACCTATGGGGCGTTAACTCCTTTTTTCATACTTCCGGGCTGTAAGGGTGAGGCCCTGCCCAGGTGATTCCAGGCAATCCCAGGTGAACAGCGGGAGGTACCTGGGGACGCGAGGCACCCCCAGCAAAGGCTGGAGCAAAAGATGGATGGCGAGTGTGTGAGGCGGGGCACGAAGGGGGTGCAACACACACTAAAGAGAAGGCATCTGCCAGAGCCATGTAGGAACCTGCAAAGGACCAGAAACCATCTACGTGGCTCTTCTGTCTTTCCTGGGTGTCTGAATGGCTTTTCTTTCTTTCTTTCTTTCTTTTTTTTTTTTTTTAACATCTTTATTGGAGTATAATTTCTTTACAATGGTGTGTTCATTTCTGCTTTATAACAACACGTCTCTAAAAAGGTAAAATTAATAAACACGTCACCGACTGAATTGCTGTCGAGCCCTGCAGGACTCTCATCAACAAAGAGGCAAGCACGCCAGTGGGGAGAACCGGCAGGGTCCTCAGAAGAGAAGGCTGCTTGTGGGAGGAACTGTCAGTATCGCATCATCAACTGGCGGGTCCTCTCATGCCCAGCAGGGACTCCTTGCTTGGAGGGTAATTTTTACTCTCACTGTTCAGTCAGTATGACGGCTTTGTCCCTAATATAATGGTAGTTTTGACTTTCCTTTAAATTATTCCGTAGAGAATCAGAGAGAAAGAGGGCCTCTCTCCCTTTTCCCTGCCCCAAAAATTCCACTCAGAAAACTTTTCTCATTTACATCTTTGCCTCCACATTAAATTTCTCATTCATGTTTCAGGTGAATCAAATGCGACGTCAACTTTCAACACCCCGTGTAACTATCACAGTGACTCAAAATAATTGCCGACTGTCAGTGTATGTGCTGCGAACACAGATATGCCCGCCACTGGCTCTGTTATCACCAGAAGAAGGCAGAGCTTGCCTTCTTCTCTGGGCTCCATTCAAAACCTTCGTGTCGGCGAGGCACAGGGTTGAGGCAATTATCTGCTTAATCCACCCAAGAAACGTGTGCCTCCTCTGCCCCGAAATCACTTGTTTAGAAAAAAGAAAAAAAAGTCTTAAAAGCAATTTTCTAGTAAGTATAGATTTAACTGGAATGTTCCAGAGAATTGCCTCCAACTTTGGCTCCTCTAGCTCAGTGGTTTTCAGTCAGGGATGGTTTTGTCCCCCCAGGAGACACTTGGCAATAAGGGGAGACATTTTTGACTGTTATAGCCGGGGAGGGCCAGGGGAGAGTCCTACTGGCATCTAGTGGGTAGAAACCAAGGATGCTGCTAAACATCCTACAGTGTGCAGGACAGCTCCCACAGCAAAGAATGTTCCAGCCCAAAATGTCGACAGCACCGACACTGAGAAATCCTGCTCTAGCTGTTGAGGATTTATACATAAATAAGGTCACTTGTTTAGAAAATTCAGACAAAAAAGAAAAAAATATTCCTTCCTTCAATTGAAAAAGAGATCAATATTAAAGACAATTTTAAGCCAAAATAACCCATAAGACAAGTTTGTGTTTGGCCTATAATCTTCAACTTCTGCCCAAATGAATATAGGTGTTTATAAGATTGCAGTTACATATAGTTTGTATTCTTGTTTCTACTTAAAAATGTCACTTTTATAGTCTTTACATCATTTTAATAGAGAATATTCCATTGTTTCAATTCCTCTCTCTTCGTTTCTTTCTTTCCTTCCTTCCTTCTTTTTTTTTTCTTTTTTAAGTAACTTGAGCAAAAGCACGCACTCCAATTTGAAATCTGGCTTTGGAGACCTGGCCATGGGGCACTCTTGAATTATTATTTTATTTTTATTTTTTAAAAATTTATTTTTATTTATTTATTTTTGGCTGCATTGGGTCTTCGTTGCTGCACACGGGCTTTCTCTAGTTGCAGTGAGTGGGGGCTACTCTTTGTTGCGGTGTGCGGGCTACTCCTTGTGGTGGCTTCCCTTGTTGCGGAGCATGGGCTCTAGGCACGCAGGCTTCAGTAGTTGTGGCGCGTGGGGTCCAGAGTGCAGGCTCAGTAGTTGTGGCGCACAGGCTTAGTTGCTCTGCGGCATGTGGAATCTTCCCAGACCAGGGCTCGAACCCATGTCCCCTGCATTGGCAGGAGGATTCTTAACCACTGCGCCACCAGGGAAGCCCATCTTGAATTATTTTACAACAAAAATTATTTTCAAAACATTACAAGAAATTGGTATGATGTAAATTTACTACTTGTGAGAAACATTTGCTATTTATGTACTTTTAAAATTTAAAAACAACCTATGTTTTTCTTTAGAATGTAATATTAGAGCAGCACTGGTGCTGAGCTTAATAAAAAGATTCACAGTGTGAAACCCTGGCTCCTTCAAGGTGGGGACCACTTAGCCTCTAGGTCACAGGAACATATCTAGTCTGGGCTAAGTCCACACCACATCACAAAAGGAAAGAGTATCTCTGGGCTTTCTATCCTGTTCCATTGATATATATTTTTGTTTTTGTGCCAGTACCATACTGTCTTGATTACTGTAGATTTGTAGTATTGTCTGAAGTCAGGAAGCCTGATTCCTCCAGCTCCGTTTTTCTTTTTCAAGATTGCTTTGGCTACTCGGGGTCTTTTGTGTTTCCATACAAATTGTGAAATTTTTTGTTGTGGTACTGTGAAAAATGCCAGTGGTAGTTTGATACGGATTGCATTGAATCTGTAGATTGCTTTGGGTAGTATAGTCATTTTCACAATGTTGATTCTTCCAATTCAAGAACATGGTATATCTCTCCATCTATTTGTATCATCTTTAATTTCTTTCATCAGTGTCTTATAATTTTCTGCATACAGGTCTTTTGTCTCCTTAGGTTTATTCCTAGATATTTTATTCTTTTTGTTGCAATGGTAAATGGGAGTGTTTTCTTAATTTCACTTTCACATTTTTCATCATTAGTGTATAGGAATGCAAGAGATATCTGTGCATTAATTTTGTATCCTGCTACTTTACCACATTCGTTGATTAGCTCTAGTAGTTTTCTGGTAGCATCTTTAGGATTCTCTATGTATAGTATCATGTCATCTGCAAACAGTGACAGCTTTACTTCTTCTTTTCCGATTTGGATTCCTTTTATTTCTTTTTCTTCTCTGATTGCTGTGGCTAAAACTTCCAAAACAATGTTGAATAATAGTGGTGAGAGTGGGCAACCTTGTCTTGTTCCTGATCTTAGTGGAAATGGTTTCAGTTTTTCACCATTGAGGACAATGTTGGCTGTGGGTTTGTCATATATGGCCTTTATGATGTTGAGGAAAGTTCCCTCTATGCCTACTTTCTGGAGGGTTTTTATCAAAAATTGGTGTTGAATTTTGTTGAAAGCTTTCTCTGCATCTATTGAGATGATCATACGGTTTTTATCCTTCAATTTGTTAATACAGTGTATCACATTGATTGATTTGTGTATATTGAAGAATCCTTGCATCCCTGGGATAAACCCCACTTGATCATGGTGTATGATCCTTTTAATGTGCTGTTGGATTCTGTTTGCTAGTATTTTGTTGAGGATTTTTGCATCTATGTTCATCAGTGATATTGGCCTGTAGTTTTCTTTCTTTGTGACATCTTTGTCTGGTTTTGGTATCAGGGTGATGGTGGCCTCGTAGAATGAGTTTGGGAGTGTTCCTCCCTCTGATATATTTTGGGAGAGTTTGAGAAGGATGGGTGTTAGCCCTTCTCTAAATGTTTGATAGAATTAGCCTGTGAGGCCATCTGGTCCTGGGCTTTTGTTTGTTGGAAGATTTTTAATCACAGTTTCAATTTCAGTGCTTGTGATCTTTGATAAAGGAGGCAAGAATATACAGTAGAGAAAAGACAGCCTCTTCAATAAGTGGTGCTGGGAAAACTGGACAGCTACATGTAAAAGAATGAAATTAGAACACTCCCTAACACCATACACAAAAATAAACTCAAAATGGATTGAAGACCTAAATGTAAGGCCAGACACTATCAAACTCTTAGAGGAAAACATAGGCAGAACACTCTATGACATAAATCACAGCAAGATCCTTTTTGACCTACTTCCTAGAGAAATGGAAATAAAAACAAAAATAAACAAATGGGACCTAATGAAACTTAAAAGCTTTTGCACAGCAAAGGAAACCATAAACAAGACGAAGAGACAACTCTCAGAATGGGAGAAAATATTTGCAAATGAAGCAACTGACGAAGGATCAATCTCCAAAATTTACAAGCAGCTCATGCAGCTCAATATCAAAAAAACAAACAACCCAATCCAAAAATGGGCAGAAGACCTAAAGACATTTCTCCAAAGAAGATATACAGATTGCCAACAAACACATGAAAGAATTCTCAACATCGTTAATCATTAGAGAAATGCAAATCAAAACTACAATACGATATCATGTCACACCAGTCAGAATGGCCATCATCAAAAAATCTACAAACAATAAGTGCTGGAGAGGGTGTGGAGAAAAGGGAACCCTCATACACTGTTGGTGGGAATGTAAATTGATACAGCCACTATGGAGAACAGTACAGAGGTTCCTTAAAAAACTAAAAATAGAACTACCATACGACCCAGCAATCCCACTCCTGGGCATATACCCTGAGAAAACCATAATTCAAAAAGAGTCATGTACCAAAATGTTCATCGCAGCTCTATTTACAGTAGCCAGGACATGGAAGCAACCCAAGTGTCCATCAACAGATGAATGGATAAAGAAGAGATGGCACATGTATACAATGCAATATTACTCAGCCATAAAAAGAAATGAAATTGAGTTATTTGTAGTGAGGTGGATGGACCTAGAGTCTGTCATACAGAGTGAAGTAAGTCAGAAAGAGAAAAACAAATACTGTATGCTAACACATATATATGGAATCTAAAAAGAAAAAAATGGTCATGAAGAACCTAGGGACAAGATGGGAATAAAGACACAGACCTACTAGAGAATGGACTTGAGGATATGGGGAGGGGGAAGGATAAGCTGTGACAAAGTGAGAGAGTGGCATGGACATATATACACTACCAAACGTAAAATAGATAGCTAGTGGGAAGCAGCCGCATAGCACAGGGAGATCAGCTCTGTGCTTTGTGACCACCTAGAGGGGTGGAATAGGGAGGGTGGGAGGGAGGGAGACGCAAGAGGGGAGAGATATGGGGACATATATATATGTATAACTGATTCACTTTGTTATAAAGCAGAAACTAACACACCATTGTAAAGCAATTATACTCCAATAAAGATGTTTAAAAAAAAAAAAGGAAAGAGCAGAATCTTGCTTAACAAATCAGGATGTAAAGAGACAAATGCTAAAGCTCATGGTGATAAAAGTAATTATAACCACTTATCTGATGAGTCAAAAAATGTTTGTATTTTAACAGATATGAAAACTATTGGAATTCAGCTGAATGGCCAGAGTCTAGTCCTGCCTGAAATTCTCAATGTATCCCATTGTCACCCTGGGTCTTCTGCCCTTTGAAGTCCAGATAGTATTGCCTGGAACTCCCATTCCACATCTTGTGGAATTTTAAAGCACTTCCTAGGTTTTTGCAAATTTCTGGAAGACCTGTGGCTTTGAGTTCTCATTTCTCTGAGTTAATTCAGTTGATGGGTCATCTTACCGTACCCCACTTTTCTTGCTCCCTACTGCACCCGCTCAGACAGAACTCATCTCCAGGGCCGAACTCAGCACACACTCCCCAACCACACCATCCCCCCTTAGACTGTGTGCCTGTCAAGCCCTTGGTGAAGATAAAGGAGGGTTATAACACGCAGCACGAACAACTTCGGAGCACACAGTAAACGTAGCAGTTAATTAAAGGACCTTTGGCCACTGGGGCCTTTTTCTTGGGCCAATTCCCATTGTATAGCATCCCAGCCTCCTCCCTACCCCTCAGTAGCCCTTCTCCCTGCATCCTGTCTTATCTTGCTCATCATCTCCTTCCTCCCAGATGGTCCTATATTGTTCATACTGAGTTACACAGAGCAGTTCAGCTCTCTTGAGTCCGTACTCCCCAAATCAATTCCAGCTCTCCCTTTGCATCTCAAAACCAAGCAAACCAAAAAGCCTTTAATTTAACTGGATTTACATGTCTAGAAAGCAGTTATTGTTGTTCATAGCAATTTATTTTCCTCTCATCCATCTGTATAAACTTTGTTCATTCCTTTAAAAAGACAGTTGTGAAATATAAGCCTGTATGTATGTATGTATATATGCATATATCTATATCTATGTCTACAGCCACATGTCCAGTAAAAGAGCAGTTAGTTAAGTGGCTTCAAGTGCTTGGACTTTAGCTACAGGGCAGGTTAGACGCAGATGTGTCCAGTGCTCTGCCTTGGTTTCCAGTTTCCAGCTCTTTATCTCTAACTTGTTCAGCCTGACACTCAAGGGGTTCCTTCCATCCATTGCTCTACTAAGCAACCTCATCTTTCAGAGTCCATGTCTTACTTGGTCTCTCTGTACCTGGTCTGTATTTACAAAATGTGGTCGGGCATGGAGACCACAATTGACCGTTCCTTATTGGTCCCTGAGTGATGGCTCCTAGGTGCCTTCTTCAGTGTGTTTTTATTTCTCTGGCTAGTATTTTAGACTCTATAAAAACCGTGATGATATACTTTCTTTAATCCCCCCAAACCTCCTGGGAGGCAGTAGATATTCCAAAATGTTGTCCACTGTTTCCCCAGATTCATTTACTCCACAAATTCATTCACTCTGCAAACATTCATTACCCGCTATGGGCTAAGAGGTGGGGACACAGCAGCAAACAAGAGAAAGTTCTTGCCTTCCCAGAGTTTATTTCTAGTTGGAGTGATGGTGGTGGAATATTTCAGTGCTGAATGTATGTTGGTGACACCAAGACAGCACACTCTGGTTTCATAAGGAGAGTATACTCCTTTTAGCGTTAAACACTGTAAACAGAAACAATGAAACGTTTTACCTAGTGACGTTTTCTGCATCTCCTCAGCACACCACTAATTCTACCCACCTGCCACATCTGCTCCTCCATCACATGGTGACTTGAGTGTGGGTGCTGTGAAACCTTCCTTCTTTGGAATAATTCCGTCTGCAATGAAAAACAGTATTTTAGCTTTTAAAATTATAGCTCTGAAATGTGAATTTCCTCTTCATTCTCCTTGAGATGACCATATATATATGTGATGATGCAGAAAAGTTGAAGACAGTATTTTACCATGTCTCATTCTAAATATAAACATGATGTTCCTCCGTTCATTATAAAAACGCCACTCCAAGCCTTGTGAATAAACTTTTCCATTTTAATACCTCTTGGTTATACTGTGCCCATTTTATGATGGGAAGCTTTGGCAAAGGCAGCAAGAAAAATAAGAAGTTAATGGAATTACAATAAAGTTATTTACTGAGAAAATCAGGCAAAAGGATTTCCTTTTCTACAAGCATTCAGCATCTCAATAAGTGAATAAACACACACACACACACACACACACACACACACATATATCAGAAACAGTTTATTCTAAATATTACTTTTCTAGGTTATCCACTTAACTCACCCTATGAGATTTATAGTTCAATCATACCAGTTCAGAATGGAAAGAAAAAAGTCCATTTATCTAATCCAATTCCTTGAGAAAAAATACGTAGGCAATATTAAGAATCTTCAATTATCTAATTTAATAGAAGGGATGATTTATACTCTGTAATCAGTAACATGTGATACTGATTATTTCTAATCCCTTAGAAGAGATCCGACATTCTGCTTTTGGTCCTGTATAGCATGAAATCGTCATGTATATTTTACCAGAAGAAGTAACAAGAATAATGGCCCCTACAGTCTGCAATCATTTTATACTAACATACTGCAACATGGTTTTGCCCTGGGGCAGAGAAGTAGGGATTTTCTCTACTTCAAAAGAATGAAAAATTATTATCACTCTATCCAGTACCATTATAGACTTCAGAGACTTTGGCATGAAATATTCAGAAAGTTTATTTTAGAATTCAATATTTTAAAAGCCTGCTTTAAAACTATTACAGTGATTAGTGGCTCTGTTACTTGGACCAGTCCTTGCTTTAAAAAGCCCTATGTCATGGTTAATACCATTTGCTGTTTCAACAAAATATAATTTGCACCAACCCAGGAGCTCCAAATAAGGCACGTAATGCATTGTTTTAGAGTGCCCCCAAAGAGGAATTGGGACCACAACTCATCAGTTATCTTTCAAACACACTCTTAAACACTGCTTTCACTGGTAGCAGTTGAATGTATTGCTTATGCCATGATTTTGTCCTTCTGCCATGTGTTATCTTAACCAGGTGGAATGGGTGCCATTTCTCTGCTGCCTGTTCAAGGAGCAATGCCCCTGTCTCAGTGGCTGTAGGGACACACACGGACAACCCAGCTGAGGCCGCCCACACCCTCCGCTGACCAGCCAGAGGCTCACATCTTCACCTCTCTCCTTAGGAGTCAGAAAAGCTTATCAGGTGTTTGTGAGGAAGTAACCAAGCTTCCGAGGCCATGAATGAAGCCAGTGAAAACTTCCGGAGCTTGAGTTAGCTGCATGGGAATTGCAACACAACCGCTTCTCTCTGGACCATCCTATTTACATAGGGAGACATGTGGAATAGAGTATAGAGCCCTGGTTTGGGAATTTAACAATCAGGATTTGAATTTCAAGTCTGGTTACTTACCAGCAACATGATCCTTCAGAAACCACTGAACCCCTTTAGGCTCAATGTCTGTAAAATGGACCCGTCCTGGCATCTGTGCACAGATTTGATGAGACAGGTGATATAAAGACAGTACGAGGCAGGGTGTCAGTCACTGTTCCCATCATTATTATTTACTCCCAAAATATTTTTCTTATCTCTTAATTCTTTATTCCACACTTCTGTTGTGTAATGTGTGAAAGGAAAATCAAAATGGAGTTGGTGTTGCTAAGAGAGTTCTCTAAAATGGAGCCAGGAGACCATTAAGGAAGTGTGACTTCTGCACATAAAAATCTTTTGTCCTGATAACATCATCCAGAACACCTTCCAGAAACGCAAAATATTTACTGGACCCTTACCTTAAAACAACCTGTGATTCCTCAAGGGCAAATCTTTTCTAACTTGAGTCAGAGTCAGTCACAAATTTCACCAGGAAACTTTTAACAACCCCGTGGCTTTTCATCTCTTCCTGAGAACACTCTTTCGGGGTTACCCGAATTTGTATCTCCCAAATTGCAATTTTTCAGACCCTAAATAAACTCTTTTCTTCTTTGCAGCCTCCTGCATTGTTTTTTTGGTTGACAAATGCATGTATATTTATTGATATATCACAGAAAGAATTTGCAGGATGACTAGAAAAACCATCACTCCTGCCTTTTTTAATATAACCTGTGCATTTGATGACATTCCTTTAAATTTATTGAATATATTATTTCTGTAGATTTTAATAAATAACTTTTCCTTTCCTTCACACCTTAGGTATTATCAAGGAAAAAAAAAAAAAAGATAAGCATCAACCTCAGCCTTCAAGCAGATAAAATAGGTGCCTCTCACATAGACATGAAAAGAAATGAAGATTCTGATGTGCTCTTGATGCATAAGGTGAGACGAAACTAACCTGTAAATAACTTTCTGTTTCATTTTCCAGGGAAGTAGATCAAGACTCAGATGGTCACGTCAGCTTTAAAGACTTCGAATATGCCATGAACTATGGACAAAAGTAAGCCTAACTATTGTGTGCTGCTTTTGGCAACCTGTGGGGAGACCGAAATAGATTGTGATATATTTAGATGTCAAATCCCACTCTACCGATGATGTCATGCTGCATACCTTCTGTTAAACTCTTCATCATGGTTCTCAGATGCTGACAATTGCTTGCACTGCCACTGGGATGGTCCCCAACCCCTCCTCTTTACTCTCAACCCCCGACTCCCCCCCCCGCCCATGCTGCCAGCCAGGATGCTGCACTCATTTACTGGTCCTTGCCACCCTACCCACAGCCTCCCTGATCCTTAGCAGTTCCTAATGTCAGGCACTGCCAGTGGTACCAGTTTCCTTCATGCATTCAGCTTTGGTTGAACAAATAATAGCACCTACATGCAACTGAGTGTTGACTGCGTTCCAAGCAATGAGCAAGGCTTTTGGAAAACAAAGTTAAGACTTCTCTAAGACAATATATCCTTAGTAGTCATCAAAAATCATCATCGCAAAAATGGCCCTAGGGCGCTGGCTGTGCAAGATGGAAAAACCAGATTGAGCTGACATTAGTATAAGTCTTCTCCAGCTGCATACAGAGGAAGAACAGGGTGCCGTAAGGATATCGGGGGCAAAAGACTTACCTGCAGAACCCATTAGAACGGCCTGGGCCTGGGGTTCCTGCAGCAGAACAACAAGCCCTGGGCTGCCCGGTTGCCCTCTGCGGTACCCTCCCTGGTTCTGGGCGGCTCTGCCCTGAAACAAGAGCCTTAGCCATCTGTGTTCCCGTTCTCTGTTTTCTGCCCATCCATACCTGGGATCCGGGGACTGCTGTCCTAGAACCAAAACTGTGACCCTGGACATTCAGCACTTATTTTAAATAAATACTCATATCAGTACTAATATTTTATCTGTAAATGTTCAGAATGCTAAACATTAACAACACTGTGAAAACATCTAATATAATTCAAATTTTAAAAGTATTAAAGGTCAAGGAAATATGTACATTTGTCAAAGAGAAACATTAAATAAGCATCCTTCTAACATAAAGTATTAGCAGATAAACTTAATAAACTGTCATAAATCAGAGGAGCCTAAAGAGACATAACAGCTAAATGTAATTTGGTGTTCTGGAGGGGATCCTGGAATAGAAGAAAGGACATTAGGTAAACACTAGTAAGGTATGGACTTCAGTTCATAATGCTATATCAATATTGGTTCATTAATTGTGACAAATGTACCATACTCATAGAAAATGTTCATCATAGGGGAAAGTGAGTGAGTACATGGGAACTCTCTGTCCTATCGTCATAATCTTTCTATAAACCTAAAACTGTTCCAAAATAAAAAGGTTGTTAAAAAATAAAGTCTTATTCCAAAGTTAGCATACTAAACACTATCTAAAATGAAGGAAACTTTGAAAATCATTAAGAAGTACACATGAAATATTATTTCAAGAACAAAGTGGATCCATGGTATCATTGAGCATCACGTGCGTTTTAGGACAAATTGTTCTGGCTGATGAAAAGCCCTTTCTGACTTCGGGTAGAGTTTTATTCAGCAAGTATTTTCATCATAAATTGAATAGTTGAGTCATTGGTCCTCATCTCAGTACATAAGTGATCCTGCTTTTAGATTTTTAAAATATAAAAATTAGAGTAATCTACCAACAAAATGTTTATATTTCAGTAATTGCCAGAATACCAAAACCTTGTATTGCAATCACTATTTGGACTTTATTTCTTCCTGTAAACATGACAAGAGAGTGGGAGAGGTCACGTCCTCCCGTTGAGTGGCAGGCAGGAGGCCAGGGTGGGAAGAGCTATTGGGCAACTACCTTGATCCGGGATTAGTCCAGGCTCTCTTCGGTCTCAGTGAGGTCTCAATGACAGAAACCTACCCACACTAGCTTAGACAGAAAAGGAATTTACTAAAAAATACTGGGCTAGCTTATATAATCCAACATAGGAAGGGCAGTGGTGCAGCTGGGTTTCCAGGAAAACGAGAGCCAGCAACACGAGCACCTCCGGACTCTGCCCCCGTCCCATGGTCACCGCAGCCTCACACCATTCCAAAAAGGAAGTGGCCCGTCATCTGTCCAAGTGCAGAGACCCCAGAAAGAGGCTTCAGTTGGCCCCTGGATCAGTCAACTCTCATTCGTCTTGAGGGTATAGGCTTTGTCCCTAGGCACTCAGCCAGGTGTGCTGAGGGCTGGTCACAGGAGGGGAAGTTGATAAGAGCTGGGCGGCCATCCCCTGTTCTTGTTTAGAAGAAAGCCATATGACCTGGACCTTCTCTAGGAGGGAGAGCACCTCGGGGATTTGGTGCTTAGGAGGGCCCAGGCTCTCAGGGCAGAGCACAGACCAAAAGAAGGGGCAGTGAGAAGCTGCTCATGTCACCTTCCCTCCTTACCACTCGCCCTACACTCAGTCCAAATCCTTGTCTTGTAAGCTTTGCCCCAGCTTCTCACTTCCAGGACCCCACCCTCGTCCCCAAGCCACATGATGCTGTCTGCAGTGTGACCCTGTTGGTCTCCCTTCAGTTGCATGGCCCACGGATGGGCATCTATGCAGGCTGATCAGCTCGGTCTCTCCCCATGGAGGGCCTCGGGAGTGAGGGTGAGGGAGGCGGAACAGCGCTTCTCCGGCCGAATGAGTGGTGATGACTCAGGGGCGAGGGGCAGACGTGTTTGCCACCATGTGGCCTGGAAAACCAAGGCAGCTGGTTTGCAATGAGAGCAGAAAATGAAACAGACACCAAGAGGGGAACAAGAGAGGAACTAGAGAAACCCCATGGTACCGGATTTCTGATTAAAGCTTGTACACAAGGCCCAGTCATAACCCTTTGGGTCCTATGAGGTAACTCTGTATCCTTCCAATAAATCGTTCTGCTCAAGCCAGCTGGAGTTGCTTTCTGTTATCTGAAACCAAGAGAACCCTAACTGTTACAAGCATAGAGCCAAGGACAGATACTAGGTAACATCAACATTTACTGGGGCAGCAGAGAAAAGAGTCTTCTAAATCGACTAAGAAGAAGCAGTCAAGATGGAAGAGGAAGCTGTCGCCAGATCTCTCCCGCTGATACCTCCGCCTCTACCTCATCTTTCACTATGACCAGCTCCAGTCTTCCCCTGTGGCAACAGCTCTCTCTCGGAGATCACCAGTGATTTCCAGCGGCCAAACCCACGAGCCCCTCTCGGACCCCATCACACTTGTCCTTTCTCTTGGGTCCTTCTCTCTTTAGCCTCCATAGCACTGCTCTCGCGTGGTATTTCTGTGCCCATTCTTCCCTGACTCTCTTTTCCTGTATCTTCAGCCATCTCGTAAGTGGTAGTATTCTCCAGGGTGCTCTAATTGACCACTCTTCTTTTTTTTTTAATAAATTTATTTTTTTATTTTTGGTTGCGTTGGGTCTTCGTTGCTGCGTGTGGGCTTTCTCTAGGAGCGCCGAGCGAGGGCTACTCTTCATTGCGATGTGCAGGCTTCTCATTGCGGTGACTTCTCTTGTTGCAGAGCACGGGCTCTAGGTGCGCAAGCTTCAGTAGTTGTGGCACACGGGCTTAGTTGCTCCACAGCATGTGGGATCTTCCCGGACCAGGGCTTGAACCCGCGCCCCCTACATTGGCAGGCAGATTCTTAACCACTGCGCCACCAGGGGAGTCCTTGGCCACTCTTCTTTTTTGTTTTTTTTTTTTTAAATATTTTATTTATTTATTTATTTATGGCTGTGTTGGGCCTTCGTTTCTGTGCGAGGGCTTTCTCCAGTTGCGGCAAGTGGAGACCACTCTTCATCGCGGTGCGCGGTTGGCCACTCTTCTTGATCAACACATTCTCCAAGGATGATTTCATTCTCTCCCAAGACTTCAGCTATCACCTTTATGGGTGTGACTCCACCAACCAACCAAACTTTATCTTTCGTCTTGATCTCTGCTGCACCCAGACCTGTGTTTTCATTTGCCGGTTGGATGTTTTCACCTCAACCCAAGCTCCCTGAGCTAATATCAGACTCATTGTTTTCTCTGATTTCCAAAATTGGCTTCTCATTCTGTGTTTTCTATTTCTGTTAATGGCATCTATCCCATCCCCCACCCCAAGCTCTCATCTGAACCAGCCACCTAGGAGTTTCTTTCAAATCTCCCTCATCCTCCTTCACTGTGACATCCAGTCAGTCACTGCCTCCTTTGAGTCTGCATCTGCAAAAACTTTCATGACATTTCCTTCCATCCGTCATGATCTCTCGGCCCATGTTCTTATTCCCACTCCCATCCGTCCATTGGGCCATATGTTCTTCTATTCATTGCTATAAAGATGAGTAAAGGGTGTGGTGATAAGTAAGAAATAGACCCCATTGTCATGAAATTTAGTCCAGCATGTCAGTTATCTTCTCAAAGCACAAATAGAATTGTTTTGTTTTGTTTTTCTCTGCTCAAAAGCTTTAATAGCCATCTTTTCTATTGGGTCATGTCTAACCCTTAATGTGCCATTCAAAGCCCTCTACAGTCTTGTCTCCACTTGTCTGTTCAGCTTTATCTTTCACAACTACCTCTACCATACCATCCCACAACCAGGCAACTCACACACACACATACAGGTCCCTTAGCCTAAAAACACCAAAATAACAACTAGATCTTTGCCCCAAATAGAAAATTAACAAATAACCTTGGAATTCATATCTGATGAGGGAATAGGGAAATACACCGTAAGATAAAATTCCATTTAAAAAAACATTGGGCCACCTTCATCCTAGTGAATTTGTTTTTTAATTTTTATTGGAGTGTAGTTGCTTTACAATGTTGTGTTAGTTTCTGCTGTACAGCAAAGTGAATCAGCTATACGTATACATATATCCCTCTTTTTCGGATTTCCTTCCCATTTAGGTCACCACAGAAGATTGAGTAGAATTCCCTGTGCTATACAGTAGGTTCTCATTAGTTATCTATTTTAGGTATATTAGTGTCCTAATGAATATTTTTCCTTCCCCATTGTCACCTTCAGGAGGGGAAAGGGGGGCCGATTTTGCTGGGTATTTTGTATTATTTCATTTTATTCTTGAAAATTGATGAGATAGACATTAGCATCCTCTCTTATAAATGAGGAAACCACCTCTGAGAGTCTAAGTAACGTGGCTCAGGCCAGGTGATGGCGATGGGTGGAGTGTCAGGGTGGAGATCCAAACCTGTCAGCCTGACTAAGCATAAATAACTGCTCTTATGCTACATCACCTCCAGTGGGAAAATCATCTATGACACCGGTCCGTATTCTTTGGTCACACTTTGTTTTTGATCCAGAATGAGTTTATCCAGATTCATTGGCCATCCCAGGTCAAGCTTCTATCACATGGTAGGTATTAAATACTAATTCCCATCTTACACATCACGAAGCTTAATCCAAATTACATTGGGTTATTAATCAAATCCACTTTCAAAAGACAAAGATTTGCCACCAGAGACAATATCTTTTAAATGTGCTGCCAGCTCTAAAGGCGGTTTTCAAAGAGGATTTCTAGAAATGCTCTGAACAATGGAAGCATTTTTGAAATAGATGTGCATCCTCACTGGGCAACACTCACTTATGTGTGTAAATTCTAAACCGCAGTTTTCAACAGTCACGGTACTTGGGGTTCACGCTTCACTTACGGAATTGTAATTTAGGGTTAATAAAAACGGTTGCTTTCCTTTTTCTTAGCTTGTAACTTTTGAGAAATCTGTTTAGAACTGCAGAATTAGACAGTTAAAACCCACACAAATGGAAATGTAATGGCATTAGGGATAGCAGCTCACAAAGTGACCTTTCTTACAAAACAAATTTAAATTGGCTTGGCCACGTGGATTCAAAAGTGGCTGAAAACAATTTAACATAATAAAATATGGAGTGTTCAATCTAAATTTCTCTTAGATTGCTAAATTGGTAAAATGCTCAGAAGTGTGAATCAAAAAGAACATTACTCTTAACTTCACAGGAAATGCAGATTAATTTATATGAAAACATAAACTGAAATCCAAATATACTCCTTATTTTATGATTTACTGATCCTTGGCGGGGGAAAAAGACTTCAAAGGAGAACAAAGCAGTTAGGTTTGGTGTAGTATATTCATTAGGAAGAACAATTTCAATAATATTAAATTTTTACAAAAAAATTGACCAAGGGTCTGGAAGTACATCGCAAGTATAATAATAGTCACTGTAAAGTAGAAGCCAGGTTTGGTCATCTTCTTTCTTTTAAAGAAGGAAGCCAACCTTGACTTTAAATGATGTTTCTAAGGTTAAACATGGCAGAAATAGTGCTTGAGTCAACTTCTTTACCAAGCATTCTCTACTGCTACTTATATTGGACTGCTTGTGGAATGAGGTTTATTCATTGTCTTTCTTTTTTCCCCCTTTTTCCCTTCCCTCCCTTCCTCCTTCCTTCCTTCCTTTCTTTCTTCCTTCCTTCCTTTCCTTCCTCCCTCCCGCCCTTCCTTCCTTTGTTTCTACTATCCCTATCACATGCATAGATAGAATTACATACACTGAGCCATCCAGGGTTCTATCTGACCTGCTTTTTAACTGATGTCCTTGTGTCAACAGATTCCACCCCCCCCCCACTACAAATAGAAACCAAAATTCCAGCATACTTCATGTATTTTATCAAATATGAAAACCTCTTGGCCATTATCTCTTCAAACACTTCTTTTATGACATCCTTGAAGAGAATGTCCTCTCAGAATCCAGTTACACGTATGTTATGCCGACGATGTTATCTGACATCTCTCTCATTCTCTGTTCTCCTCCTCCCCCTCTTCCTCCCTCAGTTTAACTTTCAGTTCAGTAATTTCTACTCACTCACTGCTGGTGGGAATGCAAAATGGCACAGCCACTTCCGAAGACAGTTTGACAGTTTCTTACAAAGCTAAGCATAGTCTTACCAAATGATCCAGCAATCATGAACCTACATATTTACTCAACTGATTTGAAAACTTCTCTCCACAAAAAAATTTGCCCAAGAATGTTAATAGCAGCTTTATTCATCATCACCCAAAGCTGGAAGCAGCCAAGATGTCCTTCAGGAGATGAGTGTATAAACAAAAGTGATACAACCATACAATGGAATTATTATCCAGTGATTAAAAGAAATGAGCTGTTGACCCACAAAAACACATGGGTGAATCTTAAATGCATATTTCTAAGTGAAAGAAGCCAGTGTGAAAAGGCTACATTCTGTATGGTACCAATACGACATTCTGGAAAAGGCAAAACTATAGTGATGACTAAAAGACCAGTGATTATCAAGGGTTTTTTGTGGTGGAGGAGGGTTGACTAGGTAAAGCACAGGGAATTTTTTTTTTTTTTTTAGTGTGGTAAAATATGCAAGATGAGCCAGAAAGTGAGGAAGTGCTCAAAAAGCAAAACAAAACAAAATTTAAAAGAAAACAACTTACATTGGTAGGGGTATATCAGAGGGACACAAGAACCAATAGAAAGAGCTCCAAGTGGCCAAAGCTGGAACAATTTGAGTAACAAAATAAAGTAGTATTGGATTATAACTCAAAGTATAAAATAAATATCCTTGAGTCCACACTGATTCAAATAAATGATTGAATAAATAAATGGCAGAGTTGAGACACATCTCCTTTGCAGAAGAATTCCAAATGATTTATGTAGGTACTCTGCCTTCAGAGAGGTGGAGCGTAGCTCTCCATTCCTTAAGTGTGGACTGCAGATAGTGACCTTCTTCCAATGGGTACCGTATGGAAGGGAGACGTAGAGTAACAGTGGTGAAACCTGACAAACGCTACTTGAGCCAGGTGATCAAGGTCAATATCAACAGTGATAGATCTTGTTAATACTATGTACCCTTATGTATGTGATGAAAATGACCCTTAACCTCTCTGGCTTTCCTCCTCAAACCCCACAACCTCAGTCCAATCATGAGAAAAACAGCAGACAAATCCTAATTCAGAGACATTCTACAAAATACCTGACCAGCACTTCTCAAAACTGTCAAGGTCAAAAACAAGGAATGCCTGAGAAATGTCACAGCCAAGAGGAGCCTAAGGAGACAGGACAGCTAAATGTAATGGGATAGCTGGGATGGGATCCTGGAAAAGGAAAAATACATTAGATAAAAACCCTGGAAAACTGAATGAAGCATGGGCTTTGGTTAATAGTAATGTCAAAATTGTTTCATTAATTATAACAAATGTATGATACTAATGTAAAATGTTAATAATAGGTGAAACTGGGTGTGAGGTGTATGGGAAATCTGTACTATCTTCACAATTTTTTTTTTGTAAATCTAAAACTGTTCTAAAATAAAAGTTTATTTTAAAATTTTCAGGTGTTACTGTATGGTGGAAATTATATCCCTTGCCACTCTAAATTTATAATACAAGTCTAGATGTCAATTAAAAATATATAAAGGGGTTATATATAGCTTTTCAAAATAATGTTATAGGATACATTAGCAAAAAATGGAAAACCACCACTTAATGGCAACTTTATAGGACTCTGAACTCTCAACAGTGTCCCATTGGGGTCAGGCTTTTGCCATAGGGACGTATGCTCACAACCTGTTATGTGGGTTGGTTTCTGACAAAGAAGAGACCTCATATATCTGCTTTTGAATTGCATTTGGAGAGCCTCAAAAAACAAACAAACAAAAGTGCCTAGCTTTCCTATAGTACTGCTTGCAATATACATTTCAAAGGAAGAAATCCCTTAGCTTTGGACCTGTCGAAATGAAAGCCCTTTGCATGTCTTTTGAACTTCATAATTCCTACAGCACTGAGAAAACCCACAGGTATGGTTCCTAGATTCTCCCTGTGGCCAGTCTCAGAAAGCCTGTTAATATGTTAATATAGCCAAACATGGAAACAACCTAAGTGTCCATCGATGGATGAGTGGATAAAGAAAATATGAAATATATCTGTATCTGTACCCATACAATGGAATATTATTCAGCCATAAAAAAAGAAGAAAAGCTGCCACTTGTGACGATATAGATGGATCTTGAGAGCACTATGCTAAGTCAAATAAATCGTACAGAGAAAGACAAATACTGTACTGATTTTCAGCCTTTTTTCTTTTCTAATACTTATAAGACTGTAAGTGTCATCTAAGCCCTGCTTTAGCTGCATCTCACAGGTTTTGGTATGTCTTGTCTTCATTAATATTTTGTTCAAAATATTTTCTAATTTCTGTTGTACTTTCTTCTTTGACACATGGGCTGTACAGAAATGAGTTGTTAAATTTTCAAAAGATGTGGCATTTCTAGTTTTTGTTATTGATTTCTAGCTAATTCCACTGGTCAGAGGACTTATTTTTAATGTTTTCAAATCCTTGAATCAATTCGCTTTTAAGCCCTTCAGTTCTCTAGTGAACAAATACATCTTCCCATGTATTTAAATAAGTTTTAAGTATAATTAAGTAAACTCTATAATCTGATGTCTTAAGTCTCTTGAATGTTTCAATAGTATTTGTAAACTCGAATTTCAACTCAAAATCGTAAGTCTAAACCAACTTGTATTTTTTTAAAATATTTATTTATTTATTAATTTTGGCTGTGTTGGGTCTTAGTTGCCGCATGCGGGATCTTTCGTTGCGGTGTGCGGGCTCCTCGTTGAGGCACACGAGCTTCTCTCTAGTCGTAGCGCGCGGGCTCCAGAGTGCGCGGGCTCAGTAGTTGCGGTGCTCGGGCTCTCTAGTTGTGGCGTGCGTGCTTAGTTGCCCCGTAGCATGTGGTATCTCAGTTCCCCGACCAGGGCTCGAACCCATATCCCCTGCATTGGAAGGCAGATTCTTAACCACTGGACCACCAGGGAAGTCCCCCAACTTGTATTTTAAATTGGAATCACAAAGTGAATCTGTTAATCAGTCTAAAGCTGTGCTGTCTAAAGTCACCAGCACATGTGACTACTTAAATTTAATTTTAACTAATCAAAATTAAATAAGGTTAAAAATTCAGTTCCTCACTGGATAGCCATATCCAGTAGCCATATTTCAAGTGTTCGATAACTACCTATGATTGGTGGCCGCCATGTTGAACCGCGCCAAAGAGAACATTTCCATCATTGCACAGAGTTCTGTTGGACAGCACTCCCTAGACACTCCTGTAGTGTGCTGGCCAGCCTCTGGATTGGCCGCCCTGGGGCCCTGATCCTGGTCCAGTCAGGTGACAGAATCCTGTGGTGATTTATGCGAACATCATCCCACACAAGGGAGCTACTGTGGGGACTCCTTAGAAAGGGATTGAGGGAGATAAAAACATTCCGAGGCAAACTCCTGCTCACCCTTCAACGCCCCATGCCAACCTCACGTCCTGTGTGACAACTAACTCCTAACCCCTTAGGAGATGAGTCATACTTTCTTCTGGACCCACTCCCACAGCAGTCACTTCAGAGCTCTCCTCACACTGTAGTGTGGTCGCTGCACTTCCCTACGAGCTTCCCGAAGCCAGGACCATTTTTTATCTTTGCGTCTTTAGTGTCTGGCGCCGTGCCTGTGCATGACGGGTTTGCATACATTGCTGAATGAGAGGGAAGTTTCTCTGAGAGGCAGAGCTAAGAATCCGAAGATGTGAATTCCCCTCTCCACTCAGTGTTTGAATGATGCTCCTTGGCAAGTCAAACACTTTTCTTGGGCCTCAGTTTCCTCTTGCTCATCAATTTCAAGGAGGAGGTTGACTTCGATAAGATTGCTCATTGCCTGTTAGACGTAAATAAGTGTTATATGAACAAAGGGTGCCGTGGCCAAGGAAGCTCGGGAAATACTTGGTCAAACATGACAAATGGGTGTTTTCTTACTGTAGGAGTTCACAGAAACTTTAAAATGCTGAAGTCCGTTATGACACTCCAAGGAATGGGTAGAATGCAGAGTTTCTCAGACTTATTTGATGGACCATGTAATTCTGTGTTTGTGTGTGTGTGTGTGTTTATGTGCACGTGAGGATATAGAGAGAGCCATCTTAAAGAACTAATGTTCCATGGATTATACTTTGGGAAATGATTGATTAGCTGTCTCTAAGCGATCTTCCAGTTCGATGTTTTTATGTCTTATGAACATGCTGCCATCTTACCGTCCCTGGTACCTAACTTGACTGGTGGTGTGACTGTAAACTCATAAGCCACACACTTAACTTTCCACTCCATCTGCCCCTGCTTCCTCATCTCCCCTTGCACCCCTGTCCCACCCAAGTGAAGACACTGAGCAGCTCGACTTGAAACACCCGGAAGGAAGGGCCTGGGGTGCACCCACTTAACTTCAGACCTCAGATAGTGAGATCACGTCAGAGCTGATCTAAGAGCAGCTGCCTTGAAAACTGAAGCATAAGACAGAATGATTTTATTTTAATTTAAATTGATTTTCTCAGCTCTATCATGTTTCTTTCATGATATCATGGAGGTAACTGTTTAGTATATCTAATCTTAGCCATAACTTAATGTACCAGGCTTTCATGCCCAGGAATTATTAAAGCAGCAACAGATTATTAATGTTATGTTAATAAGAAAGCAATAATGAAATATTATACAGAGTTCCTATTCCATATATTAGTAATGAAGACCTTTTGTGTTTTTGTGGACCTGATACTTTACACTGTGGTTGCCAAAAAGATTAGAAAATGTTTTTGCCTTCTCAGCAAAAAGGCCCCAGATTAGGCTACGTGACTAGAAAATATTTGCAACAGGTAACAAAAATGGCCATGGGCATTGTGAGACAGGAGGCAATGAACTTATTTTAATCTGAGGTGCCAGGAATAGCAACATTCTTGTTGCTCAGGAGTGAAACGAACAGTTTATCAGCTGCCTTGGAAATACAAAGTAGAAAACAACAGTGTTACCACAAAGCTCAGTCCTGTGATAAATTGCCACACGGACTGGAACGTACCAGCACTGATGGTAGAAACCAGTGTTTAGTAGATGCCTGCCATTGGCTGACACTGCTGTCAGCACTTCACACGCACTGTCACAGATAATTCTTGTGGCAACTCTAAGACAGAGGCATTATCCTTATTGTCAAGATGGGGAATAAGCACAGAGGAGTGAAGGTCAGTGGCAGACCTGGGATATGAACCCGGACGGCCTGTCTTCTGAGCCCACCCTTATAACCACAACGCTGAGAATGGAGACCCCTGGCCTTTCGGGTCTGAGCCCTGGGTTAGGGGAGGCACTGCAGGCCTCTGGCCTATCCAGAGAGCTTCACGTATTTCCACTAACGCACTCATTTGCCTGCACCTCCAAGGTTACCTCGGGTCTCACAGTGCCCCCCGGGGCAGACTGTGATTTGGTATGGGTGTAGCAGGCCAGACAGATCTCCCATCACTCTGCGACTCTCCAGTGGAGGTGACCACAGCCACCCGCTCATCAGAAAGTCCACTTGGTTCTTCGTGGAGCCAGTATCACCTGAGGACTGGTGACTTGTAAACACGTGCACACACACACACCCGACCTCTCCTCCTGCCCCACACACACACACGCGTCCTCCAGCCCCGCGGTCAGCCCTGCACTGCCCTCAGTCGTGTGGTTCTCTCTGCACTCCCAGCAGTTTCTTGAAGGAGACAGGCCTCCGCTGTGCTCTGTTGGCCTTTGTTCCAAGAACATGGGCTGCGTGTTCATCCCCTCCTGTGCCCAGTCTTATACTCAGGTGGATGAGACGCACCTGGGTGTGAGGCCCCCTCACATCATGAGGAGGAAGAGGTTGTGTAACCTGTGGATTCCAAGACCCCGAACTTCACGTCACCATCTTGGCTTCTTCCTCCGCCATCGTTGGGCTTTGGCCAGACACATAGAAATTCTGAAAAGCGAAATGCCATTTTCTTCAATCACGTGATTTTTGAAAATGGGAGAAATAATACGACGTTGACTCAGCCAATGCCCTTTCTGTGCAGATACGAGGTTCATTGTAACTGTGATTTAAATACTAATTATATGCCAGTTTTAGTTTAAAGTTTTTTGTGTTTGTTCTTTTGCAGAAGCAGTCAGGGGAGTGACTAAAAGCTTATTCATTCCCAGGGTTTTTATTTTGGAAATGAACATGCTGGCACAATTTTAATTGGGTTTTAGTTGTTGTTGTTGTTTTAATTCTCACAGTGATGGCTTGGCTATGTCTTTTGGGACTGCAGAGGGAAACTGGCATCTGGTGTTTGAGGATTCCAGGGATTTGCACCATATTTATGTGTAATAACTCTACAGTAAATAAACAGAATGAATAATTAAGTGAATAATGAGTTTCTCAGAAAAGAAGACTCCTCTTAAAACTGCAACAGAAATTCTCACGTGTGTCCCACCCTCCCTCCTGTGTGGTGATTCCACGCTGCTCTCACTGTGTCATTGTCCCGTGGAAACCAGCAAGGACATTTTCCAAGCGGAAATCAAGCATGCCGTTAATCAAGCATGCCCTTTTTTATCATGGTTTGATACAAACAAGATATTTTCTTCCAATTGCAAGGATATTGGATTTATGTCTCTTAGAATTATCTTTTTTTTTACCCTAGAGAGAGTTATTTGCCTCTTTAAAAATAAAATCCATGAGATTAAATTTCACTGAACAGTGTTGCTCTGAGGGACTAAAAGCTTGAAATTCCAGGAATTTGCTGTATCTAGTGAAATTACATAAATGCATGTTAATACTCATATTAGCCAGGACAAGGTGCCCTTGCTTCCAGACGCAGCCCAGGCCCAAAGTGAATCTTTCCAAAGGTAAAACCACTGTGTAATTACTGTTTCTTCTCCATGTGTGTTCGTCCACTCACTCATATGTTTTTACTTGTCCATTCATTCATGCCCCAAGTATTTACTGAGCACCTACTATATGCCAGGCACTGTGCCAGGTTCTGGCGATACCATGGTGGGCAAAACCAGACCCAGTTCCTGTCCTTACAGAGCTTGCGTTCTTATCAGGGAGACAGCAATCAAATAATGAAATGAAAGTTAAGTTGCAACTAATTTTGACAACTAACTTTAACTATGACAGCTGCTATGAAAGAAAGGGTTAGTCTGCTCAGGCTGCCATAACAAAATACTGCAAACCGGGTGGCTTAAAAAGCAGGGATTTATTGCCTCACACTTCCGGAGACTAGAAGTCCAAGATCAAGGTTTTAGCAGATTTAGTTTCATCTGAGGCCTGTGTCCTTGGCTTGCAGATGGCAGACTTCTCATCGTGTCCTCACATGGTCTTTCCTCTGTGTGCGTGCATGTCTGTGTCCAAATCTCCTCTTCTTACAAGGACACCAGTCGGATTGGATTAGGGTCCACCCTAACAGCCTCATTTTAACTTAATCACCTCTTTAAAGGCCCTATCTCCAAACAGTCACATTCGGAGTACTGGGAGTTAGAGCTTCAACATATGAATTTTGGGGGACACGATTCAGCCATAACAGAGTAATCTGGTTCAGACGGAGATGTTAATGGGGAAAGGTCAGATATTATTGGGTACCCAAGCAGAGACATAGGGTGGGCTTGCTGAGGATTAAATGGGGATCTAAAGGATGATTAAGAGCTAACTAAACACAGTGGAGGGGAAGGGCATTCCAGGAAGAGGGAAGGGCACTGCCAAGCCTCCCGGTGGGAGGGGCATGGCAGGGAGCAGAGACCAAGGGGAGGCAACCATGGTGGCTGAGGAGCTGTGAGACACGGCATGGGGCGAGGATGACACTGACATTGTCAGTGGGGACAGCCAGGCCATGCAGGGCCCTCTAAACCAGGGCAGGGAATTTTGTCTTTTTCTCGAGAGCAATGGGAGACCATCGGAGGTTTTTAGTGAGGGCAGAGGTGGAATGACCAGCTTTGCCTTTGGAAATTATCAGTCTGGCTGCAGTGTGGACAACGGATGTGAGGGGTTCTGGAGTGCATTCTGGAAGAGTGCTGGATACAGGAGAATGCAGCAGACATCCAAGCAAGAAATGAAAGTGGCTTGTATTCAGGAGGTGGGGTGGGATCAGAAAGAAACAAGTGGATCTGATAGATCAATGGGGACAGTGGGTTAAATTTGGTGGCACTGGATGGCAAGAGTGGATATGCTGGGCACTGGGTGAGGGAGAAGATGACAAGGCTGTCTCCTTAACTGGAGATGTCTGCCTTCTGTAACTGGGTTACCTAGGTGCAAGTCAGTGGGATGGAGAGCATCAGAAGAGGCTCATGTTAGAATTGACTTTTGATCATATTGACATCAGTAGACACCAAAGGCCCCATGGGTCCTCAGCACAGATACCTCTTTCCCCTGCACATGCTGTTCTGCCTTGAACACTCTTTCCTGCTTATGCTTCACCACCCACCCACCCTTCATGGCTCAACCCAAGGGTCAACTGCCTCAGCAGCAAGGCCTTCCTGAATTCCTCAGACTAGGCTACATGTCCCTTTTACATACTCTTGTAACACCTATACTTTTTCTTCAAAGCAGTTAACGGTTAAAATTACATAATTATGTGTTTAAATTCTGTTTCTCCCCTAGAATATAAAGTTTGTGAAGGTCAAGAGAATTTCTGCCTAATTAGTGCAGCAGACTGGTAGTTCTAGAGCCAGACCCTCTGGGTTCAAATCTTGACTCCCCTACTTCCTAGTGATGTGATCTTGGACAGGATGTTTCATCTCACTGCACCTGAGTTGCTTTGAATGTTAAGTGTGGAATATGATGGTACATCCTTCATAGAAGCGTATGATGGATGATTAAATGAGTTAATTAGCATAAAGTGTTAATAACAGTGTTTGACATAGAGTAAGTACTCAATAAATGTTAGCTCTTATTATTGTTCATCACTGTACCCCTAAGTATTTGATGGACAGATGATCAGATAGATGGCTATAGACCGATGCATGGGTGGATTGAAGAATGGAAGGATAGGTAAGGTGGAAAAGCAAGGAAGCTCAAATGGGTGTTGTGGAAAGAGGGACTGGCCCATACTTCAAGACATAGCTAAATTCCAAGATATTGGGTCCCATTAAGATAAACTTCTCATGTATGGTTACTTTCAGGCAAGGCCGTAAAGAATCTCCATCAATACCTAAATAGACATTTCTCCAAAGAAGACATACAAATGGTCAATAGGCATATGAAAAGATGCTCAACATCGCTAATTATTAGAAAAATGCAAATCAAATCTACGAGGTACCACCTCACACTGGTCAGAATAGCCATCATTTAAAAGTCTACAAATAACAAATGCTGGAGAGGGTGTGGAGGAAAGGGAACCCTCCTACACTATTGGTGGGAATGTAAACTGGTGCAGCCACTATGGAAAACAGTATGGAGATTCCTCAAAAAACTAAAAATAGAGTTGCCATATGATCCAGCAATTTCAACCCTGGACCTATATCCAGACCAAACTATATCTCAAAAAGATACATGCACGCCAATGTTCATAGCAGCACTATTCACAATAGCCAAGACATGGAAACAACCCAAATGTCCATCAACAGATGAATGGATAAAGAAGATGTGGTACATATATACAATGGAATACTACTCAGCCATAAAGAAGAATGGAATAATGCCATTTGCAGCAACATGGATGGATGTAGAGATTATCATACTAAGTGAAGTAAGTCAGAAAAAGAACAAATACCATATGATATCACATATGTGGAGTCTAAAATACGACACAGATGAACTTATCTACAAAACAGAAAGAGACTCACAGACATAGAGAGCAGACTTGTGGTTGCCAAGGAAGGGTGAGGGGGGATGGAGTGGGAGTTTGGGATTAGCAGATGTAAACTATTATATATATGTATAATGGAATCACTTTGCTGTATACCAGAAACTAACACAACACTGTAAATCAACTGTCCTTTAATAAAATACATTAAAAAATTAAATTAAAAAAAAATGAATCTCCATCAAGCCTTATTCAGTGATAAACCTAAGTATTTGTTTCTTGATTTCAACAGAGGAAAAAAAAAATCACCACAACCCAACTATCCCCTCCTTAATTAAACTAACAGTACATTTCCCAACTTAACTGTAAAAAATTTTTAAAGGTATAATAACTAAGTTTAATGTGATTTTAACGCTAAATTGATTCATTGATTTATTCATTCTTATGTTCCTCCCTCAGACACGTATGGGATTCCTACCACGTGTCAGATGCTGTGATAGGTACGGGTGGTTACCAAGTCACATAAGCTATTGTCCCTATTCTCAAGGAGCCTAAGACTCCTAATAAACTTTATAAAGAGATTTCAGATAAATATTTATACTCAATATACCTGATCAGAACAAAGCAAATACAGCAGCAGAAGCTGTTTTATAAACAGGGGACCACAGATGATGAAGGATCATCTTCACTCTATTGTTCACCCCAGCTCAGCCCTGTCTTCAGTAATGAAGCCTCCAGCAGAGGCTGCTCAGTCCCAGCTGGAAGGTATTTGCATTGCTGTCGCTCTATTTATGACAGCAACTCATGTCTGGTATTTTTCTTTTTGCCCAGAGGATTCTCTTTCTGTAATTTATTACAGAATTCAAGGCCATTTCATTAGGAGGAAATGTGCCATATCATTATTATAACAACTCTCCCTATTTTTGTTCAATTTTGAAACTGACAGTCTAAAGACTATTTTTAGCTCAGTCATGTGCAGATTATTTGTTTCCTTATTATGAGAACTTTTTTCCGTCGGACTAGTTAACATGAATTTTATGCTCACATATTATGTCACATGCTCCAATTCAATTTATTTTAAAGCAGATTCTTTGGGGGAAAACTGTAAAGCTAATTTGAATTGATTCTTTAGAGATTCCATTTTAAATGAAGTGCTATAAAATTGGCAGACAAAGTGAAAAAATGCAATTGAATTCTCTTCTTCAGCTACTCATTGGATTCAGAAATCTTTTTGACAGTGCCAAGGGTTTTGATATAATGTTTTACGCAATTTTCCTAACATTTATCTCAAACTCCACTGCCTTTATTTTGGTTGTTCGACTCAAAATGATTTCCTGATATTTCCATAGATAAAAGCAGAGTTCTTGCTAAAGGAGATATTTGGTGCTCTGATACGAACTTCTTACCATCTACAGTGGTGCCCGTCTATAAAACATCTGCTGTAAAGTGGGTATTTTAATTCCAGAGTGAATACTGAACATTTGTGGACAAACTTTCTGAGAGACGTGTGGAATAAAACTGCATCTCCAACTTCCTCCTGTTTGGCCCCCATTTATATTTCTGCCTTTCATATTTGATGGATTTACAGCTTGAGGATAGCGTGAGAATAATAGGCAAGATGCCTGATGGCTTAATTTCCTGTCGTCCACGGGCCCGAGAAGAGACCATTGTTCGTCAGGGCAGGGGGCTCCGTGCTAATCAGAAACAGCCGTCACTGGTGGGGAAAGGCACCCCGGGATTGGTCCATCTGATTGCACTGGATGATTTATATCCGATTATTAACAATCTAATGGAAAATACATAGCAAACACATGTCTACAATTTCACCTTGAGACACACGTGTTTTCCTTGATGTGCTTTTAAAAGGGAGTTTTATTTCACACTCATCTTTTGCCCCGAATTCCCTAAATCGCATCCGTCATTTCTGTTGGTCCAGCTAGTGGGCTAAGAGGCAGACTCGTGGAGGGCCCTCGCCCAATTTTGCCCTGCTCCCATTGACTGCAGCCTCGAGTACTTGGAGTTCCTCCCCTGAACTCAGGCTGGTCTTGAAAGAAGCAAATCACTGCTGCATGTGTTTTTGTTCTGATTACAAAGAAGATAATTGTGGGAAGTGAGAGCACCTGTTAGGCTCCGGGGGAAGAAGCAGGCCCAGGGCCAACTCCTCTATCAAAGACACAATGCTTAGGGCTCCCCCTTCCTTGCAGGGGCCCACAAAAGCTCTAATTTTAGTTAAAATGAGTATAAAAATGAATATCTAATAATAAATCCAGCCTACATAGTATTTGTTTTTATACCAAAATAGCCTTTGCATATCATCTTTTATTTTTTATAGAGGAAGGGGCGCATGAACGTCATAATGCAGCCCTGAGCGGAACAGCCCTGAGGAACACGAGATAAGGGACTGACTGTGGGGTTACACTGTGACCGTGGGAGCTGGCGGCGAGGTCTCAAGGAGTCTCTGAGTCATTCGCCTCTGCGTGTGAAAGTGGGCCTGAAGTTGCTGTAGGTCACAAGGCCGGAAATTGGGAAGGAAACATGGATATGACGACAGTGGTCTCAACCCCGGGGTGATTTGACCCCCAGGAGACATTCAGCAAAGCCTAGAGACAGCTTGGGTTCTCACAACTGCCGTTGAGTGTCGCTACCGGCATCTAGCGGGTAGAGGCCAGGGATGCACAGGACATCCCACGATGCACAGGACAGCCCCACACAACAAAGAATCATCTGGCTGAAAACAGCATCAGTGCTGAGGCTGAGAAACCTCAAGGTTAAGGTAAAGAAAGGCTGGGACCTGCGAGGCCGGCTGGAGCCCATGTTTGTCTCCCACAGCGTCCAAGCTCCATGCAGGGTGACCCACAGAAGCTGCTGGCGCCCTGTGCTGTGCAGCTACGCTTGCACTTGGCCGAGGACTTGGAAAATCTGAAAGAGGAGGCTGGGCATTGGCTGAGAGGCTGCAGGCCGCTGCCCCCTGCAAGAGGGGAGCAGCAGAAGAGCTGCGGCAATGCACGGTGCCCTGCACCGACCTTCAGCGTGTAAAGGCTGCTGCTTCACCGCCCTCTTCTGGACCTCATGCTCACTTCTCTCGTGGCCAAGCCCGGCGCGGAGCCACATGGGGAGCGGCATGCTAGGAAATGTAGTTCCTGCTTAGCCCAGTTGCCCTGGTAACACACCTCCGAGGTGGACCATGTGGAGCTCAGCTCACCAGCACTTTTCACTTAGGATGCGGCTTTTCCCCACCTCACTCCCAGCCTTGCATGCACTTCAAGGAGACTTGGCATTTCAACTGTTTTAATTTGCAAACAGCTGGTGTGCTTTAGATGGAGAGTTGTGCATCCACATCTGTCCTTTCCTTCAGGAAGAGTCATGGCTGGACACACAGCTGCCTGGATGGACTACATGTCCCAGAGGCCCCTGCCGGTGTAGCTGTGATGTTAAGTACTGACCACAGGGCTCTGAGGGAGGTAGTTGTGCCAGCTCCCGAGCCGGGCCTTCAGACACTGGCTGTGCACTCCTCCGCGTGCTCTACCCGTTTCCAGCTGGAACCCAGAGGTGGGGGCAGTCAGCTTCAACCGCGCAAGGACAAGAGCAGAGCAGCAAGACGGAAAGATTCTGGAGGCTTTGCGGTCCAGAGAATCTTTAAGCATCCTTTTTTTTAAGGAGTTCTGAGTGAGCAGATTAGTCACTTAGGTTGCAGATAAGAGTCAACTCAAATCCACTGAAGCAGCAAAACGAGTATATTTGCTCACGTAATTGGGAAGTCTGGGGTAAGAATTTCAGGCATAGCTGGATCTAGGGGTTCAAACGATGTCATTAGGGCTCTCCATCTCTCAGTCTGGGCTTTCTGCAGAAGTCCAGGGAAGATGGCCTTCAGAAATTCCAGGCTTAAAATCTCCTTATAGCTCATGACCCAGGAGAAGACAGGAGCTTCTCTCTTCCAACATATGTTTTTAATTATGCAGAACAAATGCTGGATGGTCCTGCTGGGATCACAGGCTCACCCCTGAACTCATTGCTCTGAACCCCAGAAGGAGATTGGAATGAATCTGTAAAATCACTACCTGCAACAGTTTACTTGAGAAGTTAACCAACATTACCAGGAGTGAAGACAGTGCCGAAGATGGGGGTAAAGTCAGGAAATATAAGTTGGGGTTCAGAGGATGGAAAATCATGCTCACTGGGGGGAATTTGGAAAGGCTTCACAGCAGAGGTGGGATTTGAACTGGGCCTTGAAAGACTTAGAGCTTAAAAATGCATAAAGAAGAAAATACTGTGCTTTCTTTTCTGACCATTTTCAAAGGCTCAGGCAAGCTCAGTAGCACTGTGGGATGGAAAGGATCCTGTTGTTTTTCTTTCCTCTGCCATTGGTTCGGGATGAGAAGTGCTTCCCTTTGAGCACTGAATCCTTGCAGAGGTGGACAAACATGGGGAAGAGTCTGGTTGCCAGGACACACATCTCCAGCCCAGGCACTCTCATGTAAAGCAAGAAGAAACGTCGTGCTTCTCTGTAACCTGAAGAAAGGATGGTGAGTGTAATTGGCAGTTCCCTTAATCAGTCCAGAAGGGCTTGTTATACAAATAAATGATTCAGATATGAAGTGACTTACCATAGGAAACAGGCATTTCTCCTTTTCGTTTTTCATATTCCTGGAATGCTTTCTTTTACGTTTGCAGTGGAATAGGCTTGTAATTTTACTACACACTTATTATTTCCGAAACTATCTAGTGTTAGGATTTTACAAATACATTTTTATGCAGTTTCAAATAGCTTAGTGATTTTCCAATTAATCAGGCAACCAGAGCCTGTGGCTCATTTCTTTAGGACAGGGGTCAGTTATCTGGGATGGAGATGCCCCTTTGGCCAACCGGGGTGCTATTGGCTGGCTTCAGGAGTATGGCAGCTGGCTGGACCTTAAAAGGTGGTGGTTGTGGCAGTGATGATGGTGATGATGATGATGATAGCAACTATTGATCATACAGGTGATGCAGCCAGGATATGAACACCACTCTCCCCTGTTCTAAGGAGACTGCCATACCGTCTTTCCTAGAGAATCGAGGTACCTTTAGTTTGTTTGATGGCTGCAAGATCATCCAGGGATTTATCATTTCCTAGTTGTCTGATGATGAAATGATTTCTTTAGGTACAAAGCTCTTTTCATTGATTGTACCTTCATGCAGGGAGTGGAGATGTAGCCATATTTGCTTTAAGCTTAGTCCCTCTGGATCAGTTTGTCCTTAGAGCACCTTGGAAGCAGTTCAGAAGCTCAGCATCTGTTATCTGTCCCCTTAGGGGGCAGGGACCACAACACTCCTGTGGGACTACAGTGAGTCCTAAAGGATTCCTGACTTCAGTTGGGTGGAACCACATAACCAGTTTAACTTAACTGGATTGATTTGACTGGTGAGGTGGATCATATTAGTCCTCAATCGTTTGCTCACCCTTTCAATCCCCACCCATTGCCATGTGACTTGCAGTGTGTCTTATGGTTGGAGCATACTTCTCCACTCCCTTGATATTGGGCTTGGTGCCATGACTTGCTTTGTCATGGGCAAAATGAGATGCGAGCAGGAGAGATTGAGTGACAGGTAAGGGTAGAGGTTATAGCAGACTTCACTCTTACTCTTGATCATTTGTTCTTCTCTGTCTGCCATTAGAAAGGCATAACCCCAATAGGCACTGCTCTTTCAGCCCAGGTTCTCACATGGACTGAGAGTGAGAAATACATATTTGTTGTTGTAAGCCCCTGAAATGTTAGGGTTGTTTGTTACAACAACATAACCAAATGAAAGCTGACTGATACAAATGGTCATTTATTGTCCTACACAGTTCAATGAAATAGTCCAACTAGATATATGTGTATCTATATAGTTGAACTATTTTATATAGTATCGGTAGATACATGGATATAGACTGAGGTTGTGACAGGTCTATCCAAGAAAAACTAATTCTAAGAAAACCAATGAACTACAGTCAGGTTAAACGAACTATAACAAGAAGCCACTTTTGCATATGAAACTTGTAAGAGCTATAAATATAATTGTATTGGAGAGAGAGCACTGCAATCAGGCGTTCGTGGACATTGTTAACTGGGGTATAAATTAGTATAACAGTGCTGGAGATGGATTCAGACGTAGTACTAGTAATAATAATAGATGACATTTATAGAATGCTTTTATGTGCAAGACACTACTATTTGAAGTCTTATTAACCTTACTTGAATTAATGAAATTGGTTTACATGTGCTAGCTCACTTAATCCTCATAACAACCTTGTCAGGAGAGGTATTATTATTAAACAATATATTTTAAAAGGCTTAAAAATTTGAGCACAGATGTGTGTTCTTTGACCCACATGTGGGAATTTATCCTAAGGAAATAATTAAAGATGGGGTATAAAGTTTTAATGTAAGAATGTTGATGGCAGCATGGTTTATAATTATGAAACTAGGAAGCAATATAAATATCCAAAAGATGGGGATCTTTTAAGTAAATTGAGCCATTTAAAAGTGATATAAAAATGTAGCATGGACATGAAAGGACCTTTATATTAAGTAAATGGTGTAGCTTGTAATAGTGCAGTCCTGTGTTGTCTGGTACAGTCGCCACGAGCCACATAAGCACTTGAAATGTGGCTAGTCTGAATTGAGATGTGCTGTAAGTAAAGGCTTAGTATGGATAAAAAAGGAATATAGACTATCTCATTAATAATTTTTACATTGATTGCAATGTTGAAATGATAATATTTTGGACATGCTATTCAAATTTATTTCACCTGCCTCTTGGTACATTTTAAATATATATTTACTTTTATTTTTAAAAAGAACAATTGTATATGTTTAAGGTATACAACATAATGTTTTGATACATATACAGAGTGAAATTACTACAGTCAAGCTAATTAACGTATCCATCTCCTCACATAATTTCTTTGTGTGATGAAAGTACAAATCTATTCTCTTAACAAATTTCCAGTACACAGTACAGCATTATTAACTATAGTCATCATACTGTACATTAGATCTCTAACTTCATTCATCCTACACAACTGCAACTTTGTACCCTCTCACCGACATCTCCCCATTTCCCCCATCTCCCCACCCTTGGTAACTACCATTCTACTCCCTGCATCTATGTATTTGACTTCTTTTAGATTCCGCACATAAATAAGATTGTGCAGTATTTTTCTTTTGGGGTCTGGATTATTTCACTTAGCAAAATGTCTTCCAGGTTCATCCATGTTGTTTCAAATGGCAAGGTCTCATTTTTTTAAGGCTGGATAATAGTCCATTGTTTATATATACTACAATTTCTTTATCCATTCATCTGTCAATGGACATTTGGATTGCTTCCATATTTTGGCTATCGTGAATAATGCTGCAATGAACGTGAGAGCACAGATATCTCCTTGAAGTACCAATGATTTCATTTCCTATTACATAAGTTTAGAAGAGGGATTGCTGGATCATATGGTAGTTCTATTTTTAACTTTTTGAGGAACCTCCATACTGTTTTCCATAGTGGCTGCATCAATTTCATGCCCACTAACAGGGCACAAGGGTTTCCTTTTCTCCACACCCTCACCAACACTTAGCTTTGCCTTTTCATTATAGCTATCCTAACAGGTGTGAGGTGATATCTCATTGTGGTTTTGATTTGCATTTCCCTGATGATTAACGTCAAGCACATTTTCACATCCCTGTTGGTTATTTTTATGTCTTCTTTGGAAAAATGTCTATTCAGATCCCTGGTCCATTTTTTAGTCAGGTTGTTTCTTTCGCTATTGAGTTGTCTTTGTACTTTAAAAAACTCTGGGTACCAGAAAAACTTAAAATTTCATGTGTGGTTCACATCTATTTTAGGCTTTGCAGTCCACACAGTCTCTGTAACAACTACGCAGCTGCTGTTTAAGGCAAAAGCAGCCAGAGAAAACATGTAAATGGATGGATGTCTTGTGTTCCAATAAAAGTTTATTTATAAAAACAGGCAGCTAACCAGCAGGGGCTTTAATCTGCCGAACCCTGGTCCAGACCAGTGTTCCTTAACCTTGGCCCTCTTGACCTTTGGGGCTAGACAGTCAGTTGCTGTGGGACTGGCCTGTGCGTTGTAGGATGTGTAACGGCATCCCTGGCCTCTACCCTAGACGCCAGTAGCACCACTTGCCTCAGTTTTGACAACTGAAATGTCTCCAGACGTTGCTAAATGTCCTCTGAGAGGAGGACAGAAATCTCCCTGTTGGAGAACCATTGGTCTAGCCTATATGATTTTATTTTCATGGAAACAAAAATTGTATGCATGTCTAGGTGTTCTGGAAGGGTACACACCCAAGGCGGTGGGATTACACTTTCCCCCCGTCTCTTTGCTTTTCTGTGTTTTCTAAATTAAGCATATGTTACTTATTTAATATGTAAACACACACACACTTGTGTAGAAAAAGAAAGCAAAAATGACAAAGAGAAAATAAGATGACAGAAAGAAATCCACGTGTAGGAAAGAAAGAGCAGGTAGAGGGGGAATGCAACCTTGTCCCCAAAGGACAAGTTCTCCACCTGATCAGGCCTTTGAGTACCACCCAAGATGTGACATCCACGCCGTGGATGTGTGTGGGCTGACAGACCAATCTCCGTGTTGACAGTTTGAAAAGATGAATCTGCCACATAGAGTAGGCAGGCATTTGCGTGGGGCAGTGTAAGTATTTACCAAAGAGAAACAGACTTGATTTTGATTTACACGTGACACCTCCTCGGATTTAAGGCATACTGGGACCTCCACAACTGGAACCTCGAAGGGGAAGGAGAAACAAGGGATTAGACAACATATCAGAATAAAACAGAAAGCTGACTCTGTACAGCTACTTCTCACAAAGGCCCGGGTAGTAGCATTTTAGCAACTAAAAATCAGTGCCAATCTACTGATATTTAAAATTCAGTAATCATAATCACAATCATAGGTAACATTTACTTTGTGCTTACCACATGCTAGGCAGTATGCCAGCAGATCTTCGTGGTTGTCTCATTTAATTTTCCATAAAATTTTTCCAAGCTTCGCGTGGTAGCTGCTGTTCTTATGACAGTTTTACAGATGTGGAAACTGAGGGTCAGAGACAGTAAGTTATTGGCCCAAGTCACCCAGCTGGCAAGAAGTGGGACGGAGACCGTGGTGCGTGTTCTCTGAGCTGAGAGGTCCCTCCCCTCTCAAAGCTGGTGATCTAAGCTACAAGGCTGCACGTTTCCCCTTGGGATTCAAGTTCTCATTTTGAATGAAAAAAATATGGATTCCCTCAGAATTTCGTTTTTACCAGATCAGTCTTTGTGGGGAGGAAAAGATTTTGTTCACCCTCATCATTGGTGGGAAGCTGATAAGCATGTCAAGTTCAAGTACAATTTGAACAATTTAATGGGGAGGTGGGGGGAGGTGAGGCAATGGTCCAGGCAGGAAGTGATACTGAAAGTCCCATCCACGGCTTGGTACTGGGATGTGGGTATATCTCTTCCATCCAAAGAGGACCCTGATGGTATCTAATGGGGGATCTCTTTCATCCAAAGAGGGCCCTGGCCTATGTCTGGAGAGATGGAGGGCACGGCAAAGAGAGGGACCAGACTCCTGAGGGAGGGCATTGGCAGTATCTAGACAGGGCACCATCATGGGGGAGGAGTTCAGGTCCACGCCCATCCCATCTCCCCACCCCCACTCCGCCTCCGGTCAGGGTCTCTAGGTACAGGTATAACAGGAGGAAAAACTGAAGTTAGAGAGAGTGATCTTCTCCTCAAGCAAGTTCAGAGTCACAGCCATCATTACCACGTCCTCAACTTGCTCCCCCATTCCAATCCCCTTAAACATCTTCAGCGCCCCACTGTCCTCCCTTCCTGTCTCTGATGAAGCTTAGTTCCTGTTCCCATCCCTTGATGTCCTGGATCCCAACCCCTCCTACCTCTCCTGAAACTGAATCCCACCCCTCATCCCATCTCCTGCCTAGAAAACAACCCCCTCCCATAATAACCCAATATCCCCGTAAGAAATTAACCTTCTTGTTTGTTTGTTTATATTTGTTGTTTATATTATTGTTTGTTTATGTATGAGAGAAAAGTAGGATTGTAGGTACGGTTCCTCAGAAAGCAGACTTCAAGACAGATATTTATTGGGGAGCACTTGTAGGAACAACACCTGTAAGAGAGTGAAGGAAAGATTGGACAGTAAAAGAAGTTGAAGTTCAAAGCAGTTGCAAAAGAGGCCTCAGCCCATCCCATGGGGAACTCTGAACGTGGGATGGCCCTTCAGAGATGTCTTGAATTGAGGCAAGGGGCTGAGTGCCTTAGTCCTTTGGGTGTCTTGGCAACACATCACAGCATCCACTACAAATGCACTGAAGGATTTTGGCTGATTGTGGTGAGACTCTTGGGGTGGCTGAGTGACTACCTTCAGGGTCAGATACTTAATCTCTGAGACCCAGAACCTGAATCTTCTTTATGTGTCCATAGATAATTGGCATCTCCATGACAAGGTCACACTAACTAAATTCAGACAAGACTAATGAATACACAGCAAATTGATTTGTTTACAGTGAGACCATCCTTTTGCAGTGATCAAAATATTTGTGTTCTTTATCTCTAACACCCCTTTTCCCAGGTTCAAGTTGAAACAGGAAGTAATTGGGCTCCAAGAAATCTCTCTGTAAGAAGAAAAATTGAAGGCATTCAATTATTCTTCTTCCAGAGATGGGATGAGTAAGATGCCAGAAATGTTTGTGACATGATGAAGGCAGAATATGTTTCTTTTCTCAACAAGCAAAAAGAGAAGTCTAGGAAAAGAGATACAAGAAAAGCATGATCCAAAAAGAGGCAAACTAAAATGAACCATGATTTTGAGTCATTGATGGAGTGTAATGAAAGAGAATCAGACCAAGCTACTGGGAACACTCTCCCTAAGTCACCCAAGAGTTGTGACATTGGACCCAAAAAGAAGAAATGTGGTGCCGACACAGTCCTTGGCTCTCCAGGGAACAGCATCTACCTACTCAAAATAATTTGGTTTTTAAATTTATTTTTGGCTGCATTGGGTCTTTGTTGCTGCGCACGGGCTTTCTGTAGTTGTGGCGAGTGGGGGCTACTCTTCGTTGCGTTGCGCGGGCTTCACATTGCAGTGGCTTCTCTTGTTGTGGAGCACGGGCTCTAGGTGCGCGCGCTTCAGTAGTTGTGAAACGTGGGCTCAGTAGTTGTGGCTTGCGGGCTCTAGAGCGCAGGCTCAGTAGTTGTGGTGCACGGGCTTAGTTGCTCTGCGGCACATGGGATCTTCCCAAACCAGGGCTTGAACCCGTGTCCCCTGCATTGGCAGGCGGATTCTTAACCACTGCGCCACCAGGGAAGCCCTACTCAAAATAATTTAAATGCAGTTTTTTGGTTTTCAACTCAGAATTAACCGGCAGACCAAGCAGAGAGGACTTATGGTTACAGAACAGAATGTAATGCTGTCAATCAGAACAATGGAAATGCATAGATCAAACTGACAGAAGTTGAAAGAGGAAAGCGGGGGAGCTGGTATCTTCATCTCACACTGTGTGGAGTTAAGAAATACTTTGTCAAGTTCATGGAATGAGAAATAGAATTTTAAGTACATTAAAGTATACTTTTATAAAAGTAACCCAAAAAAGAATTAAAAATAATACTGAGACTACCAAACTTTGAAAGGGAGAAGGGGCAGTAAAAGCAGAGTAAGTAAACTTTCACCTTCTGTTGTTGATAGGTAAGGTACAGTATTGATAAATTAGGAAAGAGAGAGGTAAGCATATTATTTACAGTTATGGGGTGACCACCAGACACATAAACAGAAATGGTCCAGTGGTTGGCTTTGGGTTGTAGTTGTGGGTAGAGATGATCTGAGGGGAAAGA
This sequence comes from Balaenoptera acutorostrata, assembly GCF_949987535.1. Taxonomy (NCBI): domain Eukaryota; kingdom Metazoa; phylum Chordata; class Mammalia; order Artiodactyla; family Balaenopteridae; genus Balaenoptera; species Balaenoptera acutorostrata. The sequence continues at coordinate 166,915,811 of NC_080066.1, forward strand.
ACGTTACTGCTGTAGTATTTTTTTTTATCCTTATATATGCATTCCTTTCAAATTTTGAAAAATACGTGTAATTTTTAAATTACCAGGTAAAGCTTAATTATTAACCAGAAAGACGTTTGGTGGGTATAAACTTGGCCTCATTTGGGGACAGATCTCTTACATTCTGGGAAAGCCAGCGAAATTCCCTTCACCAGCAGTGGAGGATTCATTTTTGGTATTCCCCTGATTTCAGGACCTGTCCCTACCAAAAAGACATGGGTCCACACAGATGCATTGTAATTGGCTGGACTCCATTTCCTGTGCATCCCAACAGCACGGATCAACGTGAAAGTCATCTGACCTCTCCCAGCGGAGCCTGTTTCAATCCTTTGTGGCTCAAATAGGGCATAACTGGGACAGTGGTTCCCAACCGTGACCACACACCAGGCTCTCTTGTGGAGCTTTAAAAATGTATTCTGGCCCAGGCTCCACCTCAGACCAATGAAATCTATGACCCAGGATTTATTATTTTCAAAAAAAGTCCCCAGGTGTTTCTACTGTGCGGTTAGAGTTGATAATCCTCTACCCGGTCATTCTGTGTGCGGCTCCCCAGAATAATGAAGCGCGTTCACCTCACGGCAGCTCACACTTCTCTCATCATCGCAATTCTTTCATTTCTTCTTCTCAGCACAGCATTTGAACCTCCTCATTAAATCCTCCTTATCTCAAAACTTTCTCCCTTGTTTCTCTGAACCCCACTCTCCCTGATTCTCTTCCTCTCTGCTGAGCCAACTCAGTCTACTTCCTAGGGTCCTCTTCCCCTGCCTTCCTGGGACTCTACTCTCTGTACTGTTTCCAGTCTCTCAAGGATTTTAACTACCTTCTTGACCCACCATTATCATCGTGCTCAGGGTGACTCCCAAATCGTTCCCTCCATCCCAGATCTCTCCTCTGAACTTCAGGACCGGATATCTGATTGCCTACTGGGCATCTCCACTTTGATATCTCACAGGTACTTCAAACAAGACCTGCCCCCATTGGAACTCATCATCCTTTCTCCCATCTTTCTTGCTGTGTTGAATGGCACTGGTTGTCCAACCCATTTCGGTTATACAAACACAAACTCCAGGAATCATCTAGACACTTCTGTTTTCCTCCTCTGTACACCATCCAGCTCATCTTGTCTTAGTCAGCCCCCTTCTGCTTCATCTCTGTAGCTCGGCTTCAGGTCAGTCCAACAGCATCTCTTCACTGGATATCTGCAACAATCTCCTACCCAGTCTCCCTGCCTTAATCACGTGCCCTTTCAATGCTCACTTGGGCCAGAGTGATCCTTCCAAAGCACAAATATGACTGTATCAATCTCCTGCTTAAAACCCTTCAATCGCTTCCTCGTGGCCTTCCAAGTCCAAACTTAGAAAGGTCCACCAGGCACATAGTAACTCAGTCCTCCCCGCCTCTCCAGTTTCAGCACCTGCCACCACCAACAAATGCCCTGTGCATCTCCCCACACTGTGCCGCCCCGCCACGCCTCTAATCTGCCAGCCTGCTTCCTTGCTGCTTTCCCCTGCAGTCTCCTGGGGCTGGCATGCCCTCCCTGACTTTCAGCTGTCTCCTCCTCACACTTCAAATTTTTTCTCAGGCCTCACCATCTCCATGCCACCTCCTCTTCCTGGGTGCCTATCCCAGGGCCTGGAAAACAGTAGATGTACTCAAGAAATGTTTACAGAATTACGAACACATAACACTGTGAATTTCAGAGATGAAATAGAATTACTACATGAAGAAAGTGAAAAAGAGAATTATATAACTTATCTCTAATTCTCAAATGCCTTGACTTTAAAGGAGGCTTTTCAGTGTACTCTTAAAGAGCCCTGGCGGGGGGGGGGGTCCCACAGAACCCCCTCAAAGACCCTCAGTGGGGATCCTCATTTTAAACAAGACTGCTTTATTTTCATCGATTTTATATGTTGGTCTTCTGAGAAAGGTCTAGTTGTTTTTTTTTTGTTTTTGTTTTTGTTTTGGCTGGGTCGGGTCTTCATTGTGGCAGGTGGGCTTCTCTCTAGTTGTGGTGTGTGGGCTCTGTAGTTGTGGCACACAGGCTCTCTAGTTGCGGCACACAGGCTTAGTTGCCCCGCGGAATGTGGGATCTTAGTTCCCCAACCAGGGATTGAACCCGCATCCCCTGCACTGGAAGGCGGACTCTTAACCACTGGACCACCAAGGAAGTCCCGAGAAAGGTCTAGTTTGAGCAAAGTTTTTTGTGGCCAAGAAATATCTGAAGACCAATGGTCTAAATTATTCAAATAATTAAGGTGAAGTGTAATTTCTATTTGAATTACTTCCCTCCAAAATTCTCATCAGTCTATGTTTCTTTTTTTTAGACAGAATAGCACAGGGATGTTTTCTCCTGGTTTTACTTAGTGTCTTAGTGACATATTGCCTTTTTTTCTTTTTTGGCTTTAAAAAGAAATTCTTATTTTGAGTGGGTAATACACGCATATGGTCCAAAAGAAAAAGGCGGGAATTCAGTCAAAAAATCAGCCTCCCCGCAAACACGCATCCCCCATCTCCAGAGACAATACTGTAGCTGGCTTCAGCGTGTCCTTCCAGAGGTTTCCATGCAGGGGTCACTGCTCTGGTGGGCAGGAGGCACATCCCCTTGCCAGGGACAATGGAAGGACAAGCCTACTAAATGCCACTGATGGTTTAATCATTACACACTCAGAATGGCCTCGGAGAGACACCTGGTCCCACTATGCAGTGACTGTCAGGAAGAAGGGCTTGACATCAACCCTTCCAACATCAAAACCACTTTTGGCAGACAACTTCTAGCATTTGCTTGGCTCATATCCAAATACCCATTTAGGTCAGCTTATTTACTTACCTAGGGGCACATTTTCCTCCTAATACATTTTGGAGGAGTTATCAGAAAATTACACTACTTAAAATGAGACGGTCTGTGGGTGCTTTACTGAGATTTTTTTTTAGAGTAACTATCTGCTATTTCAGTAGATGGTGTTGGGACAGTTGACTCTCACAGGGGAAATAATTAGAAAGTCTTACCTATCCCAATCACAGAAATAAATTAAAGATATACTGAAGATCTAAACATGGTGAAAATGCTCTAGAACTATTAGAAGAAAACATAAGAAAAAACCAGAATTGTGAGAAAATAAATTATGAATTTTGGAGAGGAAAGGTTTTTTTTTTTTTTAGATGACACAAAAAAGACAAACTATAAATAGAGGTACACCTGATTACACCTAATTAGAAAACTTTTGTCAAAATAGCACCATGAACAAGATTAAAAGACAAGTGGTAGCCTGGGAGAAGGATTTATAAAACAGTTTGTAAACTGGATTTATATAGCAGACAGAAGATTATTATCTAAAATGTATATAATTCCCACAAGTCAGGTAGAAAAAGACATACAACCCAAAGTGAAAACATGCAAAGGATATGAACTGAGAATTTATAGAAGAAGAAATAAGAATGGGCAATGCACGTATGAAAAGATAGTCAACTTCATATATAATTAGGGAAGTGCAATTAAGAAAACACTTTTTTTGCCAATCATATTGGCACAAAATTTTTAAGTCTGAGGATATTAAATGTTGGCTAAGATGTGAGGGAATTAACTGGTCCTCTCATTCACTGTCAGTGGGACTGTAAATTGACACATGCTTCAGAGAGCAATTTGACAGCATCTTGAAAGTTTGAAAATGTGCCTCCTGTATAACCCAGCAATTTCCTTTCTAGGTATTACTCTAGAGATACTCCTGCACAAGGAGCCATGTTCAAGGATGCGTATTTATGCTTTTCCATCTACATGTCCACCACTAGGGGAATGGCTAAAAACACTGTAGGCTGTTATTCTGTGGAATACTTGCTGCCTGTATTAGTTTGCTCGGGCTGCCATGACAAAATACCACAGATCAGGTGGCTTAAACAGAAAGTAGAAATCTATTTTCTCACAATTCTGGAGCCTAGAAGTCTGAGATCCAGGTGTCAGCAGGGTTGGTTTCTTCTGAGGCCTCTCTCCTTGGCTTACAGATGGCTGTATTCACTCTGTGTTCTTACATGGTCTTCTTTCTGTGTGTCCGTGTCCTAATCTCCTCTTCCATAAGGGCTAATCATATTAGATCAGGGCCCACCCTAATGGCCCCATTTTAACCTAATTATCTCTTTAAAGACCCTATGTCCAAATAGTCACATTCTGAGGCACTGAGGGTTAGGACTTTAACATACGAATTTTGGGGGCACACAATCCATCCCACAAAACAGCCCCCATGAGGAATGGGTGAGATACACATCTAACAATGCAGCTTCAACTCAGAAAACAATGTGGAGTTGAAAAATAGTTGCAAAATCTATGTTGATTAGCAAAATAGTATGTACCATATGCCACCACTCACCACTATGGGCATGAAACACACACACAAACCTACACAAATATCTTTTGTATATGTATAAACATTTCAGTGTTCTGGAAGGATCAGTTCAAATGCACTGGAGGTTGCTTCCATATCAGTTGGTTAAACGTGACTTTAGCTATATGTAGTACTTTATTTCTTTAAAAAATATTGGAAGCGGACATAGAGAACAAATGTATGGACACCAAGGGGGGAAAAGGGGGTGGGATGAACTGGGAGATAGGGATTGACATATGTACACTAATATGTATAAAATAGATAACTAATGAGAACCTGCTGTATAGCACAGGGAACTCTATTCAATGCTCTGTGGAGACCTAAATGGGAAGGAAATCCAAAAAAGAGGGGATATATGTATACATGTAGCTGATTCACTTTGCTGTACAGCACAAACTAGCACAACATTGTAAAGCAACTCTATCCCGATTAAAAAAAATAAAAAATACTGGAAGCAAATATGGTGAGATGTGAATGGTTTCTAATTCTAGGTAGTAAAATATGGGAGTTTGGTTGTTATATTCTTTGTAGTTTTTATATATTTAAATTTTTAAAGAGGTTGGGCTTCCCTGGTGGCGCAGTGGTTGAGAATCTGCCTGCTAATGCAGGGGACACGGGTTCGAGCCCTGGTCTGGGAGGATCCCACGTGCCGCGGAGCGGCTGGGCCCGTGAGCCACAGCTGCTGAGCCTGCGCGTCTGGAGCCTGTGCCCCGCAACGGGAGGGGCCGCGATAGTGAAAGGCCGGCGCACCGCGATGAAGAGCGGTCCCCGCACCGCAATGAAGAGTGGCCCCCACTTGCCGCAACTGGAGAAAGCCCTCGCACGAACTGAAGACCCAACACAGCCAAAAATAAATAAATAAATAAATAAAGTAGCTATAAAGGAAAAAAAAAAAAAAAAAAGAGGTTAAAAAAGCAAAAGGGAAGACCAACTCATCCATTCCTAAAGATACTTTACATTTATTTTGGGGTGAAGTCCAACCATAAAGGAGCTGCAAAGCAGGACTTCATTTCACCTCTACCTCCCTAGCAAAGCGTTACTCCTTCCCACTGCATTTTGAGGTCATGAAACTACAGGATGCTTTAAGGATCAGCCCTCTGAACTTCCTTTTGAGTTCATTATAAGAAGGTGGTCCATGGCCTTGTCTACCACCCCATACTGTTTTTCTCTTATGAAGACTAATTTATCCTGGAGATATTTTCCTGAAGTGATAAGTTCCTTTTAGAGTGAAGAGGGGCATAAATAAATAAAACAAGTATAATATCAAATGCAATAAACATTTCTCCGCTGGTGGATAACAGGCTCATGCTTTTAGAAGGAGGAAAGCAACCTTCACGGAACTCCTACCATGTACCAGGCACTCTGCTAGAAGGCTTAAATAATTGTCACTTGAATTTTCATTTTCATAACCTTGTGAAGCAGGTTATGAGGAACAGTAAGTTTCAGTAACTTGTCCAAAGTCACATAGTGAGTGATTAAACCAGACTAAATTCAAACCTTAATAGGATATTTTGATGAAAAAAATACTTGGGAAGCCATAGTATTTTATGACTGTATAGGGAATGGAAGAGGGGAAAGAGACAAGTTCGTGTTAATTTGTTGAAAATCTAGGGGACTTCCCTGGTGGCACAGTGGTTAAGAATCCGCCTGCCAATGCAGGGGACATGGGTTTGAGCCCTGGTCTGGGAAGATCCCACATGCTGCAGAGCAACTAAGCCCGTGAGCCACAACTACTGAGCCTACATGCCACAACTACTGAAGCCCGCATGCCTAGAACCCATGCTCCGCAACAAGAGAAGCCACCGCAATGAGAAGCCTGCACACTGCAACGAAGAGTAGCCCCCGCTCGCCGCAACTAGAGCAAACCTGCGCACAGCAACAAAGACCCAATGCAGCCAAAAATAAATAAGTAAGTAAAAGTATAAAAAAAAAAAAAAAAAGAAAATCTACTTCCAGAGCAATAATTCGAGACTTTTCATCCCAGTTTTGAAATGAGGAGACTCAAGCTCAGAGAAGTAAAATAAATTTTGTTTTTGTTGTTGCTTATGATGACAGAACAAACAAATCTATGAGGTAGGTCTATTAGAATGAGAGAAAAGGTTCAGGGTAAGGATCTTCCATGGAAAATACGTCGTATCCTTGGCCCTACTTCTTTTGTCCCATTGTATTGGTGAGCTCAGGCTGCCATAACAAAGAGTACCATGGTCTGGGGAGGCTTAAACAGCAGAAATGTATTTTCTCACAACTCTGGAGACTAGAAGTCTGAAGTCAAGGTGTCGGCAGGGTTGGTTTCCTCTGAGGCCTCTCTCCTTGGCTTGTAGACGGCCACCTTCTCCCTGTGTCTTCACATGGTCATCCCTATGTGCGTGTCTGTGTCCAAATTTCCTCTTCTTATAAGGATAGCAGTCATATATTGGATTACAGCCCACCCTGATGACCTCATTTTAGTTAATTACCTCTTTAAAGACCCTGTCTTCAGGCACAGTCATGTTCTGAGGTACTGGGAGTTAGGACTTCAACACGGGAATTGTGGGGGGATGCAATTCATCCCATAACACCCATTACTCAGGGTGAGGGTCACTCCACACTCAGCCCATGCTACTGAGGAACAGGTTGTTTGGAAGATACTATGACCTGGAGAGCTGGTAGTCCAAAAAAAAAAAAAAAAAAAGAGAGAGAGAGGGAAAAAGAGAGCCCTAAGTCATAGATCTCTAGAGGGATGATTAGGGCAAAAGCTGCCATTTTCGTAATGAATAATTCCTTATGAACTAGTCTCCATTTCATTTGACTCATGTTTCATTTCCTTTAGTTATGCTACTGTTACAGTGTTCAGACAGAGCTAGGAAAAGAGAAACTATTTCTTCATTGCATGAATGAAATCACCTAACACCCAGATAAAGCAACTTGTGTTTCCTGCCCAAATATAATACTGAACTTGAAAAGGACAAGCAAATGTCAGCTTGAATGGGTGATTCTCATTGTTATTATTTACCCAAATGATCTATTTGGGGAGAGAGAATGGTCTTCCTTAAACTAAATGAAGTAACTTATTTCCTTGGAATGTAAATCTTACAGGAAAACTCCTCTACTTTATCAAGTGATTGAGTGACTCTCTGCAAGAAGATGAGTGTCTTTCTCACGAGTGACCTGTATTTGTCTTGAGATCATTCAAGAGGAAAGAAAATCTTGTCCCCACTACCTTATTTTTTAAAAAATCTCCATTTCAGAAGTACCATGTACCTTGGGACACTGTTTTCCTCATTTGTATTGACTTTCTCTGTTGGCGCACATTGCGTCTCACAGCTTTAATTATCACTTATATACAGATGATATTCAAATTTGCACTTCATTTCCAGCCCTTTCAGATGATGTCACCCTTCGCCTCGCCCCAAATTTGGCTCATGTCTTGCCTTGGATGAGCCACAATTTTCTCTGATTGAATATGGATGAGATGGAGGCTTTGCAGTTTAGTTGTAAATAAACTCTAAATGCCCTGGAGTTAATTTACCTCATTGATATCCTGCCCCTCCAGTTAAGAGCAAGAGTGTTCTGTGACTGACTCTGAATTATTCTCCTTCATTCATCAGAGACGACCCAGCCAAGGGATTAATCTCTACAAAATATCCAAAGATATGTGACGGTTTCCATCACTCCCAATTTTGGCCAGAATTCTGGTTATCGCACAGCTGAAATTCTGCCACGATCTTTGGAAAGGCTTCCAATCAATCCCCTGTTTACGGTCTACTTGGAATATGGCTGCCCTTTGGCCTTGCTCTGTGTACACTATCCCAGGACACATTTTCCTTCAGGCAGCTGTGCTAGTTTCTTGTGCACTGAATAAAATGTAATTTGTCAAGATCTTGGCCAGATTCTCTGCCTTCATATAAACTAGCTTTTGAAATGTCTTAAAATTATGGTCTCTCCTTTTCAAGAGTTGCTTGCTGTTTTGTTTCATCATGTGGTTGGAGAGGTACCCTGCATAGCACCTCGATACTCACAGAACGTGCTGGCTTAAACAAAAATGTGTATTTGAAAACACTAGGAATATTTCATCATAAGCATTAACCTATGAGAGCCTGACACATAATAAGCAATATACACTCAGCATGTACTTGTTGGAATAAAGACTGAGTAAATGAATTTGTGATCCTTTGACCCATTTGTGGGTTTTGCTGCTGTAGTTATTTATAACATTTTTATCTACCTCTTAGGTTATTATGTAACTGCGCTGTGTAATTATTATTTCAACTAGAACATATTGGAACTCTCCATTAACATAACTGAAGGGTATAAAATAGAATGTTTGGAGTTGTCAATTAGCCGATTTGTCTTGTGTTGCTTTTCTTCATTATTTCAGTGTAGCTAACGGTTCATTCAGCACATTTTAATTAAAAACAAACATATGTGGGTCCGCTAAGAAGTCTAGTATCTGGTAGTGCAGTTAGACAAAGATGGCAAATATTTCTAGCAGTGACCATATGATATCTTCCATTCATCTCAGCATAATCCTCCGAATCTAATTATTGGAAGGATGGCAGCTGCACTCGGTTAGGCTTTTCTTTATTTTTACAGAGATGTGTTTTTTTCAGCCCGTTGTATGGTAGAGAATCAGCTGCTGCTGGAGTCCTTCCCAAGGCTGAAGTCCCAGCATCTACAGGACTTTCCCCCAGTTGCTTCCATTGCAACATTACCCATTTGTTCCTGCCCACGTGCCATCTGGCCTGAAGATGTTCCAAGGAAATGTATGGTCTTCTGACAAGCTCTCTTTCTCTGTTTATACAAATATATTAGGTATATAATTATGACCTGAAGGTATCAGCATGGAGCAGGTGCCACCAAGGAAGCCTTATTGATGGGTGTGGCATTACCTGCATGAAGTTACCATGTCCTGGGGGCTGGTCTTCAACTTTGCAGACTCAGGAGCATGATTCTGTCAGCTTAGTTTCTTACTAACTGAGGATGCACAGGAGAATGTATTCATTTAAAAAGAGGATTATGACAATTGAAAATATACACTCCTACCAAGTGTCCCTCTAGTATGATAATTGAGAATGGGGACTCTGGAGTCAGACCACCGGGGGTCAAATCCTATTTGTGGGGCTTACTAGCTATGTGATTTGGAACACGCTGCTTAATTTCATTACATGTGGCAGACAGCCTTTAGGGGGACCCCATGATCCCTCCCTCCTGGTATTCATACCTTTGTGTCACTCCCCTCCCACAAGTGTGGGTGGGGCTTGTGACAAGCTCCTAATCAATGGAAGGTGGCAAAGGCAATAAGACGTACATGATTATGTGCATGGGATTTTGTAAGAGCATAGCACCCATCTTGCTAGAGTTTCTCTCTGTTTCTGTCTCTGTCTCTGTCTCTCTCTCCTTGAACCCATGCTTTTAGAGTTCTGAGCTGCCATGTAAAAGTCCAGCTACACTGAGGCCACCATACTAGAATGACCACATGGAGAAACCAAATAGAAATAGAGATGCCCAAGGAGCTGCCTATCTTCCAGCCCTAGCTCCCAGCTCTTTTGGGTGTTCCCAGTCCAAGCCCCAGACATGTGTGTGAAGAGGTCTTTGAGATGATTCCAGCTCCACTCACAAGCTGACCGCAGCCGTGGAGCCAAGTGAGAATCACCCAGCTGAGCTCAGTCAGTCCCAGAACTGAGTGAGAGAAGAAATGATGGTTATTGTTTCAAGCCACTGTTTGAGGTAGCTTGTTACGTAGCAATGAAGAACTTGAAAATACACACATGCCCACACTCACGTTGTATGCAAATGTATTCATACAGACATATATCCAGTTTGACACACACACAGTCACACAGCTTGGTAACTAGTGGTATCAGTGCTATTGTCACGTTTACTATTATATCCTAGACACTTACCATCTCTAGAGTCAGCACACATGGTTTTGATTATTTGCAAATCCCAGATCCATGATGTATGGTCATTTATAATTTTGCTGAGCCATGAATTTGAGTCCCAGGCTCGTGGGTGGGAGAGAGTTTCTCAGCTAGTGAGTGATCCTAGCTGACTACCAGCACAAATAAGATTTTGTTCTCTACTAGTCATTCCTTATGCAATGAATTTTTGATGTAATTTTTTAAAAATGCTTTGCTCCCCCAAAAAAGTGCTAAAAAATATCAGCTGACTGCTAGTCTTAGTGATAGAAGTGAAAGGAAAATAAAGAGGCCTGAGAAATAGAGATTCCCCACCTAATAATAGACATTTCAAAGAACAGAATGCCAAATGTGATGGCAGCTTGGCTTTATGATGTGAAAACAGTTAAAGGATGCAATCCCCAAGCCAGGGAGCATAATTGGGTAAGTCATTTTGGTGAGAACCCCAACCAGAACATGGTAGTTTATAAAGTCATTAGAAGCCGCAAGACATCATTCATATTTTTCAGTTAGAATATATTGCGTTTTGGGAGAAAATTATATGCATAGTTACATTCACCAATTTGTGGGGTATTTGAAGGTGTAGGGACATCTCTTGAATTTCTACAGAATGTAGTCCTTAACTTCACATATGAGATGCTCTGCTAGGCTTGTGCAGCATTAATAAGAGTGTAAGTCATGGTCCTGCCCTTGAGATGCATAGAGTTTATCCAGGCAATGGGTGTGGAGGGAGGAGAGGCAATGAAAAACAAATGATGAGTTAAATATTATCACACTCAAGTGTGCTGGTGAACATCACCTATGATTAGTTAGTGTAGAGAATAAGGGCTGTTAGTGCAGAGGAGAAGGAGCAAGAATTTGAGATCTCTCAAAGGAAAAAGTCCAAGCCGCTTAGCCTGGCATTCAAGGCCCTCCATAATCCTGTCCCAACTTTACCTCCAACCTTCTCTCATAATATCCTCTATGTAAACAACCCTTCTACTCAATTTGGTTGATTCATTAAGAAATACACCTGCGGGGGCTTCCCTGGTGGCGCAGTGGTTGAGAATCTGCCTGCCAATGCAGAGAACGCGGGTTCGAGCCCTGGTCTGGGAAGATCCCACATGCCGCGGAGCAACTCGGCCCGTGAGCCACAATTACTGAGCCTGCGCGTCTGGAGCCTGTGCGCGGCAACGAGAGGCCGCGATAGTGAGAGGCCCACGCACCGCGATGAAGAGTGGCCCCCGCTTGCCACAACTAGAGAAAGCCCTCGCACAGAAACGAAGACCCAACACAGCCATACATACATACATACATACATACATAAAAAGAATGTAAGCAGACAAGAATATCATTAAAAAAAAAAAAAATTTAAAAGAAATACACCTGCCTCTCACTTTACACCCTGTTAATTTAAGGATCTTGAAATAAAATGAAAGCAAAATGAGCAACTTTAAAATGTGCTTTTTAAAAAATAATTAATTAATTAATTTATGGCTGTGTTGGGTCTTCGTTTCTGTGCGAGGGCTTCCTCCAGTTGCGGCGAGTGGGGGCCACTCTTCATCGCGGTGCGCGGGCCTCTCACTATCGCGGCCTCTCTTGTTGTGGAGCACAGGCTCCAGATGCGCAGGCTCAGCAATTGTGGCTCACGGGCCTAGTCGCTCCGCGGCATGTGAGATCTTCCCGGACCAGGGATAGAACCCGTGTCCCCTGCATCAGCAGGCAGACTCTCAACCACTGCGCCACCAGGGAAGCCCTAAAATGTGCTTTATAAATGTCATCTTAAAGAATTACATTCTTTAAAATGAACAATGAATGAGCAACACACATGCACATAAAATAATTTCAGAATAACAGAATTTAAACTGCTTGCCAAATTGTTTTAACAAAAAATTCCTTAACAATAGTGATTATAAAAATTCTCATGCATGATCTACCATGTTCCTTTCCCCTTCTGGCTAGCTGGAGTGGAGTCAAGCCCCAGGGTGACCTTGGAACCTATGTGTTGAAAATGGCAGAGCCTCAAGCAGCTGGGTCCCTTGAATGAGTGTGTGTAGGAAGGTCACCTAGCAACCAGGATGGCCCCTGTCAAATGGCTACAGATAGATGTAAGAAGTAAATGTCTATTGTGGTTGGCCTCTGAAATTTGGGGTTTGTTTATTATGGCAGCTAGCTTCTTAGGCAATTTGCATTATCTTAACCAATATGGTCATTTAATTTGAAGAAGTGGGAAAAACCTACTACCATAAGAATAGAGGTTACCAGCTGCACTGACAAGGGCTAACAGGACAGTTCCCATCAAGAGTACGGATTTCGGCACCAGACTGCAGGATTGAAAGCCAGTTCTGCCATTTACTGGGTATATAACCTTAGGCAAGTGTGTTAGTTGGGGTTCTCCAGAGAAACAGAACCAGTAGGATGTGATACATATGTAGAAAGAGATTTATTTTAAGCAATTGACTTATGTGATTGTGGAGGGTTGGCAAGTCCAGAATCTGATGGGGGAGGCCAACAGGCCGGAGACACAGGAAAGAGTTGCACTTCAAATCCAAAGGCAGTCTGTTAGTGAACCAGGAAGAGCCAATGCTGCAGATGGAGTCCACAGGCAAGTCTGCTGGTAGAATTTCTTCTTGCTTAGAGAGAGGTTAGCTTTTCGTTCTTTTCAGGCCTTCAACTGACTGGATGAGGCCCACCCAGCATTATTGAGGGCAATCTGCTTTGCTCAAAGTGCACTGCTTTAAATGTAAATCTCATCCAAAAACACCCTCATAGAAACATCCAGAATAATGTTTGACCAAATATCTGGGCACCATGGCCCAGCCAAGTTGACACATAAAAGCAACCATCATAGGAAGTTAATCTCCCAGTGCCTCAGTGTTCTCATCTGTAAAATGGAGATAATAAAAGAACCTATCCTAGTGGGTGAACATGAAAGCTAAATGGATCAATGCATGTGTTTAGAATAGTGTCTGCACATAGTGCTCCGTGAGTGTTTGCTCTTGACTATTATTATTATTTTTTTTTAATATTTTATTTATTTATTTATTTATTTATTTATGGCTGTGTTGGGTCTTCGTTTCTGCGTGAGGGCTTTCTCCAGTTGCGGCAAGTGGGGGCCACTCTTCATCGCGGTGCGCGGGCCTCTCACTATCGCAGCCTCTCTTGTTGCGGAGCACAGGCTCCAGACGCGCAGGCTCAGCAATTGTGGCTCACGGGCCCAGTCGCTCCGCGGCATGTGGGATCCTCCCAGACCAGGGCTCGAACCCGTGTCCCCTGCACCGGCAGGCAGATTCTCAACCACTGTGCCACCAGGGAATCCCCTTGACTATTATTATTATTAATTAGTATTGTCATAGGCTTCGGCTGTATGCTTCTCTCTGATGAAAATGCTAAGAAAAAATGTAAGCAGGGCCACCAGGAGTAACAGGATTGTTTGGCTGGGAACACCAGTAATGTGATGAGAGACTTCACACATTAAAATTCTCATAATGTAGAAAATGGAGACTTGCATACTCACATTTGCAGACTATATTGGCCAGTGCTCCATTAGTCAGTGGCTATTTTTTTCTTGGTGGCTATTTTATTCCATGAATAAATTTTAATATATTCAACTTTCCCCACAAACTGCTTATTTACTGTTCATATTAATGCAATATAGCAAAAACATTTACATGACTGGAATCTTTTGCAGTCTACTAGAGCATTTCTCTTGTATTTCTTTCCCTTCATTTCTGGTGAGAAAATTCATTTTTGCTCTACATGTTTTTGAATTAACTGTCACTTCTCAGGAGTGCAACATCAGCATAAATCACAAAGCTGATGTAGAGTGGAATGATTAAGAACCTGGCTTGTGGTTGGGGAAAATTGGGCGTGAGCCTTTCCAAGCCCTGGCTTCTTCACAAAGTGTTGTTGTGAGGACAGAATGGTGAGTCTCAGTACAGTGCCTGGCACTCAGGAAGCACTCGATGAATGGGAACTATGATGATTCCTTTCATTAGGAATTCTCTGTATTGTTACAATGTTCCACCTTGCGCTGGGGAGACCTAGCATCCTGGGTCCCTGAATGACTGTGTGGAGGAAGCAATGTCAAACTGTTACACATGCAAGGAGTAAACTATTGTGGTTAATCTTTGAAATTTGGGGTTTGCTCAGAATTCCAAAGGATGCATGCACCTATTTACAATAGCCAGGACGTGGAAGCAGCCTAAATGTCCATTGACAGAGGAATGGATAAAGAAGATGTGGTAATATATACAGTGGAATATTACTCAGCTATAAAAAGGAACAAAATAGTGCTATTTGCAGAGATGTGGATGGACCTAGAGATTGTCATACAGGGTGAAGTAAGTCAGAAAGAGAAAAACAAATATCATATAACATCACTTATATGTGGAATCTAGAAAAATGGTACAGATGAATTTATTTGCAAAGCAGAAATAGAGTCACAGATGTAGAGAAAAACTTACGGTTACAAAGGGGGGAAGGGGAGGTGGGATGAATTGGGAGATTGGGATTGACATATATACACTACTATGTACGAAATAGATAACTAATGAGAACATACTGTATAGCACAGGGAATTCTACTCAGTGCTCTGTGGTGACCTAAATGGGAAGGAAATATTAAAAAGAGTGGATATATGTATATGTATAACTGATTCACTTTGCTGCACAGCAGAAACTAACACAACATTTTAAAGCAACTATACTCCAATAAAAATTAATGAAAAATAAATAAATAAATAAATTTGGGGTTTGCTTATTATAGCACCCAGCTTGTTTGGCACAGTGCCTCACCTTAACCCAGTGGTCCCCAACCATTTTGGCACCAGGGACCGGTTTCGTGGAAAACAATTTTTCCACAGATGGGGGAGGGGATGGTTCAGGCAGTAATGTGAGAGATGGGGAGCAATGGGGAGCGGCAGCTGCCACTCCCTTCCTGCTGTGCGGCCCGGTTCCTAACAGGCCAAGGACCACTATGGGTCCGCAGCCTGGGGGTTGGGGACCCCTGCCTTAATCAGTATGGTCAGTTAATATTGCAAGAAGGTCACTGGCCATTCGTGATGTCCTCTCCACCTCCACAGGCTTCAAAGGCCTTGAGCTTCTATAGAAAGTGTCTGCTACACAGCTTGTTTACTCTCTGTATCTACTAGCCAGTGTCAATGCTTCTCATCTTATGGAAATGTCTTCCTTTCCCAGATAGACAATATCATAGGTATTGATTTCAGGGTACAAGAAATGTGACTTTCTTTATTCAGTTCCTTTCTTGAGTTTCCATGCTTCTGACATAGCAGAAAAGGAATTCTAGTTAATTGGGGGTTTTCCTAATTTCTTTTGGAGTTGCATCTAAGTTCTAGGTTGTGGGGATGGGCATCTGGTCTTCAATATCATCATTGGATGCAGGCATTCTCGTTTCTGTTTGGGATTTCATTGTCAGTTAACTGGGGATTTTTCACTCGTTCTTGACTGTAGGGCTTCCCTCCATTGGTCCAAGACTCACCATTTTCATGCTGCTTATAGGTATGTGAGGATAAAGAAGCTTATGTGAGAGTCCACACAAGCTTGAAATTTGTTTGTGGGTCAGTCGGTAGAAGAAGGTACTAAGGACAAAAAAAAAAATCAGTTAATATTTTAATATTTCAAAAGTATAATTCCACCACAAGAAGAGAGCCCCTCGAGGGCAGGAATTGTATCTTGACCATATTCTGGTACCCTGTCCAGCAAATCAAGTTGACCTCATTAAATATTCCCGCTGCCATTAACTAATAAAGAACAGTCAATGGGCCATAGAAACAGAGGAAGAAAAGATTTCCAGTCTTTTTGGAAACAGTAACTTCAAGCATGGGAAAGTACTGTTACATGTTGGACGTGGGCACCTCCTCCCAGATTCATATGTGGAAGCCCCAACCCCCAGGACCTCAAAATGTGACTATATTTGGAGATAG
Source organism: Balaenoptera acutorostrata (assembly GCF_949987535.1). Lineage (NCBI taxonomy): Eukaryota > Metazoa > Chordata > Mammalia > Artiodactyla > Balaenopteridae > Balaenoptera > Balaenoptera acutorostrata. The sequence continues at coordinate 166,932,043 of NC_080066.1, forward strand.
GGTCTTTAAAGAGGTGACTGAAAGTTAAAATGAGGTTACTAAGGTGGGCACCAATCCAATATAACTCGTGTTCTTAAAGAAGAGATTAGATTACAGACACACACAAAGGGAAGACCATGTGAAGACATATAAAATTCCTTTTGTCCTCAACAGTGGCTGCCAAGACCAAAAGAAGGCCGTGCTTTAATTTGACAGTGTAAGACTGAGCTGGGTCTTCAGTTCTATACTTAAGGAAGTTTTTTTTTAAAAAAGTCATGCTATGGAAGCAACCTAAGTTGCATCGACAGATGAATGGATAAAGAAGATGTAGCACATATATACAATGGAATATTACTCAGCCATAAAATGAAACGAAATTGAGTTATTTGTAGTCAGGTGGCTGGACCTAGAATCTGTCATACAGAGTGAAGTAAGTCAGAAAGAGAAAAACAAATACCGTATGCTAACACATATATATGGACTCTAAAAAAAAAGGTTCTGAAGAACCTAAGGGCAGGACAGGAATAAAGATGCAGAGCTAGAGAATGGACTTGAGGACACGGGAAGGGGGAAGGGTAAGCTGGGACGAAGTGAGAGAGTGACATGGACATATATACACTACCAAATGTAAAATAGTTAGCTAGTGGGAAGCAGCCGCATAGCACAGGGAGATCAGCTCGGTGCTTTGTGACCACCTAGAGGGGTGGGGTAGGGAATGTGGGAGGGAGGGAGACGCAAGAGGGAAGAGATATGGGAACATATGTATAGCTGATTCACTTTGTTATAAAGCAGAAACTAACATACCATTGTAAAATTAAACTCCAATAAAGATGTTAAAAAAAAAAGTCATGCTATATAAATTTGTTTCCCAATATGCAAAGTTGCACACATTATATTCTGCCTCTAGCCATGTTGGAATAACCAGTACTATTTGTTCCCTTCCTGCCATAAACAACTAGACAACTGGACAAAATATATGATACAATTATTTTCAGATGTTGGACAGCAGGACTATAATCCCTGAGAGAAGGGAAACAAAACAAGGTGAAAGAACCATGAGGGAGCCATAAACAGAAACATTCTCAGCGTTCACAATTATCTGGAAGACAACTGAGTTCCACCCAGTCAGTGTGGAGAAATCTCACTGACCACTGCCTTGGTTTTCTACGGCTGCTGTAACAAATTACTCTCAATGTAGTGGTTTAAAACAACACAAATTTATTAACTTACAGTTCTGTAGAACAGAAGTCTGACACAGATCTCACTGGGGTAAAACTCAAATGCGGGTATGATGCATTCCTTTCCGGAGGATCTGGGGAAGAATCTCTTTCTTTGCATTTTTTCCCTCCTAGGAACCACCCACTTTTTTTTGACTCATGGCCCCTTTCCTCTGTCTTCAAAGTCAACAACACTGAGCTGCGTCCTTCTCACACTCTGTCTCTCTGGTTCTCTCTTCTGCCTCCCTCTTCAGCTTTTTTTTTTTTTTTTCTGGGGAACAGAACGGGAATCTGGGGGTCTGGGAGAGGAAGTGACTTACGCCTCTTCAGCTTTTAAAGACCCTTGAGCCCACCTAGATAATCCAGGATAATCTCCCTAATTTAAAGTCAGCTGATTAGCAAAACTTAATTCTTAAACCCTATTTCCCCTTTGTCATTTAACTTAATTATTCCCAGGTTCCAGGAATTAGGATGTGGACATTTGGGGAGGCCATTATTTTGCTTATTACAACTGCTGAGGCATTTACTAGAGACCTCAGAACAGTTAGGCCATAGTAGTAGAGATAAATTAGCCCTAAAACAATGGATGTTCTAGATTCGACCTAACAAAGCTTGAAAATAAAAAAAATTAAGCTAGTCCATAAGTAAATTAATGCTTGCCAATATAAAGATCAATACTCTAAAGAAAGACAATGAAAGCCAGACACAAAACAATGTGAAGTTTAAAATTACATCAAGGGGCTTCCCTGGTGGTGCAGTGGTTAAGAATCTACCTGCCAATGCAGGGGATACGGGTTCAAGCCCTGGTCCAGGAAGATCCCACATGCTGCGAAGCAACAAAGCCCCTGAGCCACAACTACTGAGCCTGCGCTCTAGATCCCTCGAGCCACAACTACTAAAGCCCATGAGCCACAACTACTAAAGCCCATGAGCCACAACTACTGAAGCCTGTGAGCCACAACTACTGAAGCCCTCAAGCCACAACTACTGAAGCCTGTGCCTAGAGCCCGTGCTCCCCAACAAGAGAAGCCACCGCAATGAGAAGCCCGTGCACCACAACGAAGGGTAGCCACCGCTCGCCGCAACTAAAGAAAGCCTGCGTGCTGTAGTGAAGACCCAATGCAGCCAAAAGTAAATAAACTAATTAATTAATTTAAAAAAATTTTAAATCACAGTCAAAAGTTACTAAACATTCAAAGAAGCAAGACGGTATGATTCATAATCAGGAGAAAAGTTAATCAAAAGAAACAGACCCAGAAATGATAGCAATAATGGAATCATCAAACAAAAACTTTAAAATAGCTCATATTAATATGTTTAAGAAATCAAAGGGGGCTTCCCTGGTGGCGCAGTGGTTGAGAATCTGCCTGCCAATGCAGGGGACATGGGTTCGAGCCCTGGTCTGGGAAGATCCCACATGCCGCGGAGCAACTAGGCCCGCGAGCCACAATTACTGAGCCTGCGCGTCTGGAGCCTGTGCTCCTCAACAAGAGAGGCTGCAATAGTGAGAGGCCCGCGCACCGCGATGAAGAGTGGCCCCTGCTTGCCGCAACTGGAGAAAGCCCTCGCACAGAAACGAAGACCCAACACAGCCATAAATAAATAAATAAATAATTTAAAAAAAAAAAAAAAAAAAGAAATCAAAGGAAAACATGATCATACTGAGGAGAGAAATATAAACTATAAAAAAAGAAATGAATGGAATTTCAATGGAACCAAATGAAGTGAAAAATTCACTGGACAAGTTTTACAAGAGATTGGACACTATAGAAAAAAAGATCAGTGAACTTGAAGAAATCGCAAAAGAAACTATCTAGGCTGAAACACAGAGAAGAAAAAGAGTCTGAAAAAAATGAAAAGAGCTTTAGTGACCTGTGGAACAAGATTAAGTGGTCTAACATATATAAAATGGGAGTACCAGAAAAGGGGGGACAGAAATGCTATTTGAAGAAATAATGGCCAAAATTTTCCCAAGTTTAATGGAAACTATAAATGTACAGATTCAAGAGGCTCAATGAATCCCAAGCAGAAAATATACAAATAAAAACACATCACAATACATCATTATCAAGTTACTGAAAACCAGTGATAAAAAAGTTATTAAAAGGAGCAGAAAAAGAGACATATTACATATACAGAGCAAAGACGAGAATGCTCACAGACTTCTTGTCAGGAACAATGCAAGCTAGAAGACAAGGAAAATGTATTCTTATAGAGCTGGAAGGGGGAAAAAAAGGGTAAAGTAGAATTCTATATCTAGAAAAAATAATCTTCAAAATGAAAGCAAAACAAGGCTTTTTATCCAGGAGACCTACACCATAAGAAATGTTAAAGGAAACTTTTCAGGCTGAAGGAAAAATGATACCAGTTGTAAGCCTGGCTCTACACGAAGGAAAGAACAATGAAGTGGTGAATGTGTAAATACAAAATAAATGTCTCCCTAATTTAAAATTTTATTTTAAAAAGAATTGACCATTTAAGGAACATTTAAGGAAAAAAATAATAACAGTGTATTGTGGGGGTTATTATATATGTAGAAGTAAAATGAATGACAACAATTGTTTAAAGGACCCCAAGGGAGAAATGGAAGTACAGCTATTGTGTGTTTCTTAGGGTACATATTAGTGGTATATTACGATTTGAGAGTAGACTGTGATGTTAAAGGTGCTTATTGTGAACACTATACTCCATCAAAAAAATAAGGCAAGTAGATATTGATAATAAGCCAATAGAGAGAAAATATAATCTAAAAGTAATCCGAAAGATGGCATGAAAAGAGGAAAAAAATACAAATAACCAAGTAGAAGATAAAATAGTAAGGTTGGACTTAAATCCAACCATATCACAAACTACATTAAATAAAAATACTTTAATTAAAAGTCAAACTGGATAAGAAAGTAAAACCCAATCGAACATTGCCTACAAGAGATCTAATTTAAATATAAAGGAATGGAAAAAGATATACTATACAAACATTAATAATAAGAAAGCTGAGTGGCTATATTAATATCAGACAAGGTGAACTTCAGGATAAAGAATATAACCAGCGAAAAAGAGGGACAATTCACAATGATAAAGGATCATTCATTAAAAAAACATAACAGTTCTACATGTGTATATACCTATTCACAGAGCTTCATATACACAAAGCAAACACTAAAAGAACTGAGAAAAGATTTTACACCTCACAGTTATGAGTTTTTTCAAAACTAAACATTGTGGGTTTTTTTTTTTTCCACAAATGGTGACAGGAAAACTGGATATTCACATGCCAAAGAATGAAGTTGGACCTTACACCATATACAGAAATTAACTCAAAATGGATCAGAAACCTAAACATGAGTCAAAGGTATAAAACTCTTCAAAGAAAACATAAAGAAAAAACTTCATGACATTGGATTTGGTGATGATTTTGTGGATATGACACCTAAAGCATAGGTAACAAAATTAAAAATAGATAAATTTGGTCTATGTCAAAATTTAAAACTTCTGTGCATGAAAGGACATTATCAACAGAGTGAAAAGCCAACCCAGGAAACAGGATAAAATATTTGTGAATCATATATCTGATAAGGGATTCATATTCAAAATATATAAAGAACTCTTACAACTCAACAATAAAATACCAAATAACTCAATTAAAAAATGAGCAAAGGACTTGAATATATAGACATTCCATCAGAGAAGATATACAAAAAGTCACTAAACACATGAAAAGATGCTCAACATCACTGATCACTAGGGAAATGCAAATCAAAACCATAATGAGATACCACTTCACACCCATTAATATGGCCATTATTTTTTAAAAAAAGAAAAACAGAAAATAACAAATACTGGTGAAGAAGTGGAGAAATTGAACCATGGTGCATAGCTAGTGGGAATAGAAAACAGTATAACTGCTAAGGAAAACAGTGTGATGGTTCCTCAAATAATTAAACGTAGATTTACCCCATAATCTAGCAATTCCACTTCTGGGCATATAGCCAAAAGAATTGAAATCAGGTACTGCAACATGTATATTTGTACACCCATGTTCATAGGAGCATTATTCACAAGAGTCAAAAGGTGGAAGCAACGTAAGTGTCCGTCAACAGATAAATGGATAAACAAAATGTGGTACATACAATGGAACATTATCCAGTCTTAAAAAAGAAGGAAATTCAGACTCATGCCACAACATGAACATTGAAAACATTAAGCTAGGTGAAGTAATCCAGTTACAAAACTACAGATACAGTGTGATTCCACTCATATCAGAGACCTAGAGCAGTCAAATTCATAGAAACAGAAAGTAGAATAGTGGATACCAGAGGCTAGGAGGAGGGGAAATGGAGAGCTGGTGTTTAATGTCGACAGAGTTTCAGGATGGGATGATGAGAAAGTTCTGGAGATGCATGGTGCAGACGGTTGCACAATGTGAAAGTACTCAGTGCCACTGAACTACACACTTTAACATGATTAATATGGTAAATTTTATATGTATATGTTACCACAGTTTTTCTTAAAAAGAGGAGGAGGAGGAGAAGGAGGAAGAAGAGACAGAGGAGAGAGATAAAGGATGTGGGAAGAAAACCTCAGTACATTTTTGACTGAGATGACTGAAGTTCATTTTCTTTTTCTTTTTTCTTTTTTTTCTGCAGCGGAGGGAAATTCTGCTATTGCAGTCTGGCCCAGTTCCCCAGTTCTCCTCTAAGACAACTCCCGTGTGCTAGAAATCTGTAGCCAAGTGGGCCTGTGGGTCTGTATGCTGGCATGTGAACTAGTTTTTTCTTACTTCCCAGTTTAATTTAGGGGAAGGCACTTCACCAAAGTGCTTAAACAGGAAGGAGAAATTACCAACACTGTTATTCTCTCTTACAGCAGCCTCAGATTCAAGCTGAAGCTACCATTATCCTTTTCCCTCCGTTCCCTTAAAAATACTCGTTTCCCTACTGGAGTCCACAGAGGAGGGACATTTGCCTGGTTCCACAGGTGCAGATGGAGCCACAGGTCGCCTGGTCCTTACAGGCTCTTGTAGTGATAAGGACCCTGTCCCCCGGGGGTCTCCTATTTGTCCACGGGTGCTCCCTGTGGATTCAGGAGTCAGGCCAGATCCCAGACTTGGATGTGGATTTCCTTTTTTGGGGGGCCCCGCAGCATGTGGGATCTTAGTTCCCCGACCAGGGATCGAACCCGCTCCCCCTACACTGGAAGTGCAGAGTCTTAACCACTGGACCGCCAGGGAAGTCCCTTTGTAATTCTTTCTTTCTTTTTTTTTTTTTTGGCCGGGATTTCCTTTCTGAATGATTGAATAAATGCTCAATTTATCCAATAATAGACCCTATGGGTAGTTAATTCAACTTGGTAACAATTCAAATGTGACTCCAAAGTAGAGCCTTCACATAGAGCAATAGAACTCTAGCACTGATATAATCATTTTTACGACAGAAATAACAATAATAGTAACAATAACTACCAACATTTGGGATACTTTCATGTAACACTTTTCTTATTGACTTATTTAATCACAATAATGCCACGAGGGAGGTTTTATTATTATCCCCATTTCACAGATGCAGAAACTTGGGCACAGAGAGGGGAGGTAACTTTCCCAGTTCCATGCTTGTCCATAAATTTGTAGTCCTTTTTCTTTTGTTTTTTTTCAAGTTTCAGACTCTTTATTAATCCGTGTAAATCCCAGCACAATACACCAACATGATTTCGTGCATTTAGAGGGGAAATATTTCCTGGTTAAGTGGAAAATTGTGCAGGTGGCTTCTGGAAGAACTTCATTCTAAGCAGTTCTATAGAGAAACATTTCATTTAGAAGTCTGGACCTTCTTTCTTCAGTTTGCTGTAATCTACATTCACTGAGTAGAACTTGTACTGATCATTGGGACCCAGTTTGTTCCAGGGTTCTGGGTTATTCTTTCTGTTCCAACTGACATCTGGATTGAACAATGCCAGGCACGAGACATACAGTGCTGCTCCAGTACCTCCCACTCCAGTAAATATGAAGATGGGGATCAAGCTGGGGTGCCTCTTGGCCTGAATGATGATCTGGCGAAGCATGGTTGCGGCAGAAGCCTCGAGTCCAGACGGAGAGAAGAACAAACTTTCAAGGGACTAAACAGTCTACTGTATTCCTTTTTCTTGACAACTACTTTCACCATGGGATGTTCCACTGAGAAGCAGACTAGTTTGAGGCTTGCTCTGTGTTGTTGTGTTATTCAAGTTATTTTGCTAGAAAGCCTGGGAAACCAACTCAAATTTGCTGAAGCACTATGGGAATTTATCGGTGGTGTGTATCCAGCTTCAGGCACGGCTGTATCCAAGTGACTAAATGGTGGCTCGCGTGCTCTCTCGCGCGTGCTCTCTCTCTCTCTTTCTCTTTCCCTCTCCCCCCACCATGCCCACGCATGTGCGAACCCAGGCACGAGCGCCCGTGCACGCACACACACACACACACACACACACATTTTTCTCCACCTCTAGAGTTGCCTACCTCTCTGCTAACATGGTTAAACTGACTAGCATCAGGCCTACATCTAAAAGTCTAGAGTTTGGGACTTCCCTAGTGGCACAGTGGTTAAGAATCCGCCTGCCAATGCAGGGGACACGGGTTCGAGCCCTGGTCTGGGAAGATCCCACATGCCGCGGAGCAACTATGCCTGTGCGCCACAGCTACTGAAGCCCGCGTGCCTAGAGCCCATGCTCCGCAGCAAGAGAAGCCACAGCATTGGGAAGCCCGCGCACCACAACGAAGAGTAGCCCCCGCTCGCCGCAACTTGAGAAAGCTGGCGCGCAGAAACGAAGATAAATAAATAAATAAAGTCTAGAGTTTGGTAAAAAGACAGGGCTTTTCCCTCTAAAGTCCCAGCATGAATTTGGCCTTGATTCTTGTGGACCTGTCTTGAGTCACCTAATATCCCTAAACCAATCAATGTGGTCAACTGAAAGGCAACCTTGGCTTGGCCTGACCTGAGCCAATTGCCCATCTTCGTTGGGTGGGGAGAGGGTTTGGCACCACCTAAATTGTGTGGATCAAGAGTGAGAAAGGCAAACTGAGATGTCGGTATTCAAAGAAGGAGGGAGTCCATGAAGGACAGACCAAAATAACAGACATTTGTTGCCGCTGCCAGTAAAGCAGTCAGTGGTAGACACTGGATGATATTTGACCACGAGGTTGAGTGTAGGGAATCTTTATCTTTGGATTGGACGTCCAGTAGCCTGTTTTTTCCCTACAAAGCTTGCTGACCAAAGTCCTTTTAAAGATTCTAACAGTTTTGAATTCATGACTCATGGATCACTCAAGAAACTAAGCCACTGCCATATTTTTACTTCTATTTTGTTATTCATTTATTCATTCAACAAATATTAATGCAGCCCTAGCTAGGTGTAAGGATCTTGAAATACAGAGGTGAATCAGTGTCATGGCCCTGGCTACATTCCTGCGAGGGGCTTAATATCCATTTAATGTAGGTTTGCTTGACTACATAAATCACATGAAGCTTTTGAATATAATGTTGGATTTTCCTATGACACCATGGATAGAATTTCAAATAGTAGCAGGTAGTCAATACATGTTTGCTGATTGATTATATGATGGTAAAGATTCATCCTTGTGTATCATTATTTTTTCTCCATTGTTTATCTGTTCCTAGACCAATCAGATCATGAGTGATGGAAACCAGCTATGTTTCCGAGAACATTGATGTAATGCTTATTCCTTACAGGTGGTGGAAATGGAAATTATTTGCTATGGGAACCCCACATCTACTAATTATTGGCGTGGTGGTAAACATGTGTGGGAATGGGAGGTCTTACAACTGTCTTTCTTCCCTTTCTGTATTTTTGCTACCTTTGATCTGGAATTTTAATCTTATTGGGTTAAATTATTTCTGGTGAGGTGTTCAAAGACTTTCAAGTATCTCTGCCTTTTAGAACATTAGCTTCTTTGTTGTGTGTTTTTTCCTAACTATTCCAAATATAGTATAATGACCAGAAAGCAGAAAGAAAAACCATTTTATGTTCTTGAATTTGATATCATATTCACAGCTTCCACTTAGTACCTTTCTAGTTCTTAGGTTCATTTCAATGTCATTTTTGAGATGCCTGCCAGGATTATAACCACTTCAATCCAGGTTTCTATACATTTAGGGAATAAGTTGGTTCATTTGATTGAAACACAAGACCTTAATATCTGTATTTATACATGGCTCAAAGCTCCTAGTAGAGTTATTGTAGAGCTAGACTACTGTGCATTATTTAATATATTTATTAATTCATTAAGCAAATGTTTACTGAACACCTACCATGTGTGAAGGTGGTCAAAAGGTACAAACTGGGCTTCCCTGGTGGCGCAGTGGTTGAGAGTCTGCCTGCTAATGCAGGGGACACGGGTTCGAGCCCTGGTCTGGGAAGGTCCCGCATGCCGCGGAGCAGCTGGGCCCGTGAGCCACAACTACTGAGCCTGCGCGTCTGGAGCCTGTGCCCCGCAACGGGAGGGGTCGCGATAGTGAAAGGCCCGCGCACCGCGATGAAGAGCGGTCCCCGCACCGCGATGAGGAGTGGCCCCCACTTGCCGTAACCAGAGAAGGCCCTCGCACGAACCGGGGACCCAACACAGCCAAAAATAAATAAATAAATAAATAAAGTAGCTATAAAATTAAAAAAAAAAAAAAAAGGTACAAACTTCCAGTTATAAAATAAATAAGTCCTGGGGATGAAACATACTGCACGGTGACTGTAGTTAGTAATACTGTATTGTACATTTGAAAGTTGCTAAGAAAGTAAATAGACCTTAAAAGTTCTCAGCACAAGAAAAAAATTGTAACTATGTGCGATGGTGAATGTTAACTAGACTTGTTATGGTGATCATTTCACAGTATATATATATATATATATATATATATATATATATATCTCAAATCATTACATTGTACACCTGAAACTGATATAATATTATATGTCAATTAAATCTCAATTTTAAAAAGTATCAACAACAAGGTCCTACTGTATAGCACAGGGAACTATATTCAATACCCTGTGATAAACCATAATGGAAAAGAAAAAAATGAAATGAAACAAAATGAAATTAAATAAATAAATAAATAAGTTCGTACTCTTAAGGGCTAGGAAGAGATGTAAACCACAGAATGGGGGAGAGTAGTCAGGGAAGGGCCCTTAGATTGGGGGAGTGTATTAGCTTGGCGGCCATAACACAATATCACAGATAGAGTGGCTTAAACAACAGAAATGTGTTTTTTCACATTTCTAGAGGTTAGAAGTCCAAGATCAAGGTGCCAGCAGTTTTGGTTTCTTCTGAGGCCTCTCTCCTTGGCTTACAGATGGCCATCTTCTCACTGTGTGTTCACTTGGTCATCTCTGTGTGTCTTTGTCTGTGCTAATCTCTTATTCTTATTAGGACGCCAGTCATATCGAATTAGGGCCACCCTTACAAACCCTTTTTAACTTAATCACCTCTTTAAAGGCCTTATTGGTGAATATAATCACATTCTGAGATGCTGAGGGCTAGGGCTTCAATATGAATTCTGGGAGGACATAATTCAGCCCATAACGGGGGTTCAGGGAGGTCCTCTCTGAGGAGGGGAGACATCTGAGCAGAGACCAAATGAGGGAACAAGTCACAGGTGTAGGGTGAGTCATCTGGGGGAAGAGCGCTTCTGGCAGGGGGACGGTGAGTGCACAGGCTCGAGGCTGGAGGCTGGAATATCAAGGAGGCCATGGTGACCGGAGCCCATGAGGGAGGGCAAGGATGCCACAGGTTCAAGCAGAGGCCAGCCATAAGGAAACCTGGAGGCATGGTGAAGACTGAATTTTCTTCCGAATGTCATGGGAAGTCAGGGGAATGTTTTGAGCAAGGCAGGGACATAATTTCACATATGTTTGTAAAGGATTATTTTTAAATTTGCAACAGATTTTCTGTAGACGCCCAAGAATTCACTTGGAAAGATCATACTGATCATGAAACCCAGAAAAGTTGAGAGGCGGACCTCAGCGGTTACTCTCCACTGATTTCCTAGGAATTCCTTCCCTCAGAGGTTAAGGTATCAGTTAAGAATTCTTTGGAATACTGGATTACTGCTGAGGTTTTTCCTGCCACATGCAATGATGCTGAGTTTCTGACAAGAGAAATATCTGGCTCAATTTGCATATATGGAAAAATACCCTTTTCTTGAAGAAAAACTTTGGTTCTTATGATTGGGTCTGTAGTAATTTATTTATAAGGAGTGATGTTAAATTGGCATCACTTGGGACAACTTGAGTCAGGGCAAAACTCTGAGGTGTCTTTTCCACCTTTGACAAACGTCATCTCTAGAATGAAGTAATGAAGAATGAAGTAACAAGAGAGAATACCAATTACTTTGGAAGTCTTGAGCAACCTGTTGCCAAAAAATAAGGGATCTCCACAAAGCAAGTCACATACCTAGACCCTATTCTGAAATAACCAGAGACTGGGCATTCTAAAGCCCCATGTACGGGAAGCCTACATGACACTGGATTATAACCCAAACCATCAAGACATTTTAAGTCACTAAAATGGCCATATCCATCTGTACAAGGTATTTATGTTGTACTCAGATTCAAGCACTATACTCAGTAGAAAACATATTCGCTGGATAGATTGGTACTCATTTTCATGGGAACTTGTAAACATGAGCCATCAACTTTTCCCTCTTGTATCTCCATTAAACTTTGTTACTGAGGGCTGCCTTCTGGAATCTGTAAAAAACTTCCTCATATAGAAGAGTATAACGATTTTGGACACACACACACACACACACACACACACACACACACACACAGAAACTTTCAACTGTAATTTCCTGGTTAGAGATAGTAGAATTTAGGTGAGATCAGTTAGATTTCAAAAATAACAATAGGTCACTTTTTCAGTCTCTCTTCTTTTGGAAACACACTCTCTGTTTTATGAATGGCGAGATGGTAAATAGCAAACAAATTTATCTAGTATATGCCATGGAAATCGTTTAGAGATAACTGGAAACAACTTCAGTATGAATAGGAAAGCGTCCCTCCCCACCACAGGGAGAGAAAATGGACTAACCTACTCTGGCCAAATAATTAGAATTATATATGTGTGAATTTCCATATCTAAATCCAAACATTCCTTGTTTAGAACATTCCTCTAAAGATTGTCTTCAGGCACCTGAAGACACCAAATGGCCCAGGATCACAATACCTTTTCACAGAGTCTTGGTACTGAAGGATGGAATTCAAGGCATTAGCCAGAATATCTCAGTCAAGTTCTCCAGCATTTTGAAGCTATCCTTGAAGGCTGCATTAAAAGGATAGCACAGCGGTAAAGTAATGTCTCATTTGCTTCAATAAGCAAAGTTGGAGATTATTTATGATAACACAGTCATCAGGAGAATGTGTTCCTGTGCATTCTGAAGACATGGGGCCTCTCTTTGAGTCTTACTATTAAGTCCTTGCTGTGAAGGGGTGGTAAGTGTGATTAAGCTGTTAGATTAGCAAGGTTCTACTGCATTTTCGCTTTAAGCCAGAGTGCTTTCACAGCTGAGCTGTAATGCTCTGAAAATGCCTGCATAACAAGATCCAGACGTGGAGTTGAATCCCAAATGGTAAACGGCCAACGGCATTTATCCACTATTACATTGTCGAAGCCATAAAGAGTCAGCACGTCTGAAGAGGCACTGTGCCTAAGTCCCAAAGCATAGAGGAAGCCAGCGCAGGAAATAGGTGGCTCTTTCAATAATAAGATACCTCTACAGGGTGGGAAGGTAGTTCCATTTTCTAGAGAATACCAGCGTAAACTCCAATCCCTTCTTAGAAGTCAAGTAGAAAGAATGAACCTAAATTATCCTATTGATGACTAAATGTTACATTTAGCTCCCCGGAGTCCATGCTTGGAAGAAAATTTCAAGGAATCACATTTAGCTTGCTGGCCAAGTGGGACTCGCCACATACTTGAGTAAACACAGGTTTCCTAATAAACTGCCTTTCTTAGAAATCTGAAGTACTGAAATCCTTGAGTTCAGGAGGACTTAAATATCTCAGGGAGGCAGGAAAAGGGATCAAGTTGTAGAACGATAGAGCTAGAAAGAAAACCAAGTGCACCTTACAGCAGGTAGCTAAAGGAGTGTGAGAAATTATATTGTAGAATAGTACATTGCAGCTGCCAGTTGAGGCTCTAGCTTGCAAAGTTGCCTGGACCCATGAATAGGTTGAATAGGTTGTACAGACCCTATTTGCCTGTCCTGATAGACTTTCATTTCCCATGAGATTGATGCGTTTGGCAGGTGTGACTTTGGACCCGTGCCGAGCAAAATAGGGGAGCACAGAACTACAAGACTTGGCCTTGGGCTTGGAGAGGTAGGAAGTGAACATGCACACCTGCAACAAAGGTGACAACATGCTGGTGGGGTTTTAGGGATAGATTTTAATGAAGTTAGGAAGAGTCTAGTGATTGTGACCAAGAACAGAAAGGTAAATTTTTCCTTTGCTTCGTTGGTAGCTTATCAGAAGAGTTTAGGGCAGGGCCAGGGGTGCTGAAGCACAATGTGCTGAGGCACAATATCAGGAATGCTGGACCTAGAAAGAGGGATGAAATCTATCAGTGACTCCATTGACATCATCCGAAGTCACAGAGGGGGAAGGTATTACTGTTTTCTAGGACGATGAAAGGTGACATTTAATTGGTTATCTTTGCAAACTTTGGGATATAAAAATGAAACGAAACCTTTACCCAGGATCGAAAGTAACCATCATTGTCTTAATTATATATACAAGCTCCGTGACTCCTTTTGGTCCTAATGGTTCCTCTCTTTCACAGACAAAACATTTTAGTACATGGATGTCCTTAAATGTATTACATAGAAATTATTTTAAGTGGGGACAGTCCAAGAAGAAAAAATAAGATACATTTTATCTTCTAAATGGAATAAGTAAAAATCAGTTTCTGACTGCGTATCTGCTATCACATCACCTAGGAGTGACTGGGTGGATTTTTACTGGGTTGGAGGGCACGTTTGCAATGATGTAATGTGAAATATGGGCTCTGTGGCGAAACTTACTCGGAGTTGGGTCCTGGAGGGCTACTTCAAAGAGAATGACAATCATCACTCAAAGACGTGGAACTGGCAGGGTGGGGTGGGATGTATGACTGCCAATGACCAAAGAAAAAACACACCGTACGTATTATCCTAGGTCAGGTTCTCCCAGAAACAGACTCGGAAATGAAGATTCATGTGCAAGGAATTTTTAAAGGAGCTGCTCCCTGGGGAAAATCAGAGGGGAGAGGGTAGGAGTGGGAGGACAGACAGGCAGGACAGAGAACACAAAGAAGCCAAGCCAGGGAACCACTGCAGGCAAGTCCGAGCCTCAGCCTGACCCTGGGACGGCTGTGGAGTATAAGTTACACCACAGACTTGATCTCAACTCTGGGCAGAGAGCTGGGCTTTCATGTTGGGTACCAGTCAGTCATCGACCAAGGGCACCCCAGGAGAATCTAAATTCCAGTCTTCTGAAGAGAGTCACTGGTGCTGGCCATTGGATGCAAACATAGAAGCCAAGGGTAGGGCATCCAGAAATGGAAAAAAGAATTTAGAGGGGATCAGAGAGACCCCCCCAATAGTTCATCACATGTATTAAAACCGGTGTACAGGACAAGGAATAGGTATTTCAGATGAGTCCAAAATTCTAAGGGCAGACACTTCAAATTGCAGAAGCTGGTTTTCAGTTGAGCTGCTTCTCTCACGGGTGGGCAACCCTTTGCAGCTGGCAGCCGCGGAGGTGTGTATACTTGGTCACACTTTTGAACAATGGCTGGTGATTCCCCTTCGTAGCTGCTGTTTAATCTTAGGCGCCTGCCGAGCTCTTCTCCTGCTGCCCTCGTTGCGGTGGCTGCAGGACTGCCCTGGGGGTACGTCTGACCCAAAACACCTAACAAGCCTCTTTCTTATTCAACCTGTGTCTGGAGGAACCCTTTTTTTCTTTCTCTCCAGACTGAGGGAAGGAGAGGCTGAGACAGTTCTCTTTGAGAAGACTACATAGTCAAGGGCTAGATTCTGTGATACAAATACTGTAAGAGTGTCATGAAAATGGAGGTTAATTAGGATTGGAGGAATCATGGAAGGATTCTTGGAGGAGATGGGGCTTCATCTTGGCCTTGTAAATCAGTGGAATTCAGAGAGGTGGAAGACAGAAGGAAGGGCGTCCTGGCAGAGGGAAACAAACTGGGTGGAGGCACAGAAGCGAGACCCGATATGAGCTTTAATGGCACAAGCTGAAGACTGGCTTAGCCCAAGTAAAGAATCACGGCACAAAAAGCTGACTGTTGGGACTTCCCTGGTGGCGCAGCGGTTAAGAATCCGCCTGCCAATGCAGGGGACAAGGGTTCGAGCCCTGGTCTGGGAAGATCCCATGTGCCGCGGAGCAACTAAGCCCGTGCGCCACAACTACTGAGCCTGCGTGCCACAACTACTGAAGCCCGTGTTCCTAGAGCCTGTGCTCTGCAACAGGAGAAACCACAATGAGAAGCCTGCTCGCCGCAATGAAGAGTAGCCCCCGCTCACCGCAACTAGAGAAAACCCATGCGCAGCCACGAAGACCCAACGCAGCCAAAAATAAATAAACAAAGTTATAAAAAAAAAAAGGAAACAAAAGGCTGCCTGTTGGTCGCCCTGGGCCTGAAAATTGGGTCATGGTCTTAAGCCGTCTCCCACTCCTGCTTGCTTCCGCTTATTTCTGATTCTCTGCCCAGTTCCCCACTCAGGCTTGCTTTCCATCAAGCTGCGACGTGCGCTGGACCATCCTCCTAATTAATACGTGCCAGGTTCCATGAGCTGACAAGCTTTCAATATAGAGAAACAAATGATACAAGCCAGGACGAAAAGCAGAACAAATAAAGACGGCAGGGGGGGCTTCGCGTGAACAGCATCATGGAACAAGCAAATTTCCGAGACTTTTTGGAAAAGGGGAAACCTGATGTGTTAATTAGGCGTCTATGTCAGTAATAAGCCTGCTCGGAGGAAGGTAATGAAAGAAACAAAAGGGGCAGCGGCGGGGGCTGTTCAGGCAGAATGGAAGTTATGGTGTAAGGAGAGGGGAGAGACTTTATTATCCTTCTCTGTTATTTTACATACGTCTGTGGTCTGTTGGCTCCATGAGACAGGACTCAGCCTTCTGTGTTTTGTAAAGCCCCACGAATAAAGAGCTTTGGGTATAAATGACATTGCAGTTTCTGCCCCCGGGACCCAATTCAACAGGAAGTACCGCAGCCTTACCAGCTCCAACTGGTGGCGGATTGGGGCTTTTCTGAGCATATTCGACTCAGAGGAGCTGTCTGCTGCTGAGATGGGCCAATAGAAGGGTTCAGAGCAAGAGGAAGCACAGCAGGGCCATGAGGCACCAGAGCACCCACGATGAGGGACGAGGGCTGTGGAGCCTAAGCGCTTATGCAGCCTCAGTCCACTCGGCCGAGGGGATTTGAACGCAGGCACGGGAATCAGACACATGTGGTTCTAACCCCAGCTCTGCCCCTTGCTGGCTCTGTGGTCAGATCTTCCAGCTGGTACTACTGAGCCGAGAAAAGACAGTCTCTCTTCTACGCTGCCACCAGATTCATTTTCCAGAAGTGCAGCTTCAGATATAGCTTTCTGCTGTTCAGAACTGGCTCCCAACTACTTAGCCGGGTGGGTCCCTGCAGGCTTTGGGGACTGAGCGAGTTAGTTACCCCTCCTACACCTCACTCTCTTCTTCTGTGAAGTAAGGATAATAGTCACTGCATTGTTGCACTGCTGTAAAAATTAAAGATAATCCTTATAAAGCACTTGGGACATACCAAGTGCTCAGTTAACATTCATTTTCATTAACTGTTAAGGGACTGCTTGAGTGCAAAGCCCAGCTCTCCACTTGCTAGCTCTGTGATCTTGGGCAAATTTCTTAATTTCTCTATGCCTCAGTTTCTTACCTGTAAAACAGAGTTGTTGAGGGGATTAGATGAGTTAATGCCTCTTAAGCATCTTGAGCAGTACTTGGGTGTTCAGTAAGCTTTAGTTTTATATTATTATGCTATCACTGTCATTAGCAGTGCCATCACCGTCATCATTTAGATCTGGGAGAAAAAAGAAGGACATTGGGAATATGCGTATTGAAAACTGTCCCTGAGGTTGCCCGGGGAGGGGAAGAAGTGGAGGAGCAACTGGGCACTCTCCACCCTCCTCTCCAGGGATTCGGGCAGGCCCCTTGGTCACTGGGACATTTATGATGAGGGAGGGCCTTCCGGATACTGAGGCCTGTGGCCTCTGGCTGTTCTCTCCTGGCCTGCCTGGCTCTAAGGCTGGGCGCCCTCCCATCCCAAGCCAACTGGAAATGGGGGGTAAGTCTTCCCATATCAGCCTGTGGTGATCACGGGGGTTAAGTGGAGAACTCGTGTTCCCTCTGCTGTCATGCGTGTTCCTCGGGGAAAGTTTGTTACGTGGCCCAAGGTGGATAGTTGCTGCTTTCCTTTCTAAAGGTAATGGGTAACGTTACACCAATTTTGCGTCGTGTCCCTGAGGCTGTCAAACATGTCCCCACCCCTTTGCCAAAGGGATGGCTATGCAACCCAAACAGCGTAAATCAAAATCATGATGGGGGTTTGTATGAGAGCTGGGGGTGAGGGTGGGGTAGGGGTGAGTTTCTTTCTCTTGCCCTGAGATCAAGAGAGGTAGGGATCATAGGAACCTAGATATGCCAGGGCATTCTTGCTGCCACATTGGAGAGATTCTATCTGAGAGAAGTCAAACCAAGTCAGAAGATGAACAGACAAACTCTTCATGTCATTGCTTGAGCCACTTGATACAGCCATGCCTGGAGGCAGCACCCCCAGACTTCCCAGGTACCTGAGCTAATTAATTCCCTAAAACTGATTGAATTGGGGTTCAGTCACTTGTGCTGACTAATAACGGTGCCTTTTTTTGCAACCATGAAAACTTTGCTTCATATACATGAGACTCATTTCCGTTAAGAATAATCAGATGAAGAAAATAGTTGTTGGGAGTCAGCTAGCAGTGAGGACTAGAAAGCTGACATACAGCAGAAGGCGGGAAGGAAGCACTGAAGCCTTGGGAGAGATCAAGGAAGCTGAGGGGAAGTAAACAAAGCCTGGAGACCAAACAGCTGGCTGAGTTTGAGAGGAGGCGGAGAACAGGGTCACATCTAAGAGGAACAGACAGCACAGGCCATGCCGTGGGGTTATCACGGACATGGACAAGGTGCTGAATGACCTTGCGTGTGGTGGCACAAACTCGGCAAGTCACTGCTCAGCTGGGCTGAGCTAATTAAATAAAAATTATCCGAATCATCTAAATCACGGAAGTCAGTGTGGGCTTGGATCCACATAGCCTTGGGTTCAGGGCCAGCTTGGGACATTCAAGTTGAAGGATATTAGGGAAGTTATTGGACATCTCTGAACCTCAGTTCAGATATGGAGGGTAATCTGCTTTATTCAAAATGTTAATCCTATCTAAAAATATCTTCACAGAAACATCTAGAATAGTATTTGACTGAATATCTGACCTAACCAAATTGACACATGAAATTAACCATCATATCTCCTCAAATGGTTTTTGGGACATTGACTTCCCAAATGAGGTCCTGGGGGGTGGGGGTGGGGAACATGTCTGTGAGACACTACCAACAAAACCCTAACCCTCATGTCCCCATCTTGAGACTCCCTAAAATAACCAGGGTGAGGGCGATGAATGCCCAGGAGAGCAACTGGGGACTTCAGTCATGGAGAGTTGGGCCTTTCTATTAAAGTGTCTTTAACTTAAAATGTCTAGCTAGGCCTGGGGACATTTAGTAAGTAGATCCTGAAGACTTCCATCTTTATACCCAGTGACCAGAATATGTTGGGACAGGGTACAGGTATTCAGTGATTGTTCGATGAATAAGCCTTCACAAATGTTGGCATAGACAAGTGGCTTATTCATTAGAAGCTGAACTGGAAATAAATGCTATAACTTGTGTTAGTCCAGTGGTCCATGTACAAGACCTTGATAGCAGCCTCCTGCAGTAATAGAAGAAGCCCCGCCTCCGGGTCTCAGCTCTCCCTCTGTCCATGAGCCTTAGGAGAGTGTGCCACCCTCTCTAGGGTTCTCTTTTTTCTCAGGATGATCTGTATGGTTTCTTCCAGTTCTCATGTCTACAATTCAGTAAGATTATCCAGATAGTGACCAAACAGCAGGATATGGTGCATGGAATTCATACCAATGAAAAGAGATTCAGAGAAAGATGCCAACTGACCCCTGTTCCACCTTCTCTACTTGATTTTAGAGCAATTGCCTCTTTGAGCAACCAGACCAAGTGAATGATTCTTTACCATCCTGGGATCTCATTCTCTTTTAATAAACTATTGGTTCTAATGTTTAAAGAGACGTTTTAAAATTACCTAAAATTATAAAATATAAATACACATAAAGAAGAAATTTAAGATCCCATAATCACCGAACCCAGTGATTACCTCTGTCAACTTTTTGGTATCCATCCTTCCAGACATTTTCTATGAACATATATGCAATTTTATGTGTCAAAAAGAGGGGCCATAGAAGCAAGAAGAACCACAATCCTGCAGCCTGTGGAACAAAAACCACATTCACAGAAAGATAGACAAGACGAAAAGGCAGAGGGCTATGTACCAGATGAAGGAACAAGATAAAACCCAAAAAAAAAACAACTAAATGAAGTGGAGATAGGCAACCTTCCAGAAAAAGAACTCAGAATAATGATAGTGAAGATGATCCAGGACCTCGGAAAAAGAATGGAGGCAAAGATCGAGAAGATGCAAGAAATGTTTAACAAAGACCTAGAAGAATTAAAGAACAAACAAACAGAGATGAACAATACAATAACTGAAATGAAAACTACACTAGAAGGAATCAATAGCAGAATAACTGAGGCAGAAGAACGCATAAGTGACCTGGAAGACAGAATGGTGGAATTCACTGCTGCAGAACAGAACAAAGAAAAAAGAATGAAAAGAAATGAAGGCAGCCTAAGAGACCTCTGGGACAACATTAAACGCAACAACATTCGCATTATAGGGGTCCTAGAAGGAGAAGAGAGAGAGAAAGGACCAGAGAAAATATTTGAAGAGATTATAGTCGAAAACTTCCCTAACATGGGAAAGGAAATAGCCACCCAAGTCCAGGAAATGCAGAGAGTCCCATACAGGATAAACCCAAGGAGAAACACGCCGAGACACATAGTAATCAAATTGGCAAAAATTAAAGACAAAGAAAAATTATTGAAAGCAGCAAGGGAAAAATGAAAAATAACATACAGGGGAACTCCCATAAGGTTAACAGCTGACTTCTCAGCAGAAACTCTGCAAGCCAGAAGGGAGTGGCATGATATACTTAAAGTGAAGAAAGGGAAGAACCTACAACCAAGATTACTCTACCCAGCAAGGATCTCATTCAGATTCGATGGAGAAATCAAAAGCTTTACAGACAAGCAAAAGCTAAGAGAATTCAGCACCACCAAACCAGCTCTACAACAAATGCTAAAGGAACTTCTCTAAGTGGGAAACACAAGAGAAGAAAAGGACCTACAAAAACAAACTCAAAACAATTAAGAAAATGGTCATAGGAACATACATATCGATAATTACCTTAAACGTGAATGGATTAAATGCTCCAACCAAAAGACACAGGCTTGCTGAATGGATACAAAAACAAGACCCATATATATATGCTGTCTACAAGAGACCCACTTCAGACCTAGGGACACATACGGACTGAAAGTGAGGGAATGGAAAAAGATATTCCATGCAAATGGAAATCAAAAGAAAGCTGGAGTAGCAATACTCATATCAGATAAAATAGACTTTAAAAGAAATAATGTTACAAGAGACAAGGAAGGACACTACATAATGATCAAGGGATCAATCCAAGAAGAAGATATAACAATTATAAATATATATGCACCCAACATAGGAGCACCTCAATACATAAGGCAACTGCTAACAGCTATAAAACAGCTATAAAGGGGAAATCGACAGTAACACAATAATAGTGGGGGACTTTAACACCTCACTTACACCAATGGACAGATCATCCAAAATGAAAATAAATAAGGAAACAGAAGCTTTAAATGACACAACAGACCAGATACATTTAATTGATATTTATAGGACATTCCATCCAAAAACAGCAGATTACACTTTCTTCTCAAGTGCGCACAGAACATTCTCCAGGATAGATCACATCTTGGGTCACAAATCAAGCCTCAGTAAATTTAAGAAAATTGAAATCATATCACGCATCTTTTCTGACCACAATGCTATGAGATTAGAAATGAATTACAGGGAAAAAAACGTAAAAAACACAAACATATGGAGGCCAAACAATACGTTACTAAATAACCAAGAGATCACTGAAGAAATCAAAGAGGAAATCAAAAAATACCTAGAGACAAATGACAATGAAAACACGACAATCCAAAACCTATGGGATGCAGCAAAAGCAGTTCTAAGAGGGAAGTTTATAGCTATACAAGCCTACCTAAAGAAACAAGAAAAATCTCAAGTAAACAATCTAAACTTACAAAAAAAAAAAAAAAAAGAGGGGCCATGTTATACATCACTAGTTCTAAAGTTCCATCTTTTAGGATTCTAGGACCAGTCTTCCTTCTTGTTTGTTTCTTGGTTATTTTTCTCTTTTTCAGTCTTCAAGAGCTCTTCACAATAGTATCTCAGATTCTGGTTTTATTGTAAATAGTGCAGACAAGAGGCAGAGATTTGTCTCTGTGGCTGGAAGAGAAAGTTGAGAAGGTCAAAATGTAGAGAGCTCTTGGGAGGGTCAAAGCACGAAGGGTTTTTACCCAGGTGAACTCTCCCTTGGTAGTGGGTTGAATTACGTCCCCCCAAAATATACATCCAAGTCCTAACCCCTAGTACCTGTGAATGTGACCTTATTTGGAAATAAGATCCTTGCAGATGTTAAAGATCTTAAGGTCAACCTGGATAAGGTATTTGCTTATCTGCAGAAGTGTGGGCCCTAAATCCAGCAGCTGGAGTCCTTATAAGAGAAAGGAGATTTGAGACACAGACACAGACACACAGAAGAGAAGGCCATGTAAAGATGGAGCAGAGATCAGAGTGATGCGTCTACAAGCCAATGAACGCCCAGGATTGCCCACACCACCAGGAGCTAAGAAGGGGTATGGAATGCATTCTCCCTCACAGCCTCCTGAAGGAACCAATCCTGCTGACACCTCGATGTTGGACTCCCGGCCCCCAGAACTGTGAGAGAATAGATTTCTATTGCCGCCAAGTGTGTGGTAATTTCTAATGGCAGCCCCAGGAAGCTAATACACCCTCTATATCTTATGCTCTCTTCTTTCATTTTATTCTTGTTTCCCGACTTGCCTGGTGAGCCATTGAATGCCTTTTCAGCAGACCTGGGAAGTCAGTCCTGGTAAGTGGGGTCAGGCCTACTTCAGTTTCCTGAACAAAATGTTCAGAAAACATTGGAGTTTTTCCCAGAATAACTACATAATGTACAAATTGGGCCCCCTGGCTCTAAAAATTCAAACTGATAAAGGCAGTTTAAGACTCTGAGCAAAACTACAGTAGTGATTTATGGTTTACAAAGTATTTAGACCGAAGTGCACCAGAACTTCCAAAATAATAACAAAGTCCCAACTCCCAGTACTTGTTTTAAAGTCACCTCCATTCTGGAGAGCACTGGGGTCCAATTAGGAATGCCCAAATTATCAAGTCTCATCTCTTTGACTAAACTGTTATTGCTGCTGATAATAGCTGAGGAGGTATCAAGAGTGTGCCCAGCACAGAGAGAATTCCCTTCTAAATAAAAATCAATTTTGCTAATAAACACTATACTTTAGAAGCATTTTTTAGATCTTCTTAGCTATTTTTCTGTCCTGTACTAGCACTACATGAGGCACATCTTACTGTATTCACCCTTCTTTTCATTATTATGCCAGCAGAAAAAAATGCATGTCACACTTTCTAAGAAAAGTTGCGGAGGGAGGGTGAGAGGCAACATCGTCTATGGGGGCTTATTCCCATGGAATGATGGGGGTCTGTAAGAAATGAAAATAGATGGATTTGGAAGCAGTACTGGGGTCTAACATTTGAGAAACTGGTTTCCAATTTTTGCACTTTACATTATAGCAATGAATTTCATGTGGTTAAAATTTCAAAAGTTAATTTTGTTTTCAGGAAAATTTTCTATTGTGCTAACAGCTTTTATTTTACATAAACTGTCATTCATTTGGATTGACATGTATAAACTGGACTAATTACAATTTAGATCCGCTCAAAGTAGAGAAACAAAGGTTACAGGAGAGTAATGAGAAATACATTCAACCGAATTTTATTTTAGTGTTTTTAGTTTCTGGCGTGAACCAGGCCCCTGTGCTGGGTGTCGAGACACCCCGTCTAGGAGTTCAGGGTCCAGCAGGGGAATCAGACGACGCTAACGCAGTGGGGCTGTGCCGGGAGCCATAGCACCCTTGAGGAGGGCACCGAGTCTCAGCGGAGGGAATGCTTCCCAGGCGGTGACATCTTAGCGGGGACCTGTGGAGGCCGGCCCGGCTCGGGGGTGGGTAGGAAAGGAAGGGGAACAAGATGGAGGGAACCACAAATGCAAAGGCCCAGGGCTTTGGAGATCGTAGAAAATTTGAGAAACCAAAAATAGAACAGAAGTGTGGGAAAACGGAGGCTGGAAGGTGGGGAAAACCTCTGAAAGATGAAGTTAGTCCGAGGAGTAAGGACTGGATGACAGAGGCCTTGGATATCAGGCCAAGAAGTGTGCCCTGTCCTGAGGGAACTGGGAGAGTCAGTACAAAGTTTTAACCAAGGTGTGATGTGACCAGATCTGTGTGGCTCAGTCAGGATGGCACTAAAAGAGAGGAAGAAGGCCAAAAAAGGCCAAGGAAATTAAGCTCAGTCGTTCCCGTCTTATTAGGGAGCAAATCCCACTGCCTAAAATGGCAGAGTCCACTTTTATTAAGCAAAGGATGACTGTATAGTCAAACTCTCCCATACGTTTTTATCTGTGTCAAGAAACCAAAGCAACTTAATCATAAAAACTGTTAACTATTATTCTGATTCTAGCACCTGAAAACAATGAAATATGAGACAAGACTTGAGCTTCTTTCCTTCTTCGGACAAATTGTGTGGCTAAGGAACCATCTTTCACTTCATGTGCTTGGAGTAGGCAGGCCTAATAAAGGGTGATGTTTGAACATTTCAAACCAAATTCCCCCAGTGGTGGGTGTTAAACAACTTGTTATTTTAAGCAATTTAGACAGATATTTGCATATACAAGCAAGCACATTCTTTGAACCAGCCCATTATATAACCTTGCTTATCCCTGCAGGTAATAAGCTGCTATAAATGCAGAATTAGATATAATCCTGGGTTTTCTGTGTGTGCACGTGCAGTCAGACCAGTAAGAAATGAACACACTTGTTAGGGACAATAGCCGCCTTCCACTTCACTTACCTCTTATGAATTATTTTCTGCTCTCAATTCCAAATCAAGAAAAACACATCTTATTTCCTAAGTCATGCTATCAGATAAGCACCGGAAGAGGTAATATTGGTAGCAACTGCAAAGAAAGAAATGTGTTGGGGGGTGAGACGTCTGAGTCTGCTGGTGTAATATCTAGAAATAGAGCCTCTGTGCATTCCCTTTTCTTTTCTCTCCACATCCTATTCAAGGCATCTCATTCATTCATTCACTCACTCACTCATTCAGCCAACTTTTAAGGCTCCTACTATAGCCATGTTTTGAATATTAAAAGTGAGATTTCATATCAAATAAGGTACATTCCTGCCCTCCAACAGTTGACAAGCAGCGGCTGACAGGTTGGAATTCTTTCTGGTGCTTCAGAAAAGGACAATGTTTGTGTGGCACTGATCCCTATCTCTTCCCAGTTCTGAGAGCAGCACAGGCTCTGGAGCCAGGCTACCTAGGGCTTGAATCCCAGCTCTGCCACTCACAAGCGTCAGACCTGGGTAAGTTATTTGTCCTCTGCAAGCCTCATTTTTCTGCTCCAAAATGGAAATCCTAAAAGAGCCTACCTAATCTGACCATCAATGAGGCTTAAATAAATTAAGATTTGTAAAGTGTCTACAACAAGGCCTGGCACATAGTAAGGACTCAATCCATTTTTGTTATTATCATAAATGCCTGGACTTCCTGCCTAGAAATCATTATCTGTGTGACTGCTATGTGCAGGGCAATACCCTAGCTGCTGCAGGGAGACCCAGAGGTGGGCACTGCATTCTAGCAGGTAGATATAATCTGTACACAGATAACCATCTGTAAGGAGGATATGCTCAAGCCTACAGGCCAGCTGCAGAATGCTAGCATTTGTTATCTATTGCTGCATAACCAGTTGCCACAGACTTAGTGGCTTGAAATAACATATGCGTCTTATCCCACAGTTCTTATGGGTTAGGGATCTGGGATTGGTTTAGCCAGATACTATCTTCAGGGTCTCTCACAGGCTGCTGTCAAGGTATTGGCCAGGGCTGTGTTCTCATCTGAAGGCTCAACCCAGAAAGAATCCTAAGCTTATGCTGGTAGAATTCAGTTCCTTGAGGGCTATTGTACTGAGGGCCTCAGATCACTTTGCTGGCTGTTGGCCAGCACGTTGGAGGCCTCCACCACTTCCTTGCCATGTGGGCCTCTCCAACATGGCAGCTTGCTTTATCAAGACATGCAACCCAAACATGCAGTAGAGAGAGTGTACTAGCAAGACGGAAGTCATAATCTTACGTAGCCTAATCACAGAAGGCAATAATCTGCTCAGGGCAGTGAGGGAAGCAAAAGTCTCCATAGCACCCATCTCTCTGATGCTCTGAACATCCATGCACTGTGCCCCCCATCAACACACATGGGGACCCAACCTCTCTATGTCTCCCTACCAGTTTCTTCAGAGTTAGATTCTGGGAGAAGGCAGAAGCTCAACTTAGTTTACCATCTTGTCAGCAACCAGAAGCTCTATGTCAGTTTTCCATATGTGAATCTTAGCTCCTTTAGCAATTGTGGCTCTCTGTCTAAATCCCTGTAAGTTCCCATTATTGGTTCAGTGCGCCCACCCCCCAGTTTCTACAGGCTCTGCTCCAAAGAGTTCATATCTATAACTTTCTTCAGAGCACTACCCTGGATCCCCTGGAACCACTTCATTCAGATGCTTCCAGAACCAAAACAGCCTGGGAAATTACAAATCCCCATTTTGGCCTGTAGCTAATGACTGACTGGTGCAGAAGTATTAAAACCTAGCTCCCTTACTTTCAGGCAGGATAAACTCTGCTGGGCAATTTATTCTCAAAAGCTCCTCAGGGGTTCAAGTTGAGTCTGGAACTTTACTTGAAATCACAACCTTGCCTGGCTAATTTTTGTTCCCTATTCTGCTTTTCCTACTCCCTTTCTAATTTCTCTTGGGGCAACTTGCTTAATAAATTATTTACACACAAACCCTTTCCTCAGGGTCTGCATCTGGGGAACCTGCCTAAAACAGATGGTGCCATAAGTAGTCCCAGGAAGCGGACTTTAAGAAAGGGATTCTGGGGCTTCCCTGGTGGCGCAGTGGTTGAGAATCTGCCTGCCAGTGCAGGGGACATGGGTTCGAGCCCTGGTCTGGGAAGATCCCACACGCCGCGGAGCAACTGGGCCCGTGAGCCACAACTGCTGAGCCTGCGCGTCTGGAGCCTGTGCTCCGCAACAAGAGAGGCCGTGATAGTGAGAGGCCCGCGCACCGCGATGAAGAGTGGCCCCCGCTCGCCGCAACTAGAGAAAGCCCTCGCACAGAAACGAGGGCCCAACACAGCCAAAAATAAATTAAAAAAAAAAAAGGACATTCTTTAAAAAAAAAAAAAAAAAAAGAAAGGGATTCTGGATACAGCTCATTCACCAGCAAGATGAAAATGGAGATTCCCATCTCTGGTGGTAGGTGGCATTCTGTTTTTTTTTTTTTTTTTCTGTGTTTGTTAGAAAATCAGCATATCTTTATTTTATACAAAAGAAAATTGCATATAATAATTTATCTCATTTTACTTACATTTAAGGACATACATATTGATACAAACAAACCTCTAAGTAGTAGTTTATGATGAAGCATCAAGAAAGCAGAATAGGGACTTCCCTAGTGGTCCAGTGGTAAGGAATCCGCCTTACAATGCAGGGGATGTGGGTTAGATCCCTGGTCAGGGAACTAAGAAACTAAGATCCCACATGCCACAGGGCAACTAAGCCCACGCACCACAACTACTGAGCTCGCGCGCCTCAAGGAGAGAGCCTGCATGCCACAACTACAGAGCCCACACGCCCTGGAGCCTGCGTGCCACAACTAGGGAAGAGAAAACCCGCACGCCACAACTAGAGAGAAGCCCGCCTGCCACAACTAAGACCCAACACAGCCAAAAATAAATAAAATAAATAATAAATAAACCTTTTTTAAAAAAAATGGACAAAAGCACCTTTATCTTAAAAAAAAGAGGAAAGCAGAATATTTTTTATGTACCAAGCATTAGTTGTGGCATCCTATATCTTTGTATCATTAAAGTTACTGAGACTTTTTCACTCTTGGTGAGCTGTGATAGCATACAGCTGAAAGGAGCTGCACTGGCTTGTGCAACGTCTCTAGCTTTTGAGAAATAGAGGAAATAACAACTACAAGGACTATGTAATTGGGTGGAATTGGGCTTGAGCAGGTCCAGAACACATGAGTAAATTGCACAAAGTAGGGACCCAGACTCTATGTTATCCACCAACCAAGACATCTTCATCAGCTCACAGCTATGGCCTCATGGGGTATCCCCCATGACCAGCTGATAGAGGAAAGATCCCAAGTTTGGTTCACAATGCGTTGACTCAGTATAGTGGCACAAACTGAAAATGGACAGCTGCACTATAGCCCCAACCAGAGGTGGCTCTGAAGAGACCAATGAAGATAAATCGTTGTAATAGGCAGAGCTTTGGGCATTGCACCTGGTGATCCAATGTGTGTGGAGAGAGAGGTGGCCCAAGGTAAAGATACAGATAGACTTATGGGCAATGGACACTGGCTCCACAGGCTGGTCACGGGACTTGAAGGCACACAACTGGAAGATGGGGGGCAAGGAGGTTTGGGGAAAGAGGACCTATGGGAGTGAAGACCTTTGTATTGTACACTGATGCCCACCAGGGAGCACTGACTGCAGAAGAGGTATTAAGCAAACTGGTGGGCAGGATAACTCATCAATAGATGTCAGCCAGCATTTGTTGTTAGCTACCTCAGTTCTTGTCCTAAAGGCTCTTGTCCTAAAGGCTCATTTTTTAAATTAATTAATTAATTAATTTATTTATTCATGGCTGTGTTGGGTTTTCGTTTCTGTGCGAGGGCTTTCTCTAGTTGCGGCAAGTGGGGGCCACTCTTCATCGCGGTGCGCGGGTAAAGGCTCATTTTTGTTACTGTTGCTACAGTAACAAAAATGGAGGCTGCACATGAATCCAAAAGCCTGGGGCTCCTTCTCACTACAGCTGATCTAGCTGTTGCCACTGCTGAATGTCTGACCTGTCAGAGGTCGACTTTGAGTCCCCACTATAGGTCCATTCCTTGAAGAGACCAACCAGAGCCTTGATGGCAAGTTAATTATGTAGGACCCCTTTTACCCTAGCAATGGCAGCATTTTGTTCTGACTGATTGATACAAATTCATTGTATGAATTTGCCTTTCCTGACCGCAGTGCTTTGATAAGATCCACTACTTGAGGTCTCAGAAGGTCTGATTTATGGACACAGAATCTCACAAAACATTTTTTGTCCCAAAGAAGTATGGTAATGGGCAAATGACTAGGGGATCCACGGATGCCACAACATACCACGCCATTCTAGCAGAATATATTGTAACCACCTTCTGAAGGCAGAGGAAGGCACTAACTTAGAAATGATACCCTGTGAGGTTGGGGCACCATCCTTCAGGATGCAGCGTGTGCCTTAAACCAAAAGCCATTATGTTGTGTTGTCTCCAGTGAGTTGAATACATGGGTCTGGGAACCCAGGGGTGGAAAGAGGAGTAGCCTGGCTCACTGCCGCTCTCAGTGACCTGCTTGGGGAATCCATCCTTCCTGTCCTCACAACTCTAGGGCATTGGGTCTAGAGGTTCTAGTTCCCAGAGGGAGAATACTTCACACTAAACCTAAAGCTACTGCTGTAGTCCTATTGTTTTGGACTCCATGTGAGCAAAGAAAGCTATGATCATACTGGCAGAGGTAACTGACCCCAATCATCATAAGAATGCAGGGCTGCTGTTACATAATGGGGGAGGAATGTGTTTGGCACTCAGCTGATTCACTGCAGTCTCTCTTGCCGAGTTTTAACTGAAAATAGGCAGTCGCGGCGACCACTGCCTGATAAAGACCTGGTAGCAAGGAGCTCGGATCCCTCAAGGATGAAGATTTGGGTCACTCCAGCAGGCAAACCCCTAGATCAGTAGAAGGGCTAGTTGAGGATGAGAGGAGTCTAGAATGGATGGTAGAGAAGAGAGATGATGGATGTTAGTTATAATCTTGGGACCAGTTGCAGCAGCAAGGGCTGTGGTTTGTCCCACTAGATTTGTGACCAATTAGAATCTTGAATAAGCTATGACAAGATGGAGACTTAATGTGAGAACATGTGAATCTGAGTGTTGCAAGGGGTGGACTGTAGTGGATGCTTCTGGTGCTCTGCCAGATCCCTTCAGAGACCCTTGACTGGTTCACTGTACACATCCCCCAGCTACTGGGTGCTTCCCTCCTATTGGCTCACACCTCCAACCTTCAGAGAACTACCTTAATCTACCAGAGCCACTTCACCCAGGCTCACTCTGGAATCAGAAGTGCTGGGTGTTATGTCCCCCACCCTCTCCAGGAAGGCCTGGAGCCAGTGACTGATCAGTGCAGGGGTATAAAAATGCAGGGGTATAAAAATCCAGCTCCCTTGCCTCAAGGTGGGATCAACTCACTGTGTAATTTGTGCTCCAGAGCTGCCTTTGGATCAAGCTGAGGCTGGAACTTGACCTTAAATTGCTGCCTTGCTTGTCTTCTTCTCCTGCCCTATTCTGTTTCCCTTACTAGTTTCTCCTGGAAGCATGTCCTTAATAAATTACTTGCAAAGAAATCCTTGACAAGACAGTTCCCTAGTAGCACACAAACTCTTTGTGGACAGACACTAATTAGGGAAAAAAAAAAAAAAAATCTTTTAATCTCCCACCGTATGTAGCCCGGCATGGGATACCTACCAGGAGTTGATCTGGGTTTTGGCAAATTCTTTGGTTTAGACTCTCTTCCCTTAGTAAGAATCTGAGGATGCTAAGTGGCGATTGCATTAGTATATTACAGACAGGGACATCTGTAAATTATCAGTGATACATCGATGTAAAACACATGTCCCAGGTTTTTTGGACAACCCCGATTTCAGTTTTAATCTCCCTGTCAGACCATTTCCAGACAGTGTGTCCCAATTGGTGTGGTGTTTGGATAGCAAAGGATAATGTGCTAGCCAAGAGGCAGCTGAGGGAGAACACTTAAGCATTATGAAAAAGCAGGGACCTTGAAGTTAAGCAAGACCGGACCTCAAATCCTGGCTCCACCCCAACCAGCTCTGTGACCTTGGCCACATTTTGTTCATGTTCTAATGAAGTTAACTAGCTCCTACTTCTCAGAACTGAAAGTGAATTAATGTAGGCAAAATACTTAGCGTTGCTCCTTGACCTAGTAAAGCTCAAGAAATGGTTCCTTTCGGAAGGGGAAGAACGGCGGATACAGCGTCTTCAGTGGAGTCCGAGGACATCACTATCCTTATAGAGCCAGCCCGGGCAAAGGCAACGCCCAAGTGTTTTCATTCACTTTTCCTCCCAGGGCACAGGACACCCTACTTGCAAGGCAAAGGGAAAGAGGATGTCGTGCCGGCCGGAAGGCCAGGCCTCAAAGGAGAAAGGCCCTGACACCCTCGGTCACCACGTGGCTCCTCGACCGCCTCTCCGACCCTCCCCTACAGCCCTCTCGGCGGGGTTGAAGTAGGTGAAGGGTGGAAGCCGAGAGCCCACGCCGCGGAGGCTGACGCCCGCCGGCGGTCTCCCAGCAACAGCCGCCCCGCCCCATCCCGCCCGGCCTGGCGCGGCGGCGCCGGGAAGCAGGGGTGGGGGGGCGGCCGCCCTTGCCATGGTAGCGCGTCTGCCGCGCCCGACGCCGTCGGCGCCGGAGGGAAACCAGGGTTCCGGGCCCCGCGTGGGCGGCCGGGAGGCGCCCATCCACCTCCGCGGCTCCAGCTCCGGCCTACAGGGGACTAGGCGCTCGCCCGGAGCCCAGGGGGACCCGAGCTGTCTGCAACCGTGGCCCGGGCGCAAGGTCGTTGGTCCCGACTCGCTCCCCCGCCGCCTGAGCCAGCTAATGGCCTGGAGACTTTCCAGTCTGTCTCGTGGGGACAGAGTTGGTCGTCCGGGCTAGGTCTAGGCTGAATGAACTGTTGTGGTTTTGGAATCTCATCGCACCTTTTTCCCCCAGCTACGCAAGAGACACGTACACACACGGCCTAGCGTCCCGTGCTTTTCTCTCAAGTGTTTCACCTGAAGGATCTTTAATCTTGGGAAGAGAATATGCAGAAAACAGAGCGGCTTCCAAATCAGCCTTTTAAAAACAACCCTGCAAATAAGTATCATGTTTCACGAGGGCCATTTTAAACTGAAAATGCCCATGCCTGGAAGTGTAGTCTGGATTCTGGACTTGAATTTGCATTCTTCTAAATCCCTCTCTGCAGTGAGCTGCGTTTGGAGAATTCAGTTGTGGGGTGTTAAATTTAAACGTATACGCCCCTAGCTAGTATTCTGTGTTATGAATGCTCCGTTAAAGGACCCACTCACAAAGACAAAGCCACACGATTCTCACTCATTCTCTGGCTTGAGAGTATTTTTAACAGAGGCGGAGTCAGTCACGTGTTCGTGAGTTTAATCAAATGGACAAGGGATCTGAGCGAGAAAAGCTTGCTATGTAATGCGAAGACTGCATTAGGTACATAAAGATGCGTTCTCTTTGGATTTATTGGAATCAGAGCTTTTCAAATGGAATCTTCTCCTGCATATATTTTTTTCGATCTGCTGCAACTGGAAAATTTAAATCAAAATCCTATTTCTTATATTCATTTCTATGGTAAATGTGTCTAGGCTGAGATTATGCATTTTCTTGATCAACAAGCAAATGCGCAGCAATCACTGTGAATTGAGCACCTTGCTGATTGAGCAACACTTGAAGCTGGAGGCAAGAACGACCATAATCTCAGAATGAGAATCCTCCTCAGCGTATTTCACAAGCATGTTCACAGCTAACCTTTTCCCACTCTAAAGGATCATTCACTTGGAACTTCTTTATTCTTCATTTTGCCAGAATATTTAATCTCTCAGAAAGCCTCTTTCACATACTTTTTTGTTTGAAAATGTAATTGTAATTGGGCAAATGATCATACTATTTATATTTATATATGAATATGTGTGTTTGTATCTTTTTCCCCCAGTATCAAAACAGAACCTTTATTTTGCATTCGGAAAGCTAAATCAAGGATCTGAAAGTAATAGTTTTATGTTTAGCACTAATTGGAGGGAAAAAAAAAGAATGTACAAAACTAGTATAGTAACAACTTTTTTGTGCGTAAGGCAAATTGCCGGATCTGCTTCAGATTCGGAGGTTTAAATGTTAGAATGGTAGAAACAATATATTTTATAATAAAATATTAGCATTTGCAAAGATTGATTTTTCTTTGGTAATTTTCCTAGTATCTGATTCTTCATTCATTACCCTGAAGTTCTTTTCACAGAAGTTATTCATCAGTATGAGCTTGATTGCAAGATATTGGTAAGGATCCACACGTGCCTGGCATGGCAAATAGAACTGACCAGATCAGCTCTTTAACTGGTTGGTTGTTCTCTCTAGGTAGGTAGAGGTTTGGTTATACCCATGAGTTAGCCCAAACTTCACTCCTTAGAATTCAATGACCGCTTTAGAGAGTTACTGCGTGCCCTACTTTATTAGGAATACATGAAAGTCGAGAACCTTACTAGATTTTCTGCATAATTTCCTAACGTGAAAATGATCTCCACATAGCCAGCCATTGCAGTTAGTTTCCATTATTACAAGGTTTCTACCTTATCATTTATGGTTATTGTTTCTTAGGAACCTAATATTTATCAAACACAGGATCCATTTTGCATGCTCACCTTTCCTCTTTTCCAAATAATCAGTGACCTTAAGCTTTGACCATCTTATTACTGGCTACCAGCCTCTTATTTAATCCTGCGCTAAACTTGATTTACTGCTTTATCTATACTACTTTAATCCTTTAGAGGCTTATCATAATACAGGCTCTTTATTTTATCATAAGAATAAACTAACCTTTCTCTACTTTTCCAGATTTCTCTATTGTTGCTCATTTACCTGTGTACCTTTTTCCTTCTTTAAATATTCATGTTTCCCACTTTCATTATATGATGAAATAAACCAAAATGCTTACTTGTTACTACAGAAATGACTGTGTTACCACAAAGTGTTCTTGTTTAGTGCTTAATTAGTTAAGACATTAGTTCTTAATGTCTTAAGTTTAGATCTCCCAATCTCGGGAAAATATAAATGTATCTGTTGCTAGAAGATTCCCCCATCTTGAAATCTCAAGATATTTGTTCCCATCTAGCTGCAAGGTCACCTAATATTCTCAGATCATTCCGTGGGATTTGAAGAGGCAATGTAGTGTAGTAGTTAGGAGACTACTACACTGAACTCAGACTGGGATTCAAATCCTGGTTCTAACGCTTACTAGCTATGTGATGTTTTGTTTTGTTTTGTTTTTTAATTTATTTTATTTATTTTTTTATACAGCAGGTTCTTATTAGTCATCAATTTTATACACATCAGTGTATACATGTCAGCTATGTGATGTTAATCAAGTTTTTTTTTTAACCTCTCTAGGCCTCAGTTTCCTCATCTGTAAAATGGAGATAATAGCACTTAGTTCATTAAGTTTGGCAATTTTAAAGGATTAAACGACATAATTCTTGTAAAGCTCTTGGCACGCAATCAACACTCAGTGAATGATGTTAGTCAGCAGTGGCTGTGCTCATCATGATTATCATCTATATTAAAACATTGTTTCCACTGTCACCAATTAACTTAGGCTAAATTAGTTTATTAGATTAGACTATCCACAGATAGACAGGATTCTGACAGGACATAAAACAGACATTTTGACTGAAGAGGGGAGAGTACAAGGAGAAAAGTCCAGACACCTAGCAGGCTAGTATTGGCACCAGTGTTAACCTTGTTGACCTCAGTGGCTTCTTCAGCATGCTTGCTGGCAGAAACAGCCCAACCCAGAAGTGAACCTGGGATAGTGCCAGTGTGCCGTGAGAACCTAAATTATATCCAGAACTTTGCTTCAAGGAAGTCTGAAAACTGTGGCCTTCCCACCACCTCTGCAATCGAGGAAGGCATATGAAAAGGAGGTTGGAGATAACCTATGACATCACTTCTAGGTGTTACCTAAAAATTGATACCCAGGAACTTATTTCCAAGAGGACACGCATGGATTAAGAAAAAAAAAAATTATGTTTAACCAAATGGAAAGGTGTAAGGAATGGATGAATTAGGATATGGGAGTTAACAGACATGTACTAATACATACGAAATATATAATCACAAAATACCTATGGAATACCAAAAGAGGTCTACTCAACACTCTGTAATAACCTACATGGGAAAGGATCCAAAGATGAATAGATAGATACATAGACATAATAAACCAGATTCTGTACACCTAGAACAAGCACAACATTTTTATCTAATTTGCTCTGATAATAAATAAAAATTAAATTAAAAAAAAAAAAAGAGATATTCCAGGAACCTTTGGCGGCTTCAGCTCCTGGGGAGGGAGGGGCAGGGCCCGGGGGCACCTTGTTAGAAAGGACCCCCCTCCGGGAGCAGCCAAATCTTGCACAGAGAATTTGGGAGGAAGTTCATTAGCTGGGCGATGGAAGCCCCTCTCCACTTGAGAGAGCACAGAAATAAGAATTCTCCCAGTGCCCTCTCAGAGCCTTTTTTTTTTCTTCTTTTCCCTCCTCCCTCTCCTGGGTGTGCTGGGGTGTCTTCACTAACGGCCTCTGCCTCCAACACTTTCCATTCCCAGGAACTCTTCTTTGGGGAAAGATATTGGGTCTCCTGCCTTGGGAGGTCAGAAAATTCTTCTTAGAATCCAAATGATAACCCTCCCAGTGGAATCTCACCATTTCCCACTCCCTCCACTGGGACTCCCTCCACTCTCCATAGACTTGAAAGCCAGGCAGAGAAAGAGCCAAGAGGAGGGGGAATGGGCAGGGAGAAATGTGAAAGGGGAGGTAAGGTGATAGTGAGCCACTCTGCCCAACCCTTCATCCTTTTAACTCACCTCAATTCCCCCAGAGCCCAAGTGCCTCCAGACCTAGGATCCCCTCCATCTGGAGACTCTGGGCCTCTGAGTTGGAGGCTTACGGGAGACGCATTCAGTATGAGGTGTGGTGCAGTAGGTAGGGTCATATAAGTTATTTGTAGTGTGTTGTGTGTAAGTTATTTGTAGTTCCTCACAACTAAGTGAGGAAAATTGAAATCGAAAAACTGGAAAGCCTAAGGTCACCCACTTCAGTAAGTGACAGAACTAGGACTGAAACTTGATTTCATTATACTGTGAGATCTACTCGTGTTGATAAATATGTCTAAATCTTTATTTTAACTACTGCACAACATTTTATTTATTTATTTCAGTATTTAAGTAATTTCCAAAACTTTATTGTTACAACCATTCTTGAACAGATATCTGCTTGGAATTGTATCAGATTTATAGATTTAACTTGGGGGATTAAAAACCAAAACACAAATAGTCAAATATGCATTTTTCCATACATAGAATCTCCACAGTTCTTTGAAAATAAGTATGTAAATAAGGAAAGTTGGTGGTGGGGAGGGGCAGATAGAAAGGCAGCACAAATTATTCAGTTCTAAGTAAAAATTCCACCACTTTTGAGTA
This sequence comes from Balaenoptera acutorostrata, assembly GCF_949987535.1. Classification (NCBI taxonomy): domain Eukaryota; kingdom Metazoa; phylum Chordata; class Mammalia; order Artiodactyla; family Balaenopteridae; genus Balaenoptera; species Balaenoptera acutorostrata. Next base: position 166,968,304 of record NC_080066.1, read on the forward strand.
TATTCAACTCTAAGAGATGTAACAGTTGACTGGTGAGGGTTCCAGGAGGAATTCCACTTGTACAGCATTTTGTTTCAGGCTATTTCAATGTACTGAGGTATGTTTTATTTTATTTTAGTATCATTTTTTAAAAGAGTGACACTTTGTTATGTGTGTATTTGTCTATTTGGGATAATTTGAGGCTGACACAAGGATTTGTAGACTGGTTAAAACAAGAAGGCAGAGTGAAGAGGCAGCAAGCTACAGCCATTCCTCACCTCCCAAGCCCCCCTCCCCGCCAGCAAATATAAAAAAAAAAAGAAAAGGAGGTTGGAACCTTGTCCACTGCTCTTCCCAAACTTAAGCTTCCAAATTATAGCAATAACGGGAATTCCCTGGAGGTCCAGTGGTTAGGACTCTGGGCTCTCACTGCTGGGGGCCTGGGTTCAATCCCGGGTCGGGGAACTAAGATCCCACAAGCCGCACAGTGTGGCCAAAAACAACAACAACAACAACAACAAAAAAAAAACCCCAAAGAAACAAAAAACAAATGATAGCAATAACAACAGGTCCTCCCTAACGTGGAGATGCACTTGCCCTCCCCACAAAGGGAGACCAGCACTTCCCTGTATCTACGTGGGGAATGTTCATCTTCTCTTAAGTCCAGTCACAATCCAGGCGTGATGTTCCACAACCTATGGGCTGAACTGTAAAATTAATCACGCCCCCCAAACCCTTTATAAAACATTAGGGACAAAGGGGAGGGGGAAAAAAATGAAAGCGGTTAATGTATGTAAATGATACATAAAGAGCAAGAAAAAACCATGATCCCTACTACGAGCCTCAGTTTTGCTGTGGTGCACAGGTCCAGAGCTGGTAGCCACAGTCTCCTTCCTCTGCGACCTGCTGCATGGAGTCTCTGCTCCTCGTAGCTTTGCTCAGACTTCTTTGCCTGGTGGCATGATCTTCCTTTCCCAGGTGTCTGAGTTCTAGGGTTGCGGACGTCTTCTCTAACTTTTGCGCCTGGGTGTGGAAGTCCTAGGAGGCGCTCCAGAGCAGCTACTGGCCCTCGCTGTGCAGCAGCGACCTGCATTCTCCCTGATAGTCAGGAGCCCAGTGATGACCAGGTGGGAGCCTCAACTTCCAGCCCAGTGAAAGCGTGCGTTCCCCGATGGAGGAGCCCACAAACCTGCAATTCCGCGAGAACTCCGAGTCACAGTGAGGCGAATAAAAGGTCTTACATAGCACCAGGTTTAGTAAGGAGAGGGGCCGTTCTCTTTTCCACCCCTTGGTTTCCAAATCTGAGACCCGCCTGTGGGAGCACCAACACCACCTAAGAGCACCTGTTTTGGAGCGAACGTCACACCGAGAAGGGAAGCGCCTCGCGGGGTGCGGCTCAGCTGTGTCCCCTGGCCGTTCCTCTCTGCGTGGCAGCCTTCTGAGTGATGGGCACATAGGTAGGTCAGTGAGTCCCATGGAGGTCAGCCATCTGCTTTTTTCTGGCAGTAACATTCATTTCTCGGTCAGAAATAATGTCGCGTGGAATACTGTGAGAGTGAATAATGCATTTGATGCGTCCATAAATGGCATTGCTGGCAGAAGCATGGCAGGCAGAGAAGGCGAATCCAAACCGAAATAGCCCAGCGAGGACAAATTGTCGCCCCCTCCATGATGGAGGAGGTCAGTTGTATGAAAGCTGCCGCCAGGCGGTATCGTGTGGCACCGGGGGCTCAGCGTTAGTCCGCTGTTAGTAAGGTGGCCCTCAGCGGTGCGAGGTATCCGGATGCGCCTTGATACACGGAAGCCCCTATGACCGAGCCCAGGTGTGACCCCAGCCTTGCTTTTTGGCTGCTTTCTGGGCAGTCTGGGGTGGCTGAGGAAAGCCGCTGACCCACAGGCACTGAACAAGGCATCTTATCTGCCTTATCATTTGGGTTCACGCCCAAATGCAGTGCAGCCCTTTGGCGAGCAAACCTGTGGGATGCATCACACTCTGGGTTTATTCCAGGAGGGCTCTACACATCCCTATTCCCCAGACCACCATGTCACCAACTACCTCTTTTTGTTTCCAAGTCCCTAAATAAACCCATGCTTTTGATCATCTCTCTTTCCGTACAAACTGAACAACCGGATGAATCATGTGAAGTTCTAACCACTGGGAAGATTGCTGTTCCCCACCTCTGAGTCTGTAATGCTGGCACAATCCCTTAACAGTGAGGCTTGCCTGTTAGCCAGAAGCATCCATGAGCCAGGTTCAGGTTTTTTCTCTCTTTACCTTTAAACAAATTCTTTTCTTAGGGAGCTCCTCGTGAGGGTTTACGTGTGGAAGGGAGACAAGCAACAAGGGCAGGCACTGTGGGAGTGAGAGCCAACCGCTCGAGCTCCTTGGACCAGCTGAACCTGCACAGGCTCCCATAGTATCCCATAGACCGCAGTATCCCATAGACCATAGTATCCCATAGACCATAGTATCCCATAGACCACTTCCACTTCCGCCAGCTTTGTGGGTGAGCGGATCCATGCAGCACCCACTTCATGATGGGAAGACAGGTCACAGGATCACTTGGTTTTCCATTGTCAAGCATTCAGCAAACCGAGAGCTGTTTCTTAATAGTTCTTTGCAAAGAAGATGCGGCTTTAGTTTCAAAATATCAAAATCCTATGCTGTGACCCTCCCTCTGGGGCTCATCACAGGCTCCAGAGAGCACTCTGACCTGTCATAGATGCTCTGCCCACCATTAGATGCTCTGCATCATAAGAACCAAATTGCAGAACTGCTTGCTTTGGATCAGCTTGAGATCTTTCTCTTGCTCTCTCTCTCTCCCACTCAAAACTGACTGCCTTACAGCTTACTTGGTAAATGGATCAGTCACCTTAATACCGTGTAGATTGCTTCCTTCAGACTCATCTGTTATGGCCATGGTCTGGAAGGCTACCATATTCAGGGAGTGACCACAGTCAAGAATCTTTCACTAGACCCAGCTCCAAACCATTGTGGTCTGCTGAAAACTCTCATAGAAAAACAAAATGCCTTCATGCCCATGCTTTCCAGAAGAAACAGCAGCAGCAGGACCTCTGCCTCGTTTTTGTCTTCCAGATTTTACCTGAGTGCTGAACCCACGTTACAGCCACCATGACAATGTCAAGAGAATTCAGGAAAGATAGTTTTAGCCTTCCAGTGTCTGCTGTCAAGCCTATGGACATGGACTCCGTCCATGGATTGAATTGTGTCCCCCACAAAATTCATATGTTGAAGTCCTAACCCTCACTACCTCAGAATGTGACCTTATTTGGAAATAGGGTGGTTGCAGATATAGTTGGTTAACTTAAGATGAGGTCATTAGAGTGGGCACTAATGCAATATGACTGAAGTCCTTATAAAAAAGGAGAAATTTGAACACAAAGACATACATACACACATGCAGAATGTCATATGAAGCTGAAGGCAGAGATCAGGGTTATGCTTCAACAAGCCAAGGAATAACAAAGATTTCCAGCAACCACCAGAAGCTAGAGGACAGTCCTGGAAGAGATCCTTTCGTTACAGCCCTCAGAAGGAGCCAACCCTGCCTGCTGACACCTTGATTTTGGATTTCTAGCCTCCAAGACAGAGAGACAATTAATTTCTGTTGTTCAAGTCACCCAGTTTGTGGTATTTGGTTATGGCAGCCGTAGCAAACTAATATAGACTGTTGTGACCACCCCTACTGTAATGTATGGTGCCCTTGTCATGGCTCATAAATGGAGCTCAGCAAGTCCCATCGCTGTTGCCAAGAAATGTCCAGTCCGTTATCTCCACTGCTATTACTGCAATATCCATCATTGAGAAGGGAGGCCCCCAAACTATTTATAATGATGATATAATTATTTCCTTAATGAGTTGCCATATTTTAACTCTGAGATGATTTAGAATTAAGCATAGAAATATGTAAGAGGATCCAACCTTTAATATTTATATTTTATTTCAAGAAGGAATCTGTTCATATCTGCTAATTTTTAAGAGAATTTAAGCTCTTGGTTAAATAGGTCAGTCTTGTTATCTTAAATAGAAATTATAATTGATTTAGGCGCCTGACTTCTAATTGAAACTTTTCCACATTTACACAAAGTATTGAAACATTCAAGGGAACGTAATAGTTGTAGGATTATAGTAATGGTTATAAGTTGTATAAAAATAATATAAATATATGGTTATATTTACAAGATTCAGCATGGTTTACTAGATTTACAAGAATAATACAAACACTTGGAAAGTTGTTTGTTAAGATAGACACCTGAGTTACATTAAAAGGAAATCTAATACATCAAGTATATACCTGTAGTTTAAAATGTTTGATGGCATTTTAGCTGAATTTATAAAAGCCTCCTTAAAAGTGATTGTCAAGATTTACTAACTTTATATAAAGAATAATAATATCTGTAAACTGAACCCAAGAGAGGGATTGGCAAACTTTCTGTAAAGGGCCAGTGGTAAATATCTTAGGCTTTGTGATCTCTGTGGTCTCTGCTGCAACTACTCACCTCTGCCACTGTAGCACAAGAGCAACCATAGACAATGTGTAAATGAACAGGTGTGGCTGTGTTCCCATAAAGCTTTATTTTAAAAAGTAGGCAGCCTATCAGATTGGACCCATGGGCTATAGTTTGCCAACCTCTGACCTAAAAGATTGAAGAAATTTTTAATTTATAAGTTAATAGCTTGCTGTATAATTTCAGAGCTAGAGGGAATCTTAGAAACAATTCTGTTCAATCCTATAACTATTTACAAATGAGGTTATGGAGGATTTGATGGGCTACGTGACTTGTCCAAGAGTACATTATTAGAAGCACATTTATAACTTAATTCCATTATAAATTAAAACACAAAACCAATAATGATGGAGTCTTTGTATTTGTAGAACCTGTTTGGTGTGTATGTTCCAAACCTTCCACAAATAATGTGCAACTAGAAGGAGTAGATAAGTGCTTTACAGCTAAGAATGCATACTATAGTCTTTTCAAAGTTTATTACAGTGAACCACTTGGAATCATAGGTGTAGGAAAAAAGATCACTCATTCCTTTGGGTTCTTTATTTTTCTCATTTGTACTATAATTCCTGTGTAGGTTTCCTAGGATTTATCGATAGAAGAAAGTAGTAAACAAATCAACTCCAACATCCTTTTTCAGTGTTTGTCCAGAGAGGGTTTGCCTGTTTTGTTTACTACTTTATTTTATTTAGTCTAATTAGCTCCCTGTAAGAAATACCACTGAGGAAGATTGTCTAAGGTATATGTTTTCATGCTGGCATTGAAAAGCATTAATAGAAGTTAAATGTGGAAATCCCAGCATGCTGAAATCAGTTTACAACTGTAAAATATAATTTCCTTCCAAGCCTTTTCAAATCTGGAAGGTTGAGAATGGCTCGTTAAACTCAAATATTTATGTCATTTTGATAGTATCAGAAAAAGGAACTTATTTTCATTTTTTCTTTTATCTTAGTCTTGTTACAGAGTTTACAACACAATCCACTAAAACTAGGTTTTCCTCAATTTGGGGGACAGGCGTCTCACACAGGCATGGCTCTTGTATGACCAGCATGGATTTATGGTGGTGGGGATCCTTCCTTTCTCACCGAATTGCCATCCAGTACTTTCTACGTGTATAGAATGCACTTATGTGTGTATGGTTTATTACACAATTGGTGTTATGCTTATACATTGTTGTGTAACCTGCTTTTGTCACTTAGTATGGATGTTTTCTCCGATGATGAAGTGTTCTTTTGCAGCCTGATATTTAATGGCCTCGTGATATTCCGTCAACCACATGAACCATCATTAATTTACCCACTCTATTGTTGGACATTTGTGTTTCCAATTTTTCACTATTATAAATGATGTTGTGATGAATATCCATGTACATAAATCTTTGTTCCCAGTTCTGATTATTTTTGTAAGATAAATGCCTAACTATGAAATTGCTGGTCCAAGGAATGTATTTGTAGAACTCTTTGTATATAAGGATCACGAATATACATTCTATTGGACTCCATATGCTGGGGAGTATGCTGTCAACATATTCTCATTTAATCCTCACAACAAATTCATGAGATAAGTACTATTAATATCCACATTTTTTTCAGAAGAAACTGAGGCCTGTGCCCAGGAAATGGTTAATACATGACAGTGGGTGGCAGACCTGGTGTTTGGGCCCAAGTCTGTCTGACTTTGAGACCAATATTCTTAATCACTACACTATATGGCCCCTTCCATATTGCCAGAATAGCTTCCCCCCAAAATTATTACAATCTAGATTTCTACCAGCAGTATGTGCGTGTGCCTGCTTCCCTGTACTGTTGAGGATTCTTTGATTACAAGTGAAGCTGAACAAATTTTTTCATGTTTGTTGGCCGTTTGTGGATTGTCTATTCACGTCCTTTGCAAAGAATACATGTCTGAAAAATTTCCTTTTGAGATAGAGAGTCAGATGATCTGAATTCTAATCACAGCTCTATCCCTAATTAGCTATGCGACGTCAGGAAAAAAAATCACTGCAGAGTTCTGAGTCGCCATTTCCTCTTGTGGAAAACTAGATGATTAAATTAAATCATCTCATTGTCGTTCTCCAAAATTTTGTGATTCCATCCATCAGTCACCCATCCGCAGGCCGTCAGTGGGCAACATGGGAGGAGATGGGTAACCACCTATGCAGTATATTTTCATTTATGTATTTAAGGAAGGGCCTCTAAATCATCTCTCCCATCCCCTGGTATTCAGGTGCCCGAAATCCCACCCTTCACTCCCTGGGGCTTTCATTCTTCATTTTCATTCATTCTTCTGCATCTCTCCTTCCTGCATGAAGGTTTCTTGTTCTTTGGCTTCAGTGGCATTCCTTTCTTATGGTTTGCTCCTTCTCAGATTCCTTCTCAGGTTTCTCCCCCTTTCCCCTAAAATGTTGGGATTCCCCAGGTTTGCCCTTGGCCCAGTGCCCTTTTAACTAGATCACTCTCAGCCACAATGATCCAGATGGGATTCCTTGCACACACCATGACTCTTGCCTCTGAACCCTTGAACGTGTTCTCTTTGCCTGGGATGCTCTTAATCCTTTTCTTTCTAAACTGAGTCTGAGCGTGTCTTCTTCTGGGAAGCAGCCTGGCTAAAACATGATGCACGGGGCTGGAGTCAGTCAAGTCCAGGTTCTACCATGTACTCACTGTGCGATCTTGGGTAAATTATGTATCCTTCCTAACCTCCATTTCCTCATCTGCATGATGGGAGTAATGAAAGTATGTACCTCTCAAGATTGTAGTGAGAAGGCACTGAAATCATGCATGCAGAGCTTGGCCCACTATGCTTGATTTTTTTTTTTGAGCTTTCAAGCACCTCGTGCATACATCTATCTTAGCATTTAACATACTGCATTCTGAATATTCATCGTTTCATCTCCATTCATTAGCACTGTGTCTGGCACACGTAGGCTCCCAGCCACCGTTTGTTAAGGGAATAAGTGAATCACATTGTAAACACCTTTAGGAGACTTTTTTTTGGTGGCTATTGTTTTTTTTTTTTTTTATTGTTATTATGGTTTGTTTCTTTCTTTGTTTCACTACAACCCTATCAGGAATGATTTCCAACCTGACATGTCAGGAAACAAAATTAATTCCCTAAAATAGATCTTTAGGGTTGGGGAACAAGGATGCCCAACCCAGAGAGACAGAATGGCACCAAATAAGGAAGTGAGACTGTATGGAAGACAAACTTTGTATCTTAGTGCTTTTGCTGTGGATACTCTAAGAAGATCCCCTAATTCCCCTGCTTTTCTCCCTAATTCTAGCTGAAACTTTGGCCCTGTTAGTTCATCATCAATGGGCAGGTTCAAGTCTATCCATATACGGAGATACCTAATGTTACCTGTTTCTCCCTGAACATCTCAACACAACCTCAAAGAACAAATGAGCAATAAAATATCTCAAACCAGATATCATCGCTAAAATTTCTTTAAAAGTATGCATGTTTAGGAAACGGACTGCCTTGGAAGGTAGCCACAGGCTAGAGAGAGCAGAGAAAGAAAGGAGAAGAGTGTATGGGAAGAGGCAGGCCGAAAGGCTTGTTGAAAACTGAGATGTCTTTGGGGGAAGAAAAATCAATATGGGCTATGAATCTTTTAGTATAGACTGATGGTGAAAAGCATCACAACAGTCTTTTTTTTTTTTAAGCATTTAAAAATAATTATCCATGCCCATTAGCTGGTGTTTCTTTTTTTTTTTTTAATTAAAAAAATTTTTTTGAATGCATTGGGTCTTCATTGCTGTGCACAGGCTTTCTCTAGTTGTGGTGAGCAGGGGCTACTCTTCTTTGCCGTGCGAGGGCTTCTCATTGCGGTGGCTTCTCTTGTTGCGGAGCCCGGGCTCTAGGCGCACAGGCTTCAGTAGTTGTGGCTTGCGGGCTCTAGAGCACAGGCTCAGGAGTTGTGGCGCACTGGCTTAGTTGCTCCGTGGCATGTGGGATCTTCCCGGACCAGGGCTCGAACCCGTGTCCCCTGCATTGGCAGGCGGGTTCTTAACCACTGCACCACTAGGGAGGCCCCCTTACTTCTTTATGAACACACAGAATTGCATATTTTTGACATTGGATAAAAGTATTTTCAAAAATATTTTTCTGGGCTTCCCTGGTGGCGCAGTGGTTGAGAATCTGCCTGCTAATGCAGGGGACACGGGTTCGAGTCCTGGTCTGGGAAGATCCCACATGCCGCAGAGCGGCTGGGCCCGTGAGCCACAATTACTGAGCCTGCGTGTCTGGAGCCTGCGCTCCGCAACAAGAGGGGCCGCGATGGTGAGAGGCCCGCGCACCATGATGAAGAGTGGCCCCCACTTGCCACAACTAGAGAAAGCCCTAGCACAGAAACGAAGACCCAACATAGCAATCAATCAATCAATCAATTAATCAATAAAAAAAATTTAAAAAAAATATATTTTTCTTTTGCTACTTTCTAGTGTTTTCCTCTCCATCTTTATCCACTTTGGATGATTAATTTTAAAAAGGTAAAGAGAACGGATGTGGGAATAAGAGTTTGAAAGTGACAAAAGGAAACACACCTCTTTGCCTCCGGCTAGAATTCCTTCTTCTTCCCGATGTTATTAGCATCTACTCATCCGGAAGACCCGGCTCAAGCGCCAGGTCCTCTGAGAATTGCTCCCCGACTCTGCAATCCGTGTTAGACATGGCTCCTCTGAACTTCTGGACCCCCTTCCAGCCTCCATCACATCATCTCCCCCCAGTAGACCACACTGTTCTCAATGACGAGAACTGGACCTTTCTTATCTCTATCCCCAGAGCAGTACCCAGCACGAAGTACACCTCAACCAATATTTGTTAAGGGAACAAATGAATGAATGAATGAGGGAATGAATGAATGAATGAATATCCAAAGAAGGAAAAGAAAAAGGTGCAGGTGGTAAGCAGGTTTCAGAAAGTAAGAAATAAGAGAACCAATACTTATTCAAACAATTTAAACACAGAGCAGTCTGAAATGAAATCTATTTTTCAGCCTCTGCTGACAGATCTGTTACACAGATTCTTGCCCAAAGTATGTCAATTCTCAGTAAACCACAGTCCCAGGAAATGAGGAAAACTGTGTAATGTGGAAGAACTGAGAGCCACGTTCAAGCACAGTCATAACAATTTGATTTAAACACAGCAAAAGCTGTGTTTTCCAGAAATTTACTGCAGAAAAAAAAGTTCTAGAAAAAAATCTATTTCTGTTATTTTCAAATGTAAATATTCAAATGAGTGCATTATCCCACGCTGCAGCAGATACTTCTGAGTGATCTGTAGCAGTGGAAAAAACTTGGATGGCAAAGGCAAAGGCTGATATGCTTGGTGGTACTTTTAGCATCAAATGTTTTCTTTCTCCAAAATGTTTGCTCTACTGCCCCCTCTCCTAGAACTTAAAATACCCTTCGTAAGAAAGCCAGTTTTTTGATGATGGCCATTCTGACTGGTGTGAGATGATATCGCATTGTAGTTTTGATTTGCATTTCTCTAATGATTAATGATGTTGAGCATTCTTTCATCTGTTTGTTGGCAATCTGTATATCTTCTTCGGAGAAAAGTCTATTTAGGTCTTCTGCCCATTTTTGGATTGGGTTGTTCATTTTTTTGATATTGAACTGCATGAGCTGCTTGTAAATTTTGAAGACTAATCCTTTGTCAGTTGCTTCATTTGCAAATATTTTCTCCCATTCTGAGGGTTGTCTTTTGGTCTTGTTTATGGTTTCCTTTGCTGTGCAAAAGCTTTTAAGTTTCATTAGGTCCCATTTGTTTATTTTTGTTTTTATTTCCATTTCTCTAGGAGGTGGGTCAAAAAGGATCTTGCTGTGATTTATGCCATACAGTGTTCTGCCTATGTTTTCCTCTAATTTTTTTATAGTGTCTGGCCTTACATTTAGGTCTTTCATCCATTTTGAGTTTATTTTTGTGTATGGTGTTAGGGAGTGTTTTAATTTCATTCTTTTACATGTAGCTGTCCAGTTTTCCCAGCACCACTTATTGAAGGGGCTGTCTTTTCTCCATTGTATATTCTTGCCTCCTTTATCAAAGATAAGGTGGCCATATGTGCGTGGGTTTATCTCTGGGCCTTCTATCCTGCTCCATTGATCTATATTTCTGTTTTTGCGCCAGTACCATACTGTCTTGATTACTGTAGCTTTATAGTATAGTCTGAAGTCAGGGAGCCTGATTCCTCCAGTTCCGTTTTTCTTTCTCAAGATTGCTTTGGCGATTCGGGGTCTTTTGTGTTTCCATACAAATTGTGAAATTTTTTGTTCTAGTTCTGTGAAAAATGCCAGTGGTAGTTTGATAGGGATTGCATTGAATCTGTAGATTGCTTTGGGTAGTAGAGTCATTTTCACAATGTTGATTCTTCCAATCCAAGAACATGGTATATCTCTCCATCTATTTGTATCATCTTTAATTTCTTCCAATCCAAGAACATGGTTGATTCTTCCAATCCAAGAACATGGTATATCTCTCCATCTATTTGTATCATCTTTAATTTCTTTCATCAGTGTCTTATAATTTTCTGCATACAGGTCTTTTGTCTCAATGCTGGAGAGGGTGTGGAGAAAAGGGAACCCTCATACACTGTTGGTGGGAATGTAAATTGATACAGCCACTATGGAGAACAGTATGGAGGTTCCTTAAAAAACGAAAAATAGAACTACCATATGACCCAGCAATCCCACTACTGGGCATATACCCTGAGAAAACCATAATTCAAAAAGAGTCATGTACCACAATGTTCATTGCAGCTCTATTTACAATAGCCAGGACATGGAAGCAACCTAAGTGTCCATTGACAGATGAATGGATAAAGAAGGTGTGGCACATATATACAATGGAATATTACTCAGCCATAAAAGAAACGAAATTGAGTTATTTGTAGTGAGGTGGATGGACCTAGAGTCTGTCATACAGAGGGAAGTAAGTCAGAAAGAGAAAAACAAATACCATATGCTAACACATATATATGGAATCTAAAAAAAAAAAAAAAGGTCATGAAGAACCTGGGGCAAGACGGGAATAAAGACACAGACCTACTAGAGAATGGACTTGAGGACATGGGGAGGGGGAAGGGTATGCTGGGATGAAGTGAAAGAGTGGCATGGACATACATACACTACCAAATGTAAAATAGATAGCTAGTGGGAAGCAGTCGCCTAGCACAGGGAGATCAGCTCAGTGCTTTGTGATCAGCTAGAAGGGTGGGATAGGGAGGGTGGGAGGGAGGGAGATGCAAGAGGGAAGAGACATGGGGATATATGTATACGTATAACTGATTCACTTTATTATAAAGCAGAAACTAACACACCATTGTAAAGCAATCATACTCCAATAAAAATGTTTAAAAAAAAAGCCAGTTTTTAGAAGGGTTGTCATTACATTTCTAGGAACTATTCAATTCAACTGAAGTTCAATTACATTAACTTTTATTAGCTAATAGGAGTAAGGCACTAACATACTCATTGTAATACATATCACCCTCGTACTGATTAAAGGGGAGCAGTTAAGTTTTGATAAAATAAAGTATATGAAAAAAATAGAAAAGTGCATGAAAGGCCGAATCCATCCTTCACACTGCTATTGGGATTTTCCTCCTAAAATACAGAGCTGATTGTCATAGCCCCAACTCAAATGCTTTTGATGACTCTACCTACTATGGAATAAATATCAAATTCCTTAATGTAAAAGATGTTTATCGGCCTTATCCAAACAAGAAGATCCCCTGCCCTGTCCTCACCTCACCCCAACTCTCCCACTTAAGAAGCAAATATCTAAAGCATTTTAACCAGGACAAGAGCACTGAGACCATACTGGTTGATTAGATATCCCTTCTTTAAAAATCTGAAAGAGTTCATAAAACCAGAGTGACGATCAAAAGGGATTTTTGAGAAATTTCTAAGCAAATACTGTGGCTGATCTCTAAATGAAATTACTGAACAGTATACTGACAAGCATCCATTGAAACAAAGCATATTACTAACATGACCTCCGGTGTTCTAAAATGTGACTATAGCTTTAACTGCCACCTCTCCTCAGCCAGCACCCTCTATGTACATGGTCATTGCTCCTTGCCGCTCATCATTGTCTGCAGTTCACTTATGGGAACCTACCTATGTCCCTATGAGATTTGTCACCCCCTTGCTGAAATGCACCAGTTTGGTGACAGTGTTCAAACTCTTCTGTCTGCAGTTTCTCAGACCTCTGTCCTTAAAATTCAGGCTTTCTGCCTCAACTACGGAGGATTCATCAACTACCATTAATATATCTCTATAATCTGCTCCTATTTTTTTTTTTTTGTTTTTTGTTCTTGACTCTGGACAAACCCCAGGAGGCACTGAAACAGCAGGTTCTGCCTTACAGGATCCTGGGATAATGGATTTGGCTGAGACTTTGCTGTTTGATCATTTTATACCTACTGCACATGGGCTACATTAACAGACGTTCAAAGCTTGACTCCTCCTGCTATTCCATCCCAATTCCCGTTACCCACCTCTTCATCCAACTGCCCTTGGGCGCATCACGTGATCATTTTTGCTGTCACATTTGTATCTATAATGATAGCCACTTAGTGAGGGCTTATTATGTGCCATGAGCTTTCAGGAAGGCAACATGGGGTAGATTTAGACTGGGGTTTAAATGTGGGCTCTATCACCTAAGACTCTGATGACCTTGGGCAAGTCTTTCCAACCTTGGTATCTTTTAGACCTTGCATTTCCTATCTGCAAAACAGAAATAACAACTACCTCATGGTATTGGGATGTGTGTGTATATATATATATATATGATATAGGTATAGATATACAATTGCTCATCTCTTCCCTTCATGTTTAGTGTCTGCTTTTACTGTTTCTTCCTTTTTCTGGAATGCCATTTGCCTCCATCCTCCACCTGTCAAAACCCTACTCATATTTCAAAGCTCAGATAAAAGGCCACCTTTTCTAAGAAGGCTTCTCAGCTCTTGCAAGTCAATTGTCCATGGGTCCCCACAGTCCCTTTTTATAGGTTTTGTACCCTGTTTTTCCAGGGTACCCAGACTTAGCATAATGACAGAGCCATAACACCAGTCACAACAGCTTTTTTCCAGTCCTGTCCCTGCCTGCAATTGTAGGAACTTCTCCATCCAACTCCCTTTGCCCAACTACTTCTTGCCTCAAGGAAGCGTTTATAACCCCTCAGATGACCTTGCCCCTAACTTCTTTTTTTTTTTTTAATTTTTTTTTAAATGATATTCTTGTCTGCTTACATTCTTTTTATGTATGTATGTATGTATGTATGGCTGTGTTGGGTCTTCGTTTCTGTGCGAGGGCTTTCTCTACTTGTGGCAAGCGGGGGCCACTCTTCATCGCGGTGCGCGGGCCTCTCACTATCGCAGCCTCTTGTTGCCGAGCACAGGCTCCAGATGCGCAGGCTCAGTAATTGTGGCTCACGGGCCGAGTTGCTCCGCGTCATGTGGGATCTTCCCAGACCAGGGCTCGAACCCGCGTCCCCTGCATTGGCAGGCAGATTCTCAACCACTGCGCCACCAGGGAAGCCCACCCCTAACTTCTTTATACTTTCCCAATTTGACGCTTTTCCTTCAGAGCACTTACCCAATGAAATTATCATTTATGCAAGTATGAGTTAATATTTGTTTGCCCCCAGCAGACCATCAGCCCCTTGGGCCAGGGGCTAGTGTCTGACTGGTTGGTCCTTGTGGCCCTAGGGTCTAATCCAATGCTCGGCACATGGGTGATGCCCAGTAAACATTCAGGTTGTAAAGAACACAGGCTCCATGGGGCAGCTGAGTTTTGTTCATCTGCAGTTAGCCTTGCCCTCCAAGGTCTCTTTTTTCCTCCCTTCCTGTTCTGCTCTCTGTGATGCTATAGGCACAATTGCTGACGCCTGCCAAAGAGAAGCCTTTCAAAGGATCTATCTTCTGAGGCCACCAGGTTGCTGCTGACAATCACAATGGCAGATGCACATTGTCCTCTTACACATCTTCTTTGGTCCAGCTCCTGGCTGGACTGTCCAGCTGCTTAGAACAGTGGGTCAGTGTCATGTCCGTATAGGCTCCAACAATAACTCCAGAGGGAGATGAAGTCGGTCTATTAGCAAGGACACAATGTAACCTTGGGCCATAGATACCCCCATGGGCATGTAATTGATAGAAGGATTCTGTCCACTTGGGCCTCACCCTGTAAGACTCAGGGATGCGGCTGACAGCCCCGTTGCACTGAGCGTGTCTCATTACTCTGACCCGGAAGCACTGAATTTGCAGCCATCTTATGCACCTCTAATCTCTCTCCCCCTTACTTTTTCCCAAAAGGCCTCTCAATTCATTGGGCATTTAGACTTCCACCTGCATCCCATGGGACTTCTAGGCACTCTGAGACAAACCCTATCCTAGGGCATTTTCAGGTTTCTTGCCACACAATCACAGCACTTGATATACTCAGTATTTTATTACAATCTTCATGTTTATCTCCCCTGGATTTTAAATTCCTTTAAGAAAGTTATTATATCTTAATTGTCTTTGCATCTCTCTCTCCCTCCCCAAAGCCCCCTCTCTGAGCATCTAATCCAGGCTTTGCACATATTAGTTGCTTAATAAATATTTGTTGTAAGGGTCGGTGAATCAGCAGATGGGTAGTCATCAAGGAAGAAGGGGTTGGGCAGAGACTCACGCAGTCGGCATGAAACTCTGGAGGGGACACGGAAAAGGGGAGGGCAGAGAGCAAAGGAGACACCAGAGGAGATGCCTCTTCAATCTGACAGTTGTGTCTGCGTCTGGATGTTTCCCTCGTTCCTCTCGTTCCCCACGATGAAAATGAAGGAAACGGTAGATCTCTGCCTTACAGGGCTTCTGCCAAAATCGATATTTTCTGTTCACAAATTATTTCCTTTCTATTTATGTACAAGTCTTACAGAGAAAAGGAAGGAAAGAGGAGAGAAATAACTCTGAGACTTACAGTTCAGGAGGGGTCAACATGAATTAGCCAGATTTATGGGCCAGATTTGTGGACTAGGGAAGGTGACTCCATTTTCCCAATATCAGGTGACGAGGCTTTCACTCTGCTAATGCAGCCATACATTTTTCTGGAGGCTGAATATTTCAAAAATACATTTGTCTAGAGTGGTAGCTATTTTTTAGTTTTCTGTTTGCATGCAGAGTCGTTCTGTTCTAGCAGACAGAGTTTGCCACCATTATGCAATAAGTCTTTCACTTCTTCAGAAACATGTCGTCTATTTTTATAGTTCCCACTCTCTGGGTGAATGTTAAAGTCCCAGAAGGCGCGTGCAGAGACAGTCAGGATTTGTGTACCAGCCTCGCTACCGCTCAGGGCTTCCTGTTGTGCTTCCTTCTTCATGGTTTTGCAGGTGGGAAGTTATTTAACTTCTACTTGATCAAAGTTTCCTGATTAGAACATGACTTTTGTCTCATTAAGGTGCACATCCTTTATGGCTGAAGGCTTGAAAGTTTGGATTTCTATGCAGTAGGAAAAAAATTTCCCTTCCCCATCTTTCCTTTTTTGTATATATTGAAATTAAACTTTTTTCTGCTGGCTGCAGCATTTGCCCTCCATGAGATGCTTTTGATGACAGGTTCAGAAGCCACCCCTACTTCTAAAAAACAGACCAAAAAATAGGTCTTGGACGTCAAGTGTATTGGAATGACTGTGCTGTGTTTCTTAAATCTTCTTGAGAAAGGGAAGACGTGAGATTAAAATAATGAAATCTGAGTCCTATATGGCCTCAGCCCTCCTGATTTACTGAGGGTGCTTACACCTTAGTCTACGCCTTATGGTTCCCCATCTAAAAGAGAGGTTCTGGATTTCAAGATAGGTGATGATCTGACGTAAATTCTCAAACACGACAATGTTCTTTCTCAGATTGGGGCTGGAAATAGGACACATCTACTGGAAGCAGGACTGAAAATTTGAGCCTAGTTTCTCACAGAATTCTGTAGAAACTTCTCAAACCATGTCTTAATCCCATCCACCAAAGGAAGGAGGTTTAAGGGGAATATAGGTTCTGCTTGACACTCAGACGTACTGCTCATGGTTTTAAATATTTGGGTGTGTCTCCCTCTCCTCCTAGGCCACATAC
This sequence comes from Balaenoptera acutorostrata, assembly GCF_949987535.1. Lineage (NCBI taxonomy): Eukaryota > Metazoa > Chordata > Mammalia > Artiodactyla > Balaenopteridae > Balaenoptera > Balaenoptera acutorostrata. The sequence goes on from NC_080066.1 coordinate 166,984,906, forward strand.
AGGCAACTCGTGATGCATTTTCCCAACATTCTAACACTCCGTGTGGAAGGGGAAGTTGCATTACAAAATCAGTCTCCTGAGGTGTGCACAATTTAGCTTTGTTTTTCCTTGCCCCTCCTTTTTCATTCTCTATACCCTTCTCTCTTCCATAGCACCTGACTCAGAACTTCATGATCTAGCTCAGTGGTGTCCAATAAAAATATAATGTGTGCATTAATTTAAATATTAAATTTAAACTTAAAATTTTCTAGTAGCCACGTTAAAACAGTAAAAAGAAACAGGTGAAATTAATTTTAATAATAGTATATAATATTTAATAATCTATCCAAAAGATCGTCATTTCCACCTGTAATCAATATAAACATTTTAATGTGGTATTTTACATTCTTTTTTTCAATTCTAAGTCTTGGAAATCCAGTGTGTATTTTACCCTTACAGCACGTCTCAATTCAGACTAGCCACGTTTCAAGGGTTAAATAAGCTGCATGTAGTGGCTACCTTGCTGGACAGCATGGATACAGGACATTTCCATCACTGCAGAAAGTTCTATGGGATGGCACACATCTAGTCCATTCATGAGGATTTTTTTTTTTTATAGCTACTTTATTTATTTATTTATTTATTTATTTTTGGCTGTGTTGGGCCTTCGGTTCGTGCGAGGGCTTTCTCTAGTTGCGGCAAGCGGGGGCCACTCTTCATCGCGGTGCGGGGACCGCTCTTCATCGCGGTGCGCGGGCCTTTCACTATCGTGGCCCCTCCCGTTGCGGGGCACAGGCTCCAGACGCGCAGGCTCAGTAGTTGTGGCTCACGGGCCCAGTTGCTCCGTGGCATGTGGGATCTTCCCAGACCAGGGCTTGAACCCGTGTCCCCTGCATTAGCAGGCAGATTCTCAACCACTGCGCCACCAGGGAAGCCCCAATGAGGATTTTTATGTAGAAATATTTCTTTCCGAAGAAGGCATTACCTGCCATCTTTACTTTCCAAAGAGCCTTAGGCAGGGTCTTTCTGGTCAGCAGAATAATGAGAAAAGCCATTTCTGATTATTTGGACCTGTGTTTTTTTCCTCAGGGCTCAAATTATACCATAGTCCCCCGAAAGCAAAGGAAACACAGTCAGGGGCTCTCTGCATCCTCCATTCACCTGCTCCCTAGAGCAGGGGTGGTGCTGTCTCTTTTACTCCCTAACAGGTGTAAAAGTTAATTTGCGTATCATTCCTTAAAGCACCCAAGCCTCATTTTTTTTTCCATGTATATACGTTTATTTGGAAATGTTTATATCAATACATTGAAACTAAATTTTAGAGACACTGGATGTCATTAGTTTGGATATCATTAGCTTATTTTACACAGAGAAATGTGAACATTATTTACATGATGAAAGATTTCAGAACTTCAGTGGAATGGGCAGCTTCACGTGATGCCATTTCAATAGTGACATATTTCAATTGACATATTTTCCAAGAACGTCACCATCTCTAAATAAGAAAGAATCCTTGTCATCTAGAACTACTTTGGTGCCTCCGTATTCTGGGAGAAGAACTTTATCTCCAACTTTCACACTAACTGGTTGAATCTCTCCACCCTTTCCTTTAGAGCCTGATCCAACAGCTACTACCGTTGCTTGCAATACTTTTCCTTGTGATTTTTCTGGAAGCGTAATACCTCCTTTGGTTACAGTTTCGGCTGCACTTCTTTCAACTAGTACTCAGTCAAAGAGGGGAAGAAACTTTCTAAATGCCTGTCCTGCCAGGATTCCGGCCGCCACAGTTTGCAGTTCGTACTCTGCTCTCAGGCCACCGCTGAAAGGAGAGACCACCAAGCCTCATTTTAAAAGGGCCTGCCTTCCACTCACCCTCAAAAAAAGTGGTTTCCTTGTAAATGTTTGCCAGTCAACTTTCTCAATGAAGAAACACTGATTTGTAGCATTTGCCAACTACTGTGGTGTAAATACTCCCACTGTGGTCAATGATTTCAAGCTACCAATGTGACATCTCTGAACGCTGGAGGGGGGTGGGGAGTGATCTCATGGGCTGGTAGAAAATGGCTCCAGCACATCACTTGGAGCACAGTGACATTTATGTGGGCTCCTCCCACTTCCACCCCCCCCATTTTCAGGAAACTATAGAATCTATATCTTAGAATATCCTTCACATACAAAGCAAAAATGTCCAAAGGCCTCGGTGTGTTGGATAAAAGTGAAATTTTAAGCGTAGCTGAATTTAGTAAGAAAGCTCACAAGTTAGTTTAACAAAATGTACAGAGGATTATAAATTTACCATTCTTGTAGTCTACATCTATACTCATAATTACCAACACAGACCTAATCAATATTACTCTGTTTAAATGTAGCTCACCGTGATAAGTGAGATAAGTCAGAGAAAGACAAGTACTAAATGATATCATTTATATGTGGAATCTAGAAAAGTTAAACCTGTAAAAAAACCACAGAGTATAATGGTCACCAGGGGTTGGTGGGTAAGGCGGGGATAAGAGTGACGATGTTTAAGGGTACAAACTTGTGAGGAGTAGTAAATAAACCCCAGAGAGCTAATGCACAGTATGATGAATATAGACAATAATATTGTACTATAATTACATAATGTGATAAATATGGCTACAATGGCAATTATATTGCAATATATAAATATATCAAAGTAACAGGCTGTATACCTTAAACTGACACAGTGTTACATGTCAAATTTATTCAATTAAAAAATGTAGCTGAAAGTGAGATCAGCTTTCATTAGCACTTTTTATTCGGGTCCAATGACAACTGTACTCATTGTCATCGGACAACCGTTGTTCCGTAAAAAGGAACAACATCAAATACATAAATAGCTTGAGAATTTATCTGAATTTCTCCTTGACCCATTCTTCCAGGAAAAAGATGTTTGTGCTCCATGAGGCTGAAATAAATGTTGGAAAGGCAAGATAGTCAATCTTAGATGCAATACATAGAGTGTGGGGCTGTAAACTGTAGAACCCAAACTGCCTCTGACAAGCCATAGGATCTTGGGGAAACCTTTAAAACTATTCAGGACCTCACGTTCCTCACCTATACAATTAAGGGTTGGAGTAGGTCAGTATTTTCTAAATTTTAGTCATTCTTACGTATGGCCATCACTATTTTTATCATTTCCATATGCCACCTGCACTATTATTTTGTTAATATTTTTCTTTAATCAACTCACTTTTTACTTAATTACTGATCCTTTTCCTAAGTAATACCTACCATCTATGAAATCATAGCTTCAATATGCTAGTTATGTTTTTTTCTAATACACATTGATACACAAACATAACTGTAACTTCAACCAATGTGTGTGTAATTCCTAAAATTATCTTGTATACCACATGTGGCTGGCATCCTATGGGTGAGGTGACCCCTGTGGGTCCCACAGCGTTGCTGGTTTGAGAGCTGTCATAATTTCAGCCACTTCAGTGCTGACTATGGAAATCTCAGGATTGCGTCACATTGCAGTGACACTTGTCAATCAAGAAGACGAGTGAAACTGATGGATCATCTAGCCACATTGTTGTCCAGGTCTTTCATTACAGATAAACGTGGTATGAGACTTCTATTCTGAAATGTATTTACTCCTATACCAATATAACTCTCTCATTCCATCAAGCAGCAGAAAGATCTGATCAAAAATTTAAATGAACGCATTTTGCATATAATATTTTGTCTCTCACTATTAAGCTCAGTAAATAGGTTGAAATCTGCATATAAATCACTTATATTTGCCTAGATGTCTCTATGGGGGTTGCAGCAATGGCGCTTTAAATATCATGTGAATTTTTTAAGAGATTGCTGGGTATGGAAAAGCCTATGGAATTATTTTTATAAAAAAATAGGAATTAGAAAGTAGGACTTTCTTTAGAGTTGATGTGGCTTAAATAATTTCAACCAGATGAACAGTTGTCAACAATTTGCATTTAAAATATAATTAATTATGTTCGTCTGTCTGCTATTATACTAGGAAATTAAGATCCCATACATGTTTATAATAGGAAATTTCTCAATTGTCTTTTTAATCCACTATGAAGCTGCACATTTATTTCCACAGGAGGAAAGAAAAACATATTATGCTGCTAAGTAATACCAGTCTTTTCTAGGATTAGAAATCAGTGGATGGTTTGTGGGATTAGTGATTTCTATTCTCAAATGAAAACCAGATGGGCAAAACCGACAGCATAAACAGTTAAGGGAAAAAATTGGCAGAAAAAGTCACATTTGATAATTACATTTGTTGTTACACCTTCTCTTATTTATTGAGATAGTCAGAAACTTGGTTTGAAAGATAATATAACTCCTGAGCTCTGGTTTAACTCAATAAAAGTTCAGACTGTTTTGTTCGGGAATAATTAGGTAACAATATGATAATCGAGTAGTTCTCTTTATTAGAAACAAAATTCTTGCCCACAAAAAACTTTCAGCAAATGTTTGGCCTCTTGTTCATTTAAATGTGTAATAATCAGTTTATGTATCTATTTATACATAAAAAATAAGATAAATTTAGTGTATGCCTCCTACTGTAAATGTATATATAATTACTAACCATACATCTTAGTAATATCTGGTGTTTTGGCACAAATGCCAGGCACTAATTTACATCTACTTACGAACTAGAGAGTAGGAACAGTTATGTTAATCACTCAGTATTTTAGAGAACATGATACTGAAGAAATAGTGCACAGTTTAATCTAGGCAATTTGTCTAGCATCCCAGATTCACTGGCTCGTACAGTCATCCACATTCCATGATGGTTTACTGTGAGTTGGCTTCTGTGCTCAGCTCTTTGCCAACATTATCCCATTTATTAGCCCCACTTTTCAAAGGAGGAGACTGAGGCTCTGAAGGGGTAAGGTAACGGCCTAGGTTTATCCAGCCAGAATGTGGCAGAGCTGGGTTTGAGCACAGACACCCCACAGCTGGGCTGTGCTCTCAAGTCCCTGCTGCGTGCCAAACCCTCGGCTGAGTGCTGGAAACACAACCACGAGTAAGACGTGGGTGCCGAGTTTAAGGAGATTATGCAGCCCTTCACTTAAAACCTCTGAAATTTTGAGTTGGAAGACACCATGGAAATCATCTGGCCAAATTCCCTTTTATCACAGATGAAAAAACCAGTGGCCTAAAGAGGGTAAGTGTCTTATCCACAGTGCATATTGTAGAAAAGAGTATACATAAAGATAATGAATTGGTTGTTTAAAGTGCTGACAATAACATTGCAGTATCTTTGTGGCTTGAATATGTATAAATTAATACTTTGGCCTATCTGCTCAAACATGTGATAAGAATATGGATGTCAGTGAGTATTATATATGTCGACAAAAAATTAATCAGCCAATCTAAGAAAGAAATGGAAAATTTTATTCGAGCCAAATTTGAGGATTATAACCCGAGAAGAGCATCTCAGAAAGCTCTGAGGACTCTTCCACCGGTTAGAAATCAAGGCACAGTTATATAAGTTTTTTGAGACAGAGGGCTGTACGTCAAATGACGTATTATTGACAGTTCACATAATCCAGATCTAAGCGTAATCCTGGTGGGTCACGTGACCTCTTACAAGATTAAGGAGGAATGTTATCTTTTTTTTTTAAATTTATTTGTTTTATTTATTTTATTTTTGGCTGAATTGGGTCTTCATTGCTGCGCGCGGGCTTTCTCTAGTTGTGGCGAGCAGGGGGCTACCCTTCGTTGCGGTGTGCAGGCTTCTCATTGCGGTGGCTTCTCTTGTTGCGGAGCATGGGCTCTAGGCACATGGGCTTCAGTAATTGTGGCTCACGGACTCATTAGTTGTGGTTCACGGGCTCTAGAGCGCAGGCTCAGTAGTTGTGGTACACGGGCTTAGTTGCTCCGCAGCATGTGGGATCTTCCCGGACCAGGGCTTGAACCTGTGTCCCCTGCATTGGCAGGCGGATTCTTAACCACTGCGCCACCAGGGAAGTCCAGGAATGTTATCTTTTAAGGAGTTGTCTTGCTGGTGCTGGGAGAATGTTGCTCTTTATGGCTGAGCAGGTGTTTCTGCCAACGGGGGAGGTCTGGTCCATGGGTAATGAAGGTACACAATGCACAGTGGGGCGAGAGGCAGGCCAAAGAGCAGAGAAGAATTTATGTTTAAATTTGTCTTGTCTTGCCATAAAATATGAATTTTATTTCACATAACTACAGCTAAAATAGAGGTTAAGAACATAAGATGGGGTGGGGGAGGGATAAATTAGGAGTTTGGGATTAACAGATGCACACTACTGTATAAAAAATAGATAGGGGCCTCCCTGGTGGCACAGTGGTTAAGAATCCGCCTGCCAATGCAGGGGACACGGGTTCGAGCCCTGGTCTGGGAAGATCCCACATGCCGCGGAGCAGCTAAGCCCGTGAGCCACAACTACTGAGACCGTGTGCCACAACTACTGAAGCCTGCGCACCTAGAGCCCATGCTCCGCAACAAGAGAAGCCACCACAATGAGAAGTCCGTGCACCACAATGAAGAGTAGCCCCCGCTCGCCACAACTAGAGACAAACCCATGCGCAGCAATGAAGACCCAAAGCAGCCAAAAATAAATAAATAAATAAAATAAAATGAATTTATAAAAAAGAAAAGATAAACAGCAAGGACCTACTGTATAGCACAGGGAACTATATTCAATATCTTGTAATAACCTATAATGGAAAAGAATCTGAAGAAGAATATACATACTGAATTACTCTGTTGTACACCTGATGCTAACACAACATTGTATTGGGTTGCCCAAAAAGTTCGTTCGGGTTTTTCCGTACAATGTTACAATAAATCAACTATACTTCTGAAACCGTGCACCTCAGATTGGGACTTGAACCCCCGTGGCGGGACTCGAACCCAACCTAAACCCACAGTCTTCCAACTGAGATCACACACCTGGTTTCAGGATTTAATGAAGCTCAGGTTCTTGATGTCTCATCGCAGAAAGAATTCAGTGAGAGACAAAGTGATAGGTAAGAAGTGGGTTTATTTAGAGAGAAACACGCTCCACAGACAGAGTGTGGGCCATCTCAGAAGGCAAGAAAGGCACCAGCGTATGGGGTTGTCAGTTTTTATAGGGGTGGGTAATTTCATAAGCTAGTGAGTGGGAGAAGTATTCCAGCTATTTCAGGAAGGGGCAGGGATTTCCAGGAACTGGGCCACCACCCAGTTTTTGATCCTTATGGTCGGTCTTGGAACTGTCATGGCGCCTGTGGGTGTCTCACTTAGCTTACTGATGTGTTACAGTGAGTGTATACTGAGGCTCAAGGTCTAGTGGAAGTTGACTTGTCCGCCATCTTGGACCCATTTGGTTCTAATCCGTTTATGTCATGTCCTTGGGCTATGCCATTCTTTCAAATGCTGTACCCTGCCCCCTTCTCTCCTGTTTCACTTCGATAAATTTTTTTTTTAAAAAAGAACATAAAATAATTCTGGTTAATTCAATTCAACAACAGAAATTGAGTGCCTATGTGCAGGGCACAGAGATAACTTGCTGGGTAAATAACTATGAACAAGCTGTACAGGGTAGGAGAGACAGATAATGTAATTACTATTCAGTGTGATAAGGGGAGGTTCAGGGTGTTATTGACACGTGGCAGGGACACATAGCCCAGTGAAGGGACATCAGAGTTGGAGAGAGTGTTAGGGAGAGGGCAGGAAGGAGGAAGGTGACCCAGATGGAAGGACGTTCATATGTCACGCCCCCTTGAGAGATCGCTGGACCTGTTTAAGGACCTTGTGTCCTGTTCCTTCCATTTGCTCCTTGAGGTCTACCTTCCACCCTTTGCCCCCTACTCTCTGAAGGGAGACTGACTTGCAGGGACTACATTGGTGAGCACCAGTGTGCTCTACGGCTGCCAGTTGTGGTGAAGCCAATGGGGAGCTCCAGGAGGAGATTTGGATGGAGGAGATTTGGATGAAGGACCTGAAGTGAGTTCAGGTCCTTGTGGAGGGGTTTCTGGCTGGCTGGTGGTGTCCTGGGACACCTCTCCATTTTCTCTTCCAAGGTCCTGTAACTGCTCCCTCCTTCAGGTGATAACAGCCCTGAGGCACTGCACTATCTCTGTGGTTTTCCTACACCCCACCCAACACTTTGTACACAGTCCCACAATTATGCCTTCCTTGAATTATCTTAATTTCACGTGCAGGGATTCCTGAAAGGGAAGAAGCAGGAATGGGGAGTGGTGTTGGTGGGATTAGCCAGGTGGGTGGGGTCAGACTCAGGAGAAGGTTTATAATCTAGGTTAACAGAGTTTGGAATGTAGCCCAAGGAGAGCCTTGTGGGCACAGTAGGAATTTGGATTGTATTCTTCGAGTGTTGGAAGGGCATTGGAGGATCTACAGCAGGGAAGTGACAAGATATGATTTATGATTTTCAAAGATCAGTGGACTTTGAGTAAAGCAGATTACCCTCCATCATGGAGCGGTGGGGTTGGGGAGGGGAGCTCATACAATTAGTTGAAGGTCTTTTTTCTTTTTTTAATGAACTCATTTATTTATTTTTATTTATTTTTGGCTGCGTTGGGTCTTCGTTGCTGCGCATGGGCTTTCTCTAGTTGTGGCGAGCGGGGGCTACTCTTCACTGTGGTGTGTGGGCTTCTCACTGTGGTGGCTTCTCTTGTTGCAGAGCATGGGCTCTAGGCACGTGGGCTTCAGTAGTTGTGGCGTGTGGGCTCAGTAGTTGCGGTGCACAGGCTTTGTTGCTTCGCGGCATGTGGGATCTTCCTGGACAAGGGCTTGAATCCGTGTTCCCTGCATTGGCAGGCAGATTCTTAACCACTGCACCACCAGGGAAGTCCCAGTTGAAGGTCTTAATAGAACAAAGACTGATGGCCCCTGAGCAGGAAGGAATTCTGCCAGCTTGTGGCCTTTAGACTTGAGCTGCAACATCAACTCTTCCCTGGGTCTCCAGACTGCTGGCCTACCCTGCAGATTTTGGACTTACCAAGCATCTATAATCACATGAACTTGTTTCTTAAAATCAATCTCTCTCTCTCTCCCAATAAATATATGTATATATCTATATCTATCTATCATCTATCTATCTATATATATATAGAGAGAGAGAGAGAGAGAGAGAGACACTGGGTATACTACATGATCTATGCGTTTATTATACCCATTTCTAAGACGTGTGTGTATGCACAGGTGTGCATGCATGCATGCATATCTCCTGTTGGTTCTGTATCCCTGGAGAACCCTGAGTAATACAGACAGCAAGTGCCCTTGATTTGGAGGCAGTTGTTTGGATATGAGCTTTGATACCCCAATCACTGTCGGATGAGGTGGCCACACTGCACAGAGCACAGGTCCACAGACTGGTAGAGCTGCTCCTCTGTTCACGGATCTCAGATCATGCACCTCTAGCAGGTCTTTGAGGCCCCTTTGGGGCTCAATTTCCTCCTCTTTAAAATGGGAAAAGTAGTATCTTCCCTGCCCAACTCACATGATTTTTGTGCACATCAAATAAGACAATGTATTCAAGCACATTAAAAAATGACCACATACAGACACAACATATTAAGTATTATTTTATTCAGCCTGTAATTCTGCCACACACATTCTTGAAATTGTGTGTTGGCAGCAGACAGTTTTGAAAGTCAGACAAACATGTGGCACCCATTCAGCGCTTGCACACGCCGTCCTTTCTGTCTGGAGTGGCTCTTCTGCCACCTTAAGTCTTAATTTGGAGCAAGGGGAGGGTGTTGGGTGGAGGGAGAAAGAGGAGTTAAGAATCAGGCAAAGGTTTTGGGCTCAAACACATGTATGGATACTGATCGCATTAAATAAAATAACAAAATAACAGCACAGTGAAATATTGAACATGAGCTCTCCATCTCAAGGATGCTATCTGACATTAGGATATGTTACTGAAGGAAAAATATATTTAGGGGTGTGTGTATGGGGTGACAGCGGGGACAGTGAGATGGAGAGGGTGGGATGATGAGTTTTAAATGGAACCTGTTGCATCTGCAGTGTTTATGGGACATCTAAATGATAATATGCAAGATAACTCGGTTGGAGATAGAGGCTGGAAATAGACACTAAGAAGAGCAGCTGACATTTCATGTGTTTTATACCATGTGCCAGACACTGTACTAAACATGTTGTATGTATGATCTCATTTAATCATTAAACAGTCCTGTGAGATCAGTCCTTTTATTATACCCATTTCTGAGATTCTACAGCTAGAACATGGTTCATTTGAGATTTAAACCCAAACAATCTGGCTGGAAGGTCTCAGTTTACAGGCAACAAATAAAGCTACAGGGATAAGTGAGTGTGCTTAGGCAGAATATGCAGTTTAAGCAGAGGGCAGACAGTGGAATTCTAGGGAACAAGAACTTTTACTAGTAAATCATGAGAAATTTCCTTGGAAAAGATGGAAAGGGAGCGTTCAGAAGGAGAAGAGGAAAGCTGTGTAGAAGGTGAGTTAGGGAATTCAAGGGGGGAGCGTGTTTCCAGAGATCCTTCCCCTTTGCAGGGAAGCCAAGTGGAGCAAGGCTGTGACACGGATATTGGAATTAGGAACCAGGGGTGGTGCTGGGGGCAGGCAGATGTCCTCAAGAGGAGCTTCAGCAGGTGGGTCGCTGTGGTAAGGGATTTGGGCTCAGTCATGGGCTTTCGACCGAGCCTGGGTCACCTGGCCTCTCCCCTGCGGAGGGCCACTGACACAGCACACATCATTGATTTCTCTGATAAAGGAATGTTGCCACTCGCTCACTCTCTTTTTTTCTTTTCCTTGACAATTTGTCATTTCGTTTATTTGGTTTTACCACCTTCCCAGCTTCGCTGCAATAATGAGACCGTCTTTGCCACAAGATGCAACTTTGAATGACGCATTTGTTCTTCTTTTTCCTACCTTCACTAAGTTTCCTCTGACACTAGAGGGAAGATGTGATAAAGATAAATTTAAGAGTGGAATTGGGAAGTTAAGGCAGCTCTCAATCTGTTTATCTTTGGAAACCATTATACAGAGGAAAAGTTTTCTTTTAGCTCATGGTTGCTGCATACACACAAATATAATGCAAGGTCTTTTTTCCCCACAGATGGTCTCTCAGAAAAGAAGCTGTTGCCTTAAGTTAGAATCTTTACAAAGTCTCTCATATTACAGAGTGCTGTCTGAGTTGCTTTATTTTCAATAATAACACCATTGGGAGAAGACGTTGTTTTAATATTCTTATAGTGGTAAGTTATGGTATCAGTTAAAAAGAAAACTTTAACACAGATTTAGTAATTATTAATAGTAAAATGACCTCTCGGTCACATGTGTTGGAAATTGTTGAGAATAAACCTTTTAAAAACACTTTAAGAAGTGAGATAAGTCAGACAGAGGAAGGTAAATACTGTACGATATCACTTATATGTGGAATCCAAAAAAGCCAAACTCATGAAAACAGATTGCAATGGTGGTTACCAGGAACTGGGGCTGGGGGATAGGAGAGATGTTGTTTAAGGGAAGAAACTTGTAACTAGTAGATAATTAAGTTCTGGGGATCTATACACAGCATGGTGATTATAGTTAACAATATTGTGTTATAAACTTCAAAGTTGCTAAGAGATTGGATCTTAATTTTCTCACCATAAAAATGAAATGATAATTATGTGACATAATAGAGGTGTTAACTAACACTACTGTTGTAATCATATTGCAATATATAAATGTACCAAATCAAAATATTGTACACCTTAAACTTATACAAAGTTATATGTCAACTGTTTCAAGAAAAAAAAGACAAACAATTTAAGAAGTAATAAAGTAAGTGATTATGGAGTTCACAAACACTAAATGGCTACTTTTAACTTAGGGTACAATTTCCAAGGTCACTCATTATTATATAGAGATTCCAAAAGTACTGTACCTTAAACAATTTAGAAGGAAACAAAGGTGATGTGTTCTAAAAAACTCTAGAAAACTCAAAAATTGACTCCAGTGATGACAGATATGGTAAAACATATAAAGACTTTGAATAAAATTGTCGCATGAGAGTTTATACCATGAGATTTTAAATATACATAATTAAAGTAAATATTATGCATAGCTATTTGGCTGTTTCATCTGCATTCCTGAAAGTTTATATTATATTCAAATTGCCAAAAGGCTTTTGTTCCATATTTTCTCATAGAGTATTGCCTATATACACAATTGCCTTACATTTGGGCACGTAAGGTATTCCATAAGCCACAATGTCAACAGGGTAGGTATCTTGGGCTCAGTATTCATACATGACTGCCTATAAGCACAGCAAAGAAAGAGCTGGACAACTTAAGTAAAAGATGCAGCTCCTAAAGGCCATCCCAAGCACGGCTGTATCCACAGAGCGTTTGAATATTCAATAATGTGCCTTGTGAATTTGATCAGCGTTGGCAGTGGCCACAGGCTGCATTGCCCTGATGGAATAGCCGAGGTTGGAGAGAGCTATCCCACTCAAAGTCATACTCCTTTTCCAGGTCAGCCCACAACCAATGGCTGGTCACCACGGTACAGAGGCCCCACCCCAGTGCCCCAACTCAGAACAACTCTGAATGGCTATCCCAGCTCCAGAGCCCCCGGCGGGGTCGGCTGAGACCTAGCAGTGGCTACACTGCAGCTCAGCTTCTCCTCTTCCCAGTCTACCATCCTTCCCTTCCCCCCACAGGTGTTCCTCTCAAGAGCACTCCCCAAATAAATCTCCTACGTGCCAATTTCTGCCTCAAAAGAAGAGGGAAACCCAACTGCCTAAATGCTGAATAAAATAGAGAAAAATATAAATGTGATTTATTTGACTCCACTGAGTACAAGCTTCTTTTTGTCAGGCAACACAAAAAATGGACACTGAATAGAGATTCTGCTTTTCACATGAAAGCATGTTGGCCATTGCAGGCCAGAAGCGGGGCTGGTACCCATAACATTTTTAAATGAAGGATGAGACAAACTTATTTCTTTATGACACTAATAGTGCCAGTGAAGTCATTTTACATTACCAAGTGGTTTTTCTCACTAATCATTTCACTGCCCATCACCACAATTCTTAAGGCAGAGGACCAGACATTAGATTTTTCTAGAAATACAAACTCAAGTCCAAATGATTTCAGCACAGTGTTTGAAGATTTCTCAATTTTATGCTTGATTTTTAAAAAAATTTGTTGAAGACATAAGAAAAAGATACAATATTGGGTATGTTTGTTTTAAACACATCCAACATCTAAATGTTGCAACAAAACATAAACAATAACTATGATTTACAAATTGTAAATAAATATATAAAAGTGAGCTCAACCACATAAGCCATTAGGGAAACTAAAATTAAAACCATAACAAGATACCATTACATACACTCCAAAATGCTTAAAATAGGAAAAACCAAAAACCCTGACAGTACCAAGTGTCAATTAGAGCAATGGATCCTCTGAGAAAATGCTGGTGGAGTATGTGAATTGGTAGAGCTACTTTTGGCATCATCTTGATCCAGTATTTCTAGGGCTTTATCAAGTTTTTTGGACTTTTCAAGGACCCAACTCTGTAAACTCTGCTGATTTTGTTATATGTTTGTTTTCTATTTCATTAATTTCTCCTCGTATTTATGTTATTTCCCTCCTTCTCCTTTCTTTGGGTCTATTATGCTATTTTCCCCTAACTTCTTGAGAGGTTGCTTAACTAATTCATTTTTAGCCTTTTTATTTTTTCAAACGTATGCATTTAATGATAAAAATTTTCTCTAAACACTGCCTTAGCTGTATCTTACAAGTTTTGGTATGTTGTATTTTCATTATTATTCACTTCAGAATATTTTCTCTTTTGCATTATGTTTTATTTTTAACCTATGCTAATTAAGAACTATACTCCTTAATTTCCAAATATTTTGGGGATTTCTAGGGTTTTTTTTTATTATTAAATTCTAGTAAATTCAGTTGCAGGCTGAGAAGCTGTGTATGATTTTAATTATTTTAAATCTATGGCTCAACATATGGACAATTTTCTCCATATGGATAATAAATTCTCCATATATGTTTGATAAGAATGTGTATTCTACAGTTGTTGGGTAAAGTGTTCTCTCTATGTTAAATTTCTTAACTCATGCTATTCAATTAACTTATATCTTACTGATCTTTTTTGTCTGGTTCTCTATCAGGTTACTGAGTGGAGTATATTAAAATTTTTCATTATGTGTATGGATTTATCTATTTCTCCTTTTAACTTTGTCTTGTAGATATATATAATTAAGTATCCCTCATTATCTCCAGTAATGCTTCTTGCTTTAAATTCTACTTTGACTGATAATAGTACATCAGTTTTCTTCTCATTTTGTTCACATAGTATATATTTTTCTATCTTTTTGCTTTCAACTTATCTGTATCCTTATGCTTAAGATGTGACTAGTGTAAACAGTATGTCATTGTTTCAATCTAGTCTCAAATTTTTTGTCTCTTAACTGAAAAATGTAGTCAATTTACATTTAATGTAATTACCAATGTATCTGGATTTAAATCTACCACCTTACCATTTGTTTTCTATTTGTTCCACATGTTCTATGTTCCCTTTTCTCTCTTCCTTGTGTTATTATTCATTAATTCCATTTTTGTTATTACATTTTCCAGTTCTCTCCACTTGTTATCTATGTATTTTAAACTATTCTTTTTAGTAGTTGCCCAATAGATTACAACATGCATTCCTGGTTTACTTAAAGTATGATATAACAAAACTACAATGAGGTATCACCTCACACTGGTCAGAATGGCCATCATCAAAAAATCTACAAACAATAAACCCTGGAGAAGGTGTGGAGAAAAGGGAACCCTCTTGCACTGTTGGTGGGAATGTAAATTGATACAGCCACTATGGAGAACAGTATGGAGGTTCCTTAAGAAACTAAAAATAGAACTACCGTATGACCCAGCAAACCCACTACTGGGCATATACCCTGAGAAAACCATAATTCAAAAAGAGACAGGGCTTCCCTGGTGGCGCAGTGGTTGAGAATCTGCCTGCTAATGCAGGGGACACGGGTTCGAGCCCTGGTCTGGGAAGATCCCACATGCCACGGAGCAGCTGGGCCCGTGAGCCACAATTGCTGAGCCTGCGCGTCTGGAGCCTGTGCCCCGCGACGGGAGGGGCCGCGATAGAGAAAGGCCCGCGCACCGCGATGAAGAGCGGTCCCCGCACCGCGATGAAGAGTGGCCCCCGCTTGCCGCAACTGGAGAAAGCCCTCGCACGAACCGAAGACCCAACACAGCCAAAAATAAATAAATAAATAAATAAATAAATAAATAAATAAAATCAAGTAAAACTTTAAAAAAAAAAAAAAAAAAAGAGACATGTACCACAATGTTCACTGTAGCACTATTTACAATAGTCAGGACACGGAAGCAACCTAAGTGTCCATCGACAGATGAATGGATAAAGAAGATGTGGCACATATATACAATGGAATATTACTCAGCCATAAAAAGAAACAAAACTGAGTTATTTGTAGTGAGGTGGATGGACCTAGAGTCTGTCATACAGAGGGAAGTAAGTCAGAAGGAGAAAAACAAATACCATATGCTAACACATATATATGGAATCTAAAAAAAAAAAAAAGGTTCTGAAGAACCTAGGGGCAGGACAGGAATAAAGATGCAGATGTAGAGAATGGACTTGAGGACATGGAGAAGGGGAAGGGTAAGCTGGGACGAAGTGAGAGAGTGGCATTGACATATATACACTACCAAATGTAAAATAGATAGCTAGTGCTAAGTAGCCGCATAGCACAGGGAGATCAGCTCCGTGCTTTGTGACCACCTAGAGGGGCGGGATAGGGAAGGTGGGAGGGAGACACAAGAGGGAGGGGGTATGGAGATATATATATACATATAGCTGATTCACTTTGTTATACAGCAGAAACTAACACAACATTGTAAAGAAATTTTACTCCAATAAAGATGTTAAAAAAAAAGTAAGATATAAATTGTTACTTTATTTCTTCTTTGATAATACTTGAAACTAAAAATACATTAAGTCCATTTACCCCTCACATTTTGGGCTGTTATTGTAATGCACCTTAATTGTATCTGTATATTTCAAGCCCCACAGGACATTATAACTATTGCTTCATAGAGTAAATATTTAAATTTATGTACATATTTATCATTCATTCTTTTTCTGCAAATACCATCTAGGATCATAGTTCTTCTTTCCAAAATTTTCTCTTTCACATTTGCATTAGAGAAGGTTTGCTGCTAAAAAAAAACACTCAGTTTTCACTTGCCTAAATATGTTTTTGTTTTATCCTCATTTTTGAGGAATATTTTTGCTGGGCATAGAATTCTAGGTTGGCAGCTATCTTCTTTCAGTACTTGGAGGATATGATTCCACTGCATTCTGGATTCATTGCTTCTGTTGAGAAGTCAGCTGTAAGTCCTATAGTATTGCTTCTTTGAAGCTCATATATAATTTTTCTTCTGGAGGCATCTAAGAGTATCTCTTTGTCTTTGTATTTTAGCAGCTTTACTATCAAGCATATGTATATACATACTGCTTGGGTATTCATAGCACTTCTTGAATCTATGAGACCACTAATATCTCTGCTTACTTTCTCATTTTCTTAGCCACACTCCACTCCAAATACCAGGCTTACCTCTTTGGGTTTTCCCTTATTCAAATCTTGATCCTACAAATTATCTCTGCTTTGATATTTCTATGATATCTTTAGAGTTTGGGTGTGTGTGTGTGTGTGTGTGTGTGTGTGTGTGTGTGTGTGTGTTTAATATTTGCTTCAGCTTTTCTAATTTTTCTCAGAAGGAGCATTGGTATAAAACACCTCATTAGTCACTCTAAAAGTTTTGATTAATCTTTTAAAAAACAATTTGCCTACATTTGAATATCCACATGTGTTCTAAATGGCCATAAAGTTGTTTGCAGATATCAAAATTCAGAGAAACACTTAGGTAGATGGTTTGATAGGGAACAAAGTGAGGACAGTAAGGGATTGATTTGGAGCACACTTCAAGAATTTTAAATTGTTTAAAGTGTTTGAGTTAGTAAAGTGCTCTAGATGATGGTAAAGTGTAGTACAATCATGAGTGTGGAGGTATAAATCTTTGGAATTGAGGTGTGAAAAAAGTGTGAGGTAAGGATTTTAGACAGGTTACCCTCTTGGAAACCAAGAACCCCTAAAATGACTGTGGTACCTGTGATGGAGGGACTGAATTGTCTTTGATGAATCTGGGGAATTATATTGATTATCTCATAAATTCCTTCCCTATTTGTGAAGTGTCTCTACCATGCTAACCTCTGGACCAGTAGATGACAGACATGAGGGGTGGTAAAATGCTACATAATTGGATGGCACGAGGTTCAAAGAGGAAGCAAAGCCCAGATGAAGGTAGAGAAGTAATGACTTGGCTGCCACAATGAGAAGCTAAGGGAATATCAAGCCCTCTTGCACTGACACCACCCCCAGCTCCTGGCCTATTCACATGTCAATCCTGTGAGAATGAACAGCTGCTGAAGAGTCCTATAAAGAACACCCATGGCCTCGAGGGAGAGTAGATTTCAGTTATAATTAGGAAGTGGAGGGAATATTTTGTGAAGTGATGGAATATGTTAGGAAATTTGCTTAGCATTTAATAGGGATTCCAGGGGATAAAATGGAGAGTTTGGGAGGGAGAAGAGTGCCGATAAAAAACACTTCCATGTCATTTGAAGAGCATGATGATGAAGTTAGGGCTGAGATATTCTAGCAATCAATACTGAGACCAGTGATGTTTACTCATGACAGTGGGAGAGTAAACTGTAAAATGGTTGCTGACAACATAGCATCCTTCAGATAACTTAGAGCCAAAGACATCTACAGATGGTCCTAACTCAATTAGGAAATGATTCACACAATAACAGGCATAGTTTTTATAAATTATGTACATAGATAAGAATAACTTAGAGTGTAATGATTTACGTATTCAACTTAAATTGCTATAAGAATAATCCATTAAAGAAAAAGCATCATAGCTTTTGACATGGTGCAACACTATTGTGTTATATGATATGTATATTGAAGGCAAGTAATAGACTGAGCTAAAAAGAGCAACAGTATTAAAATCATTCTGAATCCCATTAGACAAATAGGTGACATTTCCGTCTCTAGAAAGTAACAAATAGGAAAAACAAGAAAGAACAAGACAACAAGGAGACTGTGGTAACATTAAGAGAGGGAAAGTTTCCAAAAACTATTGTTAAAAGAAAATGTAGCCTCGAGCAAGAGGCATGTTTGGAAAAAGTCATCATGTTTTAGGAAGTTGCTAGTGCATGGGGTCCTTTACAAGTAGACATTCTCCAGCTTGGGACCATCAATTTGCCTTTGAAATGCCAAAGGCAAAAATGGCATTTCTAGAACAAATATGATACATGAATACAGAAAAATAAAAAGTGTAAGGCATTGTTACATTTTCCCCCCCATCTTTGTATACGGTCAAATTGGTAATTTTCATGGTAGTCTGTTCATGGTGGAGAGTGCACGGGCAAGGCATATAAAGGCTTTTGAGATAACATTTTGCAACCAGCATATTCTTTGACTTTCTTTTTTTAGACCATGCTTTAGTTTTTCTTCCTTGGATTTTTTTCTCTGTGTAAGTTATCTTTAAATAATAACATCCATTTTCTTACTAGTATGCACTGCTTGTAATGACTTCAATGAAATATGCAGGTCATTTGGAGCACAGAACTGTTTTGTGATTTACATCATTACAAAATATGTCCCATTAAGATGATGCACAAGCTGAACTGGAGTTAATGAACCTGCATTCTTGCAGGATAATTCAAACTTTAAGGGTGATATTAACTTAAATAAAATAAGAAAGGTAGGAAAAATCAGGTTCATTGTACACCAGAGATCATGATCTTTATCCTCTCAGTTCATTAAAGCATATCTATTGCTCACGTTACTCTCAGACCATTATTAGAGTGGTCGTAGAGCACATATACGTATGTAATTAAGTACCCCTCTGCATCCATAAAGGAACTGCACGTGTTTCCACAGGGAATGCATGGGGAATTTGATTCAGAAGCCTGTAAGAGAGTGTAAGTACCTTTAACCTTTATGGAATGCTGCATGGACTTGTGTGGAATATTCCCACTTAGTATTCAAAACAAGGGTGGAAACACTATAGCCCATGGCCAAATCCAGCCCACTGCTTGTTTTGTAAATAAAGTTTTATTGGAACACAGCCACTCCTATTTGTTACATATTGGCTGCTTTAGCCCTGTAACAGCAGAACTGGGTAGGTGCCACAGAGACTGCATGGCCCAGAAAGCCTAGAATATTTACTACCTGGCTCTTTAAAGAAAAAGTTTGCCAAGTCTCGACCTACCTGTTTTTTGTTACCTACCTGTTGACCATATACGTCATCACAAAATGAGTAAAAACCTCTATTAATCAAATATTATTTGAGAGCAGAATATTTATATGGTATATAGTGTCAAGGTCCTAGGATCCACTTGACCTACTTAGGAATATCAGTCTTTTTAAAAAGCCTATACTTGGTATCGTAAACTCTCCTGTTGTCAAGAAATCAAATAAATAAATAAATAAAAACAATAGCCACTAGTTTCGTAAACCCTCCTGAAATACAATGTCTCGTGTTCCCCTTCTGGCTCTGTGGCAGCTGTTAACTATCAAATACTATTTCTAGAACTGTGCTGACATCAGTCGACAATCATACACAAAGCTGTTTGGCAGGACATACACCGAGCAAGTTGAGGCTGTTAAAATGAAACGGCTCTGTTAAAATTAACCCTATTCACATGGCAGGGAAAGTACCTAAGTTTGCCAAATCAAACCCTTCCTATATCAGTGGGGAAGAACCATTTGCCAACCTCTAAAAAGGTAATTTAGACACAGGAGAGCAGAAAAACAAAGAAGAAAAACCCTCCAAAATTAAAATGATAAAAATTTGCTTGACAGCAAAAGTACTTCCAAATGTATGAAATTGAATCCAAAACTGAGCCTGCAACAAATTTAACTGACAAGAAAATCTGCATAATGGACTTGGTTTTATTATTAATGCTAATATGGGTACTCTTTTGTTCTATTGTGCTGATGGCAAGAAGATAAATGCCCACTGAAGGCACTAAAATATCTCCACTCTGTTGAAATACTGATTGTAGTTAGAATGCAAACACTTATTCTTCACTTGTAACAAAAAAAAACTTTTTTAAAGGAAGTGCTACTATAGAAGCCATTTCAGAATCAGGTACAGCTTTGAAATAGAATTTCTTAAAATAACTAAATGCAACACTTAAAAAAACCCACTTTCTTTGTGAAATTTTAAATTATGTAGATACAATTTTATCAAAATGATAAATACATTCCTTCCATGATTTTTAATTAGCACCTCTTTAAAATGAATAATTAGCCTTACATAGTCCTTATAATTCATGGTTGACGTTTACCTTCAGGGCAACCAATCAAATACTGTATGATATCACTTATATGTGGCAACTAAAAAATAATACAAAGGAATGTGTATGCAAAACAGAAACAGACTCACAGATACAGAAAACAAATTAGTGGTTACCTGAAGGGAGGGGTGAGGGGAGAGGCAAGGGAGGGGTACATGATTAAGAGATACAAACTACTACATATAAAATAGATAAGCAACAAAGATAGATTGTATAGCACAGGGAATTATAGCCATTATCTGGTAATAACTTTTAATGGAGTATAAGCTGTAAAAAAACTAAATCACGATGCTGTACACCTGAAACTAATATAATATTGTAAATCGACAATACTTCAGTTAAAAAAAGAAACCAAATGGTGTAAATGCTTTTTTTCTGCCAGCTCACCTCTCCCTGAAAATCAATATTTAAAGTCCTCTCCTCCTCCGAAACCCAAGTCACCTGGGGGATGGGCAGCAGCTAGACAGGGCTTGCAAGAGGAGGGGACTGCGCCCAAGAATGTTTGCAGTTGGATGGGCCAAGGGTCTGGAAGCCAGGGAGTTCAGGCCAAGGCTGGACTGTGTCAAGCCAGTAAACCAGTAAAATCTGAGAAGGAGCAATTGGGTTTTGAAGATCAAGACTAGCAGAAGGTCAGAAACTCTTGGAGGTTAGTAACAGCAAGGAAATAGAATCTAGGGATGTCAGCTCTTAAGGTAACATCTATTTGTGTTCGCTTTTATGGGTCTTGTTTGTACTGCTCCCCGGTTGCAGGCAGAGTAGTGGTTACAGCTACTTTGAGGGTGAAATTACTGTGGATAAACCTTGATCCTGGTTGCAGCCAGTCTTTAATTACAAGAAGGCTGTTACAGACCTCGGTGATGTAGAGATTATTTAAATAGAGATTACACCTGTGGTCCAAGCCTGTGCTAATCATTCTAAATTCTCCCGCCACTTGCCTTCTCTATTTATTAATTTATTTAACCTTTTCCCACTTTCTAGATCAGTTCTGTCTGTGGTACACAGAATTTTAAGATGGCCCTGAAGGTTCCCCCATGCCCTGGCATATACACCCTATATAATCACCTCCACTTGAATGTGCGTAAACCAGTGAGTATGATGGGATATCCCTCCTTTGATTAGGTTACTCTTCAGTTGACTGAGTTAGTCAAAAGGGAAATTATCAGAGGAGAAATAATATCCTACTGGCCTCAAGGATAAAAAACAAACTGCCATGTTATGAGATGAGGGGGACACATGGTAAGGACCTCAAGGTGGCCGCTCAGAGCTGCAAGCAATCCCTTGGCTATGTGGATACAACAAAATGAATTCCAACAACTAGGGAGCTTGGAAGAAGATCCCAAGCCTCAGAGGAGACCCTAGGCTACAGGCTGATTGCAGCCTGGTGAGACCCTGCGGAGAGGACCCACCTAAGCTGTACCTGGGTTCCTGACTTATGGAATCTGAAATAATAAATTTGTGCTGTTTTAAGCCACTCAGTTTATGGTAATTTGTTACACAGTAAAAAGAAACTAAGACCCTGTCCAGTAGAATTTTCCATCATAATGGAAATGTTCTATATTTGTGCAGCTGATATGGTAGCCACTAGCCACATGGGCTACTGGGCATTTGAAATGAGGCTAGTACAAGTGAGGAACTGAATTTTCATTACTTTGAACTTAAGTTGCCATATGTGGCTAGTGGCTACCCTAATGGACTGTACAGTTCTAGATTAATAATAATGAAGACAGCAATCTTTTGATTTTAATGTTCTTGATTACCAATAGCTCTCCTCTGAGTCCAATTTTTGAAATTTAATCTGAAATTCTCTAAAAAGACTATATGAGGAGCCATGCATGATCTAGCCCCTGCTACCTGTCTTCAGCTCATCCTTTTCTCTAAACCTTCTTCCAATCATCTGAGTGATCAAGTTCTCTCTCACCTGAAGCCTCCCGTCTGTAAGAACATTCTTACTTTCATTCTTCATCTGTCTAATACCTACTTAATATTTAGGTCTCAGTCCAAATGTCACTGTCTGGGAGAGAATTCTCTGATGCCCTGCATCAGTTAGCTATTTCTAACAATAGCTGTGTAACAAGCCAAAACTCAGTGGCTCAAAAAAAATCACTTATTATTGTAGTTCATGCACCTATAGGTCCACTGGGTCATCTGATGTAAGCTGGGATCACACATGAGCCTGTGGGATGGCTGGAGGCTTCGCTTTAAGCCAAGATTGACTGGAGCACATTAGGAGGGTCAGGTTGCTTTGAGTGTCTGTCCTCCTTCTGGGACCAGCAGGCTAATCTGGGTATAGTCTTCTCACAGCAATGACAGAAGTACAATAGGCAAATATAAATACAGGTGGACTCTTGAGACTTAGACTCAAGACTGGTACAACATCATTTTGCCTCCTTCTCTTGGTCAAACCAAATTCCAAGGCCAAAGCCAGAATTAAAGGTGGGAAGTGCGCTCCACCCCTTATGTGGGAGAGGCTGGAACAATCACATGACAAAAGGCTTGGATAGAGGAAAGGAAGAAGAATTGGGGGTCAATGATGACATCTTCCATATTTGCTTCATCTAAATTAGATTCTTCACTCTTTTTTTTTTTTTTTGGCTGCGTTGGGTCTTTGTTGCTGCGCACAGGCTTTCTCTAGTTGTGGTGAGTGGGGGCTACTCTTTGTTGCGGTGCACGGGCTTCTCATTGCGGTGGCTTCTCTTGTTGCGGAGCACGGGCTCTAGGTGCACGGGCTTCATTAGTTGTGGCATGCAAGCTTCAGTAGTTGTGGCTCGCGGGCTCTAGAGCACAGGCTCAGTAGTTGTGGCACATGGGCTTAGTTGCTCTGTGGCATGTGGGATCTTCCCAGACCAGGGATCGAACTGTGTCTCCTGCATTGGCAGGCAGATTCTTAACCACTGCGCCACCAGGGAAGTCCAGATTCTTCATTCTTAATGTCTCAGGAAAGACTTTTCTTTCAAGGCACTTGTACTTGGTAATTGTTTACTTATTTGTGAGATTACTTGTTTACTGACAGTCTCCCTCATAACGCTGTGAGCCCAATGAGGTCAGGAATCATATTTATTTTATTTGCTGTGGTGTCACCAGAACCTGTGACACTCAATTATTTAATTGAATAAAAATGAACAGAATATCTGAAAAACATTTTGAAAGTTGAATATGTTCTGATAAGCAGGATCTGATAACAGATAGTTAAAGGTTGAGCAAAATTTGGTAGCTGTTATCAGAGCATGAGGAGGTATCAGTTGTCATATTAATTCATGAAAATCAAGAGAAGTAATTGAATAATAGGAGAATGTGTGTGTATATCTGTGTGTATACATATACATATAAAATTTGTATGTATGTGTATGAATATATAAGGGCAATAGAGTTAGAGGAAGGAGAGAAGGAGGGAAGGAAAAAAGGAAGGAAGGAAGGAAGGAGTAATTGACAGGTTAAAGCAGTCACTGACAAGATATATCTACCCTTGGAAGTGTAACACAAAAATCCCCTAATCATCAGTGAGTAATCAACCAGAATATACATCATGTAGGAGCTCATAATAGAACAATAGACTCCGTGTATATAATATTGTTTACATTTGAAGATGCTGATTTTCAGTTCTCCAGGTATCCCTCCACAGGCAATTGTACCACAAATAGTCTTTAGACCCAGTACACATATAGTCCACTGTTTATAAGCAGCCATATCAGATGTTCTTATAGACTCTATTTTTTCTCTTTACCTCACGGACTACAGAGAATCTCAAAAAATTTTTAAAGTTCCTTTGTCTCTTAGTGCCATCCTCCAATTAGTCTGTTACTTGGGAATTCTCAGCTGTGTTTGTAAAAGATACATAGAAAAGATCACTGAAATAGAGTTTCCCTCTCTCTGATGCTGCATTGCTGGGAGGAATATGGAACCATCTTTGATTTTCACTGAATCATACAGAGTTTCAGAGACAAACACAAGTTCTTGGTTTGGTGTCAGTCTAGTTGGTCCTAGATTCTAATAAAGATTTCAGATGTTTCTTCGCTCTATTTGCATGCATGACGTATACATGTCCTCTTTAATCAGGATCACAAATAGCTACAGGGTGTTAACAACATATTACTTTCTTTGCTGCAAGCAGCATCTTGAACTCTGAGTCACTGACAACAGTCTAATCCTACTGACGCTAGCCGGCAGGGTGCAGGGTTTCTAAACGTCTTAGAGAAACAGTGTGTTTTTAAAGTTGTGCGTTTGCTATTCATACTGATTTAAAAGCCCGCATAAATACTTACTGAGCACCTACTATCTTCTGGTGCTGGAAGCTCTAAGCTGTATGACCAAATCCCCTCTTCATGGGGCACCCAATCTAGTGGGTGAAGCAGATACGTGTAAGCAAAGGGTTGCAAAGAGATGCAATGCTCAGTGAAAGTGCGATGCTCGGTAAGATGCTCGGCACAGTCAGTGGGAACTTGAACGAGAAATTGATATTTTCCTGGAGGGCACTCTGAGAGGAGGTGATGCTTAAGCTTAGCATGAGTTGGAATTTGACAAGTGGGTAAAGGGTGAAGGGCAGACCAGGCAGGAGACAATATTTGAGAGATGTCGGGGTCCAGGAAGTGGAGGACCTACTTTGGTCTGGGTTTTACACTTAGGGCTGTGGTTCTCGAAATGTGGTCTCAGACCACCACCATCACCATCACCTGGAAACTTCTTAGAAATGCAAATCGTTAGTCCTGGCCTCAGACTTACAGACTCAGAAACTCTGGGAATGGAACCCCATGATGGTCTGCGTTTTAAGGGGTCCTCCAAATGAGTCTAATGTGTGCTCAAGATTGAAAACCACTGCTCTTGGTGATGAGGGGCCATGCATATGTTTGAGTGGGGAAGTGGCTGGATCAGATCTAAATTTTTAGAAAGGTATCTCTGGCCATGATGTGCAGGATGGATTTGAACTGGGAGAGGGTGTGGAGGTGAGTGGAAACAGTGAGACCAGTTAGGGAACTATTGAGAGCATCAGTGGAATCCGTGATAAGGAATCCAGAGGGAGAACCTTGCTTTTGCTCTCAGATGCAGAGACTTTAAAGATGTATAGGTTATTGAGACGCTTCGCATCTCATTATCTAAATCAGTGGCAGAGGAGCCCTGAGGCTACTGAAGAATTACTACACAGGGCTTATGAATCCATGTACCTGCCTAGACTAAGTAAATCATGGAGCTCGTGCATATGAATGAATAGGCACATTCATTTAAAATAACTTCCAAGTTCTTACTAACTTTTTTGTTATTACGTATGTTTGCATCAGATACTAAAATATGGCTAGCGTTCTATAGGGGATCCCAGTGATTTTGGAAATATTATAGAGAGTCCTCATAGTTGAAAAAGTTCACAACCCCAGACCTAGATGGGGTGTCTTGAATGCTATTCTGCTATAATTATTGGCCATGGAGGCCTGGTACAGCATTTGAAGTTCACCCAGACATGGAAATCTTAATATAGTTTTGCTTCTCCGATATTTCTTTCTCTTTATGGGGTTGAGTCTGTAAGCCTGGCACTCAAAAGACTGTTTAGTTCCTCTTAGTGCTTTGCATATGATTAGGGTACTGGCCGCCATGTAAGTGACGATTCTTACATTAGAGCTTTGCAAATCTCCCAAAAGTATGATTAGTCAAAAGATTAATTTATTTCATAACCTAATTATAATTTCTTTTTACAAAGAATATATCTCTTTATTAAAACAGATAATAAACATTAAAAAGCAAACAAGATAGCCCCACAGAGCAAATTACTATAAAAAAATACATACCTAAGTACCTTTGCTACATTCCTCATCCATCCTTGAATCTTATCAGCCACTGTTAATCTTTGTTTTATTCTTAAAGCTCTGTAGAAAACTTCTTTTTCAGTCATTGGAATCCTTATACTTCCAATTAAAGCTTCTGGCTGTTCTATCTGACTAGCACCATAGCCGTCATCAAAGCTCCTGGCTCTCAGAATCAGAATCTAGGATGGGATCTGCTTGTAGGTCTGGTAGGATTCATTAAAGAAATGGACTTTTCCGTTCAGACGGCCC
This sequence comes from Balaenoptera acutorostrata, assembly GCF_949987535.1. Taxonomy (NCBI): domain Eukaryota; kingdom Metazoa; phylum Chordata; class Mammalia; order Artiodactyla; family Balaenopteridae; genus Balaenoptera; species Balaenoptera acutorostrata. Next base: position 167,011,361 of record NC_080066.1, read on the forward strand.
CTCTGCTCTCACCTACCAACTGCGAGTTTAAGACCATCGGGTCCATCTCACATTTTATTAAAAATCTAAAAGACTCATCCTCAACTTCTTCAGTGGGGACTGGAGACTGTTACCAGGAGACCCCTGCCTCTGACTGCTTACTGCTACACCCACTAAAGCTTCACATCTCCTCAAGCTTTGACTCACACCATCTCTCTCTCCATGTAACAGCAACAATTTAAAAAAAATGTAAAGACATGTAGAAGGTGTTTATATCAGCATAATATTACTTTATATGATGTTTACATTAGGGTTCTCCAGAGAGACACAACCAATAGGATGTATACACACACACATACACATACATATACATATGCATATACATATATATATACATATACATATACATATACATATACAGAAAGATTTTTAAGGAATTGCCTCGTGTGATTTTGGAGGCTGTGAAGGATGGGCTAACAGACTAGAGACTGATGGAATAGCTGATTTTGTAGCTTGAGTTCAAAAGCAGTCTGGAGACAGAATTACCTCTTCCTTGGAGTACCTCAGTCTTTTTCTTTCTCTTTTTTTTTTAATAGACGTTATTTTTAGAGCAGCTTAAGTTTACAGCAAAATTTAGAGAAATAGAGATTTCCCACATACACCCTGCGCCCATACATGCACAGCCTCCCCAATTATCAACATGCCCCAGCAGAGCTGTACATTTGTTACAGTTGATGAACCCACACTGACACATCATCATCACTCAAAAGTCCATCAGCAAGCACGTCAGCTGGTCATGGTTCTTTACCTGGTGGGTGACCTAAACCTTCATTCCTGAAGGGTCTGGGCCATTAGTAGTCCTGCAAGAGTTGGGTTGATGTGGTTTTCCATCACAGCACATGGTAATACCAAGAGAAACTCTATGGGGTCTCCTGTATCCCATACATACTCTTCCTTACCTACATTGTGGGGTAGCAGTCCAATTTCCTCTTGGTAATCAGGATCAGTCACTTCAATCAGCACAGTAACTCCCATCTTTGCCTGTTGATTCAGAGGCATGAGAAGCCCAAAGTGCCTGGGTGGTAGTCTTAACTTCCAGTTCACTGGAATCATTGTTGTGTTTCCTGTTAAAAGCATCTCTCCCTGGAACTAAGACCTCTAGGCCAGTGAGAATAAGATCTTGGGACAAGAAACAAAAATTTTGCTAGTGGGTCACTAGGGGTAATAGTGACTGGTGTCATTCTCATTTCCACCCCTTGATTCCCAGAGTTGTGAATCCTGGCTATGGGAGAAATAGCACCATATATTGGACTCTGATTCAGAGCATATACAGCTTCCTGGAAAACCTTGCCCTAGCCCTACACGTCACAGCCCAGCTGATGCTGTAACGGAGTCTTCAAAAGGCCACCACACCTTTCTATCAAGCCAGCTGCTTTAGGATGGTGGGGAATATGGTAAGATCAGTGTATTCCAATGGGAATGAGCCCATTGGCACACTTCACTTGCCGTGAAGCAAGTTCCTTGATCAGAAGCCATGCTATGTGGAGTACCATGACAGTGGACGAGGCATTCTGTAAGTCCACAGATGGTAATTTCGGCAGAAGCAGTGTGTGTAGGGAAGGCAAATCTGTATCCAGAGTGTCTATTTCAGTAAGAACAAAACATTGCCCCTTCCATGATGGAAGTGGAAGGGGCAATGTAATTAACCAGGTAGTTGGTTGATCACCCCAGACAATGATGCCATATCAGGGACTCAGTATTATTCTCTGCTGCTGGCAGATTGGACACTCAGCAGTGGCTGCCACCAAGTTGACCTTGATGAGTAGAAGTCCATGTTGCTGAGCCCATGCATAACCTCTATCCTGGCCACTATGGCCACTTTGTTCATGAGTCCACTGGGCAATAACAGGGCTGGCAGGGGGAAAGAGGCTGACTGGTATCTACAGAGCAGGTCATCCTATCCACTTGACTATTAAAATCCTCCTCTTCTGGGGTCACCATCTGGCGAGCATTCACATGGGACACAGATATCTTCACATTTTTTGCACATTCAGAGAGGTCTATCCACATATGTCTTCTCTAGACCTCCTTGTCACCAGTTTTCCAGTCGTGTTCCTTCCAAGTCAAACCACAGACCTCACATGGCCATAGACTGTGAATTGTTATCTAATTGCTATCTAATCTGGCCATTTCACCTAACAAGCAAAATGCACAATCAGGTGCACTGCTCAAAATTCTACCCACTGGGAGGATTTCACTTCACCCCTGTCCTTCAGTGATATCCCAGAAAGGGCTGTGGTGCTGTAGCTGTGCACTTTGGGGTGGTGGCTGGATATCACACAGGACTATTGTAAACAAGGCCCAAGTTTTCTCTTTCTCCAAGTGATCATACGGAACTCTCTATGAGGTTATAGGTGCAGGCTGGGAGAGAGAAGGTACTATAGCAGGAGTGGGAACCCAGGAAAGAGTTGATGCTACAGTTTGCCTCAAAAGGCAGTCTTCTGGCAGGATTCTCTGTTCTAAGGGGGCAGTCAGGGTTTTTCAATTAAGGCCTTCGACTGATTTGACGAGGCCCACCCACATTATGGTGGGCAATCTGCTTTACTCAACATCTACTGATTTAAATGTTAATCCCATCTGAAAAATACCTTCATAGAAATATTTAGAATAATATTTGACCAAATATCTGGGTTCTGTAGCCTAGCCGAGTTGACACATGAAATTAACCATCATCATGTTCTTTCCTAATAGGAAAAAGCCTGTCCTCCCTCCCTTCCCCCTCCCTCTTTTCTTTCCTTCTTTATTTCTCTCCTTTTTCTTTCTACAAACACTTTCTAAGAGCCCACTAGATTCCTGATCCTAGAAGCCTACTGATGAAGTTGAGCTGTCTCCTTGGTAACCATCTCTATCTCAGAATGGAATACAAACTGCTTTCTGAAGCAGACTATCTTCTTTAGAGGGATCATATATCCCTTTCCAATTTTAAACCATAACTTACAGGAACACGATTTTACTATGTCTTTTAAACAGAAAAATAAACAATTTTACAAAGAGATTAATGACTGATGCCACTGTTTAGCTGGTGGATGCCCTAATTTAGATGCTGCTGATTGAGAATTTGTCATGATTTGGTCAGAGATCAGCTCAGAGATTACTTTTATATTACAGAGTTTGTAATGGAAATGAATGGTTTAAAAAATATTTCAGAGGAAAATATTAAACCCAATTTACAAAATAAACTGTTTTCAAGCTGCTTAGGTGGTTGAATATATAATTAACGAAACATGTAAGTTACACTACATTTTAAAATAGATTTATTAAAGCAGGTCCAAAGATGTCTTATTTGTCAAAACAAACTTGAAAAGACTTTGTTAAGTCTACTTTGAATTCTGCGTCACTCATAAACTTATTTATCATGAGGGCTGCTTTTCTAGAAATGGGACTGCCTCCCAAACCAGTACTGGAGTAGACTGGGGAAGCCCCATCCCTATGGAGTTATATGCTCAGTATCTCACATCGCTATGCTGCCAACTCATGTCTATTCTTTCCAAATCCCCATAAAGGGCACAAGCCTCCCACCATGGTTCCCTACCCACCGCCCCACCCCACCCCACCCCCAGCCCGCAGGGATGTTCATGATGTCCTTCACAGCATCAAAAGTTTCCACCAGTCCCAATCATCTGTTGATCTTTACTCTTGTTTCCTCAACTATTTCCATGAAGGTGTCACAAGCTATTGTAAAATTGATATTTAAAATCCCTGGTGATACTCTTCCCTTAAAATCAAGTCCAGTCTTATCACACGTACACATTGCCAGTCAGTGATGGGTTCAAAACTATCCAGAACACAAAATAAGTGTCGAAAAGAGAGGCCATACTAAACTAAGCAACACATTACAAAACCCATTTAAGTGGCATAGCAGAAAGCTGATTGGTTGAGAGTATATGCTTCATAGTACAGTAATGCTTATTGGACAGCAGCATATAGCAGAGTCTGTCACATCCTGTCTCATTGGCTGAGAACACACGCTCTCCTCAGCTCGGGGAAAACAGACATTGCAGTAGACTATAATGAATCGTATGTGAAGATACATGTTTTCTTTCTTTAAATTATGAATATGGAATCATTTCAGAGACAAGTAGCTTTATAACAAATTATTGCTGCAAAAGGTAATACTAAATGTAGTGTACATGTAATTGAAAAATTACTTTGTATTAAAATATATCATCTTTGGGACTTCCCTGGCCTTCCAGTGGTTTAGACTCTTCGCTTCCACTGCAGGAAGCATGGGTTCCATCCCTGGTCGGGGAATTAAGATCCCTCATGGCCCACGGCACAGCCGAAAAAGAAAACCAAATCATCTTTAATGCAGACTTTTCGTGATTTCAGACCTAGTGTCTCCCTGTGCCAAATTATTCCAATATTTACAAAAGAGGACAATACCTATTTTTGAACAAAAGCAAGTTGACCACTTGTGTCAAATTTTCTCAACTTATGGGGTATTTTTTCATGCCTACTATTATGTACTTAGAAATTCCTAGTGCCTCATGGCATGTCCACCTGTATTTGTAAATAAAATTTTATTATAACACAGCCACACTCATTCTTTAGATCTTGGTCATGGCGGCTTTCACACTGTAAGAACACAGTGGAACAGGGAATTCCCTGGACGTCCAGTGATTAGGAGTCCGTACTGTCACTGCCCTGGCCTGAGTTCAATCCCTGGTCAGGGAAATAAGATTCCACAAGCCGTGGAGAGAGGCCAAAAATGACAGAGATCATTTAGTCCTGACAACCTGAAATATGTACTCTCTGTGCCTTGTAGAGTTTGTGACCCTCTGCTATAGACACTCATAATATTTTTGTCCTTTTAAGCAGTTAGAAGGGATTTTCTGGCTTTAAAGGATAAATTAGCATAGACTACTTACCTCTATTTCTGTAAATCTTCAAAAATAAACTACACCACCATCCATCTTGAATGTTTTACAGAAAAAATTACCTAGAGAAGCTCTGTCCTATATAAACATAGTGTGAGCCACTTAGGTAATTTAAAATTTTCTAGTAGCCACATTAAAAAGATAAAAAGAAACAGGTGAAATTAGTTTTAGTAATAGATTTTATTTAACCCAGTATGTCCAATATATTATCATTTCTATATGTAACCAGTAGACAAAATTAGTAATGGTATATTTTACATTCTCTTTTGTTCTAAGTTTTCATAATTCAGCGTATATTTCATACTTATGGCGCACCTAGATTCAGACCAGCCGCGTTTCAAATCCTCAATAGCCACCTGGGGCGAGTGGCTACTGTGTTGCTCAGTGCAGGCCTAGAAGCAAGGGAAAGCAGATGCCCTTCTACATTCTTTTACATTTGTTTTCCTTTGTTCGTTCAACTTTCATTCAAGTTTTAAAATTACATAGGTCTTACAAAGGTAAGAAAGACTTCTGAAAGACTTTAATTCTTGCTTAAATACTTATATACTGATGTTGTTATTTTGCACTTTTCTGAGTATGAAAATGTACAGTGATGGTGGACAGGAGGAAAAGCCTGGTAGACATCTGGAAGGGGTCCACTTGCCACAGCATAACAAAGTAATGAACAGGGCTACCAAGAAAAGAAGATAGGAGGAAATTTCAGTTTTGAAATACCTTGTATACTTGCTTTTTTTTTTTTTAATCAGAAAAAGTCAGCAGCTACTAGCTTGCAGGTCTCCATCCATGACCCAGGAATGCGTATGCGCCAATGTAAACTTGACCAGGAACTCCCTGAGGGCAGGAGCCCAACATTCCTTGAATGAATTGAATTCCTTCTCCCTTTTTTTTTTTTCTCCTTTGATTTCTTCTCAAGAGCTGTCCCCCTCCCATTTAGTTTTCGGTCAAATGTACCTTCAAGTATATGGAATTATAAGGCTAATTTGTTACTATGCCATGAATTGTCATATTTGCTGTTGATCAATGTTATCAATTTTTCCCCTTTTTAATGATCTGGTTGAAAACTTGCTCTCTTTGATTTAATTTTTTTTTAAATTCAGAAGAGAGAGATTAAGAAATGGTGCTAGGTTAAGAAATGGAAAAAAACTTCATTGGGATATAGATGTTGCTCTTTCTTCCTCTCCCTCTCTCTCTTTCTCTCTGTGTTTGTTATATTTAAAGTATATTTGTGTTAAATACTCTTCAACCGACTTAAAATATGTCCATAATTTATATAATCCACCCACCAAGTGGCCAAGAATCAAACCATATACACTCATCCTCTTCAAATGCAGAAACAACATACTTGCATATTCCACAAGCTGGTATTGGATATAGGGAGTTGATCTTTCTAATTAACAGAAAGTCCAGTGCCCAAGAGAGAAGCTGAGTGTGAACCAGGCCTCTCTTGGTTCACTGTTGGCAGGATATAAGAGTGGGATGGCGATTTTAAGGCATGCATATTTCCATCACGTCTGTCTTGCCCATGGTAGACATCACTAATCAACCACTACATTCCTTCCTGCTGAGCACAGATGTGGGCTCAGAAACTTTCTAACTGTAACCCTCTAGGAAGGCACTATCAAATGATTGGAGTTTGCATACAAGGTAAACCTATATAACATCTCTGGTATACAAAGTAGAGTTTAGAGTCCAAGACTGTGGTTAAAAGATAAGAAGCTGCTTATAGGCTATTGATACAATAAAATATCCTTCATGGCCACCTGAAGATAGTCTTAAGAAGAAGAGTAGGGGTAAAGGAGAGGTATTTGTCATGAGGCAGGTGAAGAACGAGCAGCATTAAAACCAGATAAAAGCCTTTAAATCTTTATTGAACAATTTCCAAGAGTATAAACCTCTGAGCTCTTAGGAATTTTCTTCCCATTTTGGTGTTCTAAACCTTTTCACTAGAATTTTCCATTTTCAAATCCCTTACTATGCTTTATACTACAGAATTAAAAAATAATGGAACCTATTCTGAATAAAGGAATCATCCTCTCCATTAATGAGCTATCGATGTCTCATGAATAAGTTTTACAAATCTATTTATACAACAATTTGTTCCCCTGCATATGTAACCCTTCTAGGCATTGTGCCTACACTATTGCTTTGTTTTGTTTGGGTGTTGTTTTTTAATTACAAAGGACATCTAAATGAATATTGGCCCTGCTACTCTGAAGTTCATTTTCTGCTTATTGACTTTTCAGTGTATGAGCAAAACAACATTTATTTTCCTATCAACTTAGCTATTCATATAATGTGACTCACTTTAGGTCTTCTTTCCCAGAGTATATTGGTCCACCTTTTATTGTTGTTGGGTTTTTTGGTCGCTTCTTTTTAAACAAAGAATCCATTCTACAAAGAAAATGGAATATAGTATTAGCTGCCATTCTTATTCATTTTAAAGGAAACAATGCCATTTTGTAGCAATAACTCACCTACCCAGAGGTCATTTTTCCAATAATGTCAGTCACTGAGAACACAGCTCAAAGAAAAAGGCCTCTGAGAAGTTAAAATAAACACCATAGATCTCATTCGCTAAGCTCATGCATTTGATTTCCATCCTTTTACTCTGTCATTCAGCAACTGTCTTTTCCCATTTTAGACATGATCCTAATAAACCTGGTTACCTGATTTCTTAGCCCACAGAAGATTAGAAACAACTAATTCAAAAAAGATCAAGAGGCGTCTAGAAATTGACACGATGGCTGGTGACAAAGGAGAAGATAGAAAAAGACCCAGACTCAGTAATTCAAAAATTACAGCAATGAGGAACCAGTTTGTGCCTGGTCAAATAGCTCTGCATTCTGCAGCAATCTCCATTACCCTAGAAATTATGTTCCTAACTACATCTTTTTTTATTTATTTCTATTTTTGGCTGCGTTGGGTCTTCGTTGCTGCGCACGGGCTTACTCTAGTTGCAGCAAGCGGGGGGGCTACTCTTCGTTGCGGTGCACTGGCTTCTCATTGCAGTGGCCTCTCTTGTTGCGGATCACAGGCTCTAGGGCACGCAGGCTTCAGTAGTTGTGGCGCATGGGCTCAGTAGCTGTGGCTTGCGGTCTCCAGAGCACAGGCTCAGTAGTTGTGGCACATGGGCTTAGTTGCTCCGTGGCATGTGGGATCTTCCCGGATTAGGGCTTGAACCCGTGTCCCCTGCATTGGCAGGCGGATTCTTAACCACTGCACCACCAGGGAAGCCCCCTAACTACATCTTTAAGTCATCAACTTGATTTCATGTTCAATTTTCCATTTAAGATGAGGTGGGTATACAACATACTTTAGGAGACTTTTGGATGATGAGATGATATGGTAAAATGGAAAGAGGACAGGCTTTGGAGTAAAACAGATCTTTTTGCTTCCTGCAGTTTAACTGAGGTCTATACGTGGAGTGGGGAAACTGGGTGCTTGCACTGGGCTTGGAGTTGAAGTTGGGAAGAGGGAGCGTAGGAAACATTTCACCTCATTCCCCTTTTCTGAATATTATTAGAATTTTTTTTGAAAATAGACTCTTTTTTTAGAGCAGTTTAAGTTTCACAGCAAAACTGAGGGGAACGAACAGAGATATGCCATATGGCCCCTGCCCCCCGCCCCCTGCATTCACAGTCTCCCCTGTTATCCACATTCCCCCATCAGAGTGGGACATTTGTTACAACTGATGAACCTACATTGACACACTCTTGCCATCCAAAGTCCATACTTCCCATTAGGATTCATTCTACTGGTTGGTTTGGACAAATGTACAAGGACATGTGTCCATCATTATGGTATCATAGAGAGTAGCTTCCCTGCCCTAAAAATCCTCTGTGCTGTGCCCCAGTCCCTGGCAACCACTGATCTTTTGACTGTCTCCATAGTTTTGCCTTTTCCAGAACGTCATATAGTCTGTAGCCTTTTCAGACTGACTTCTTTCACTTAGTCATATGCATTTAAGGTTCCTCCATGTCTTTTCATGGATCAATAGCTCATTTCTTTTTAGTGCTGAATATCATCCCATCATCTCAATGTACCACAGTTTCTTTATCCATTCACCTACTGAAGGATATCTTGGTTAATTCTAGGTTTTGGCAATTATGAATACAGCTGTTTATAAACATCTATGACAGGTTTCTGTGTGGATATAGGTTTCTACTCCTTTGGATAAACACCAAGGAGCGCAACTGTTGGATCATACGATAACAGCCAAACTGTCTTCCAAAGTGGCTGTACCACTTTGCATTCCCACTAGCAATGAATGAGAATTCCTTTTGTTCCACATCCTCACCAGCATTTGGTGTTGTCAGTTCCAATTTTGCTGTTTTACTAGGTGTAGGGTGATATCTCATTGTTTTAACTGGCATTTCCCTGATAACATATGATATGCAGCCAGTTTGGGAAATTTTAAAGTGAACTGTAAATGCAGTCCTTCTCTCCACCCTCACATCACATAAAGTTCTTCCCCAGACTTTAAGGATGTCTATTCATTCATTCATTCACTCAGCTTTCAGCAAATACAGTGTGCCTACTACATACCAGGCACTGCACTAATTGCTGGGGCTACAGTAGTAAAAGTAACTGGTTGTTAAAAAAAAGAAGAAGACTATCAGGAATGTTTCCTGTTCTACCACCACCAAAATCCTGGAAAATTTGGAAGCTCCCCACTATGAAACTTGGCACACGTCAAGTTTGAGTTGACATTAAATTGGGTCAACATTTAGTGGTGACAGAGGCAATCAGGGTTAATGTCGAGTTTTATTTCCCCCAAACATAGAGAATTAACTGAACGAAGCAAGATATGGGAAGAGAGGCCTTGATCTTGCGTGGGCAATCAATAAGCGGAAGACTCCTCTTCCACTCAGCTGTCGGTCATTGGTGTGGCATCAGCCCCTGCAAAGACCTCACAGATGGGATCAACAAGAGAGAAAGTCCTCCTTACTGAAAGGGGACACCCCCTGGTTTTGACAAGTGGTCTCTTGTTTACCAACCTAACGTTAGAGCACGTCTTCACATTAGGCTAGTCTTCTACCATATCTTCAGGCATTGAAAAGAATCCATCATTTATATTTGCATTGAAGATTTCATCTGAGATCATGTTTGAAAGTTGGATTTATATGTTGTAGTTACTAGAGAAGTTACTATGACTTTATTTATAAAATGGTGTTTACTACTTTAAAGACTCAATAAAATACCAAAGAAAAGGTATTTTAACTGGGGGCATAAAGAAAAGGGGTCAAAGGTAGGTGACTTACCAGTGGCTGGTCACAGCTGTGCCCCAGCATAGAAGAAAGGTTAGTCTCACATGACCTTAGAATTTATTTTTTTCTTTTTATTGATTTTGGCCTTGGCAAGTGTTGGAAATATGATTTCAAAGCCCATGGGAATTCTCAAGCAATCACCTGCTTCATTTTACTGACCAGGAAATTGAAGCTCAAAGAGGTTAAATGATGCTTATGCTTGTCTCTTGCGTTGGTAGTAGGAAGTTTGCTGGATACAGACACAGGGGAAAGGCACAGATGTTGCTTTCTTCTCAGAAAAGTCTCTCAGATGTGGATGGACCTAGAGACTGTCATACAGAGTGAAGTAAGTCAGAAAGAGAAAAACAAATATTGTGTATTAACGCATGTAGGTGGAATCTAGAAAAATGGTACAGATGAACCAGTTTGCAAGGCAGAAATAGAGACACAGATGTAGAGACCAAACGTATGGACACCAAGGGGGGAAACTGGGGGGTTGGGGGCGATGAACTGGGAGATTGGGATTGACAGGTATACACTAATATGAATAAAATAGATAACTAATAAGAACCTGCTGTATAAAAAATAAATAAATACAATAAAATTCAAAAAAAAAAAGTCTCTCAGGCAGAACAACATCTGGAACATTCTATTTGGAATATCTTCTATAGTTATCGAGAGTTTCATAAACAAGTCAGAGGTACATTTGTACAAGGAATTATTGATCATTTATTGCCACATTCTTTTATCTGCAGTGCCTAGGTTAGCTTTTTGCTGCTAAATTGGAAAGCAGTTAACATCAGTTTTAACTTTTTGCCTCTTTCACTTTATTCTAAGTGAGCCAAAACAAAATGTCCACGGTTGTTCTTTTCAATCTCACAGCTTCCTTCTGTACCACTTTGCTGTAGCAGGAGGACACACACTTGCTGTTTATCTAAGGAAACTGTAAATGTGTGTGTGTGTGTGTGTGTGTGTGTGTAACAGCCAGTGGTCTACAGAATTTTACTACCCAGTTTAACAACTCAGGTAATGGGATTTTACATTGCAAGTTTTTTTCTTCTATATGATGAAGAAACGATTGGCCTTTTAATTTAAAGTCTTCTCTCAAAAAGGTTGCCTCAGCTACAATAAATTCTGGATAAAAATGTTTCTGCTAATTCATTTTTCACTGAGCCAACCAGTCTGCCAACCAAGCTGCTTCTTTATTTGAATTCAAATTGATAGTGAAATATTTTAAAGCAATCTATTTGTGGTTTCTTTTCCTTTTAAACTTTTTTTTTTATCATTTAAAATCCAATATTGCACAGAGTGTAATTATCTCATTCAACAAATATTTGCTATAACTTTGGAGTTAAGTTGCACTATTTTAGAAGCAGAAGGTAAATAAAACTGCACTGAACCAAGTAAGGAAATCCTAGATTCTGATGGACTGCATGACTATGAAAAAAGCACTTCACCTCACAGGGCCTCATTTTTCCTGTTTATAATGGAATAGGATTGGACTAGAGGATCTTAAATGTCTCTTCCAGTCCGAGATGTCATGTTTCTATATACTTGGCCAAGAAATATAGACATCTTATCTAGTCCCAAGGCTGATTCAAATGGCATCTACATGTGAATGATTTCCCACTCTTTATCTGTGTTGAACTTCTCTCTGGAAAGCTAGAGGCGTGTACCAAAGTATTAGTTTGCCATGTCCATTTGGATGGTGAGTGGGCATCTCTAATTTAACATGGCCAAAGCAGAATTCCCATCCACCCCACTGACCTCCAAATGAGTTTTCCCTTAGTTTTCCCAAATCAGTGGGATGGCTTTACTGTCCACCTAGTTGCTTATGCCAGAAATCTAGGATTTTTCTCTAATTATCTCTCCTTTCTCACTCATATCAAGCTGTTGGCAAGCTCTGTGGACTCTGCCTTCGAAAGCAATCCTGAGTCTCTCCATTCCTGTTCATCTCCACTCTCATCATCCTCATCCAAGTCCTCACCATCCCTCTCCTGGACCACTGCAATCACAGCCCAACTTATTTCTCCATTTCAATCTTGCCTCTCTGCAAACTGCTTCTTTCCACACAAAAGCTAAAGTGAGCTTTTAAAAATATAAATCAGACCCTGTTCCTCTCCTACTTAAAGCTTTTCAGTAGCTTCTTACCACGTTTAGGATAAATCTGAACTCCTTACTCTGACTTATAAAGCTCTAAAGGATCTGGACAGTCTCTGTCCACTGGCTTGTTTCTTTCACTTTCAACTTCCCCCATTTATACTCGGGTCACTCTGACCTTCTTTCTTTTCCTTGAACATAAGTCAGCATTCTCCAGAGAGAATCAATAGCATCTTTATATTTACATACATAAAGAGATTTATTATAAGGAACTGGCTCACATGACTATGGAGGCTGAGAAGTCCCAACATCTACCATCTGCAAACTGGAAACTCAGGAGACCTTGTGGTGTGGGTTGCAGTCTGAATCTGAAGACCTGAGCACCAGGAGAGCTGATGATATGAGTCCAAGTCTGAAGACCTAAGAGCCCGGGGTGCTAATGATAAATCCCAATCCTAGGGCAAGAGAAGACCAATGGTCCAGCTCAAGCAGTCAAGCAGAGAGAGTGAATTCTCCCTTCCTCCACCTTTTTGTTCTATTCAGGCCCTCAATGGATTGGGTGATGCCCACCCACATTGGGGAGGACAATCTTGTTTACTCAGCCTATGGATTCAAATGCTAACCTTACCTGGAAGCACCTTCACAGACACACCCAGAAATCATGTTGAAACAAATATCTGAGCAACTAAATATACCATGACCCAGTTAAGTTGACACATAAATTTAACCATCACATGTGTCAACCTCATTCCTCTCTTAAAGACCTTGTGTTAGTTCTCCCTTCTGCCTCAAATGCTTTTTCATACTCACATGGCTGATTCCTTCTTGTCATTCAGTTATCACCTTGAGAGTCATCTTCTTTTTTTTTTTTTTTTATTTATTTATTTATTTATTTATTTATTTATTTATTTATTTATTTATTTATTTATTTTTGGCTGTGCTGGGTCTTTGGTTCGTGCGAGGGCTTTCTCCAGTTGCGGCAAGTGGGGGCCACTCTTCATCGCGGTGCGGGGACCGCTCTTCATCGCGGTGCGCGGGCCTTTCACTATCGCGGCCCCTCCCGTCGCGGGGCACAGGCTCCAGAAGCGCAGGCTCAGCAGCCGTGGCTCACGGGCCCAGCCGCTCCGCGGCATGTGGGATCCTCCCAGACCAGGGCTCGAACCCGTGTCTCCTGCATTAGCAGGCAGACTCTCAACCACTGCGCCACCAGGGAAGCCCGAGAGTCATCTTCTTCTCAAAAAATCCTTCCCTAACCATCCAACGTAAAGTATCTCCCTAAGTTACTATTTATCAGGTCACTCTATTTTAATTATCAGCAGAATACTCATGACTTTCTGAGAGTTTTCTTGCTGTTTATTTGTTTATTTTTTGCTGTCTTTCCCCCATAAAATGCAAGTTTCATAAGTACAGAGACCTTATCTTGACCACCAAAATAGCCTTAGCACAAGAATAGTGCTGGCACATAATAGGATCTCAAATACTTGTTGAATGAAGGAAATCCCTCAGAACCCTAAGAAACCTAGATGCTGTTAACCAGATAGTGATGTTTGTCCCCTTAGATATTTGCTCACAAGTAGATGTTTTTGTGATTTGGGAAAGAAGCTTCTGCCTTACACACATATTATAAATATCTGGAGATCTCTTAAGGATTTATCTAATAGAGGTGGTCACAAAAAGTGATACAGCTGATACAAGCCCCATATGAAATACCATAAGACTGAAAACCAAGAGAAAAAATAAGCAATAGAAATAGGCCTATAGGTAACCCAGACATTGGAAATAGCAGATAAGAGCTTTAAAATAACTATGATTACTACATTCAGGAAAATAAAAGAAAATTTTACTAGAGACTTGGAATCTATTTAAAAAGAATAAAATAAAAATTTTAGAGTTGAAAAGCCTGCTATCTGATGTTAAGAGCCCATTAAATGGGTTTAATGGTTGATTAGATACAAAAGAACAAAACTTAGTGACTGAAAGACAAGTTAATAGAAAATGTTCAACTGAAGCACAGACAAATGAATGAGAAAAAAAAACAACAACAACAGAAAAGAGGGTAAAAGATATATGAGATACAGTGAAAAGGTCTAACATGTAGGTAATCAGAGACTTGGAGAAGAAGGGAATAGGACAGAAAGAATATTTGAAGAGTATTGGCTAAATATTTGCCAAAACTGATGCAAACCATCAACCTCCAGATTCAAGAAGGTCACTGAACCCCAAGTTGGATAAATACAAAGGAATCACACTTAGGGACATCATAGTAAACTGCTGAAAACTGAAAACCAAAGACGAAGGAAAAAAAAACTCACTAAAATCAGCCAGAATTGTGAAGCTGGCAACGAAGTTGTAAAGGGCCTAAATAACCCAGACACTGGAGAGTTTGTCCTTGGATAATCTAGGACACAATGTGAATCCATTTTAGTTAGAGCTATCCTATAATTTTATTTATTATAATATGTTTGAAAAATAAATTATATATTGCCACACATTGGATTCATCGTTATTGCCTACTACTCAACATATTTTTCATTCATTCATTCATTCACTCTTCCATTTAACATTCTTGCAGATATTTATCCAAACACCTTCTATGTGCCAGCCCGTGGGTTATGCACTTGTGGTATGGTAGCAAACAAGAGAAATGTAGTTGTTGCCTTCTTGGCACTGCTCCATATGTTTTAAAAAATTATCTCATTTATTATTCCCATCCATTATACAAAAATGCCCATTTTACAAATGTAGAAATGTAAATCCAGAGATATTAAATAAATTTAGCATGGTTGCAGAGCCTGTAATCAACAGAGTGGTGATTCAAACCCAGATGTATCAGATGTCAAAGCTCTCTTGAACCATATTGTCTCCACGGAAAACATTCACATTTCCCTTTTGTTTATCTAAGCCCTACAGATCCTGTCAAGTGCAACTGAAATCCTTCTTTCTCTATGAAATCTTCTTTGATTAAGCCATTGACTCTCTACCACACAAATTAGCACTGAACTCTACACGGTCTTGCTGAAAGGTACATCATGTAAGTTTGTATAGTCATCTCAAAGTCTTGAGACTCTGGGGCAAGGATGAGGTTTTACATTCTTCTGGGTTCTTTGTACCTAGCACAATGCTAAGCATCATGGTATATTTGCCACTTAATTGGACTCTAAGTTTCATCCGTTTATTCTAACTTCTGGATTAAGATTGAACCAAAAGAAGGGGGAGAATATTTTGATGACCCCACAAGGATCTTTTTCATCTGAGGGCCATAAAGTCCACAATTCCCTTGAAATTGTTGCCGTATTTATATATCTTTGTGTATGTATGCAATTGCTTCAAATCCTCAAAGGAGTGTGAGTGAGATCCACAAAAGGTTAAGAACCATTCAAAGCAGTCCTAGTGGTCCACACCTTAATGCCCCATCTTAAGTTGCTCCACATCTTCTTTTTTATCTAGAAAATTAGAATTTACGTTTTTATAAGGCATCACAGGTCATTTCCCCCTTGACATCCATTCTTGAGACCTGGCAGAGAAAAAGTGCCTGTTTTCACTTTGGAACAAGAACACAGCAACAACAAAGTTCAATCCTAATCATTCCAAGGCAATTATGAGAAGTAAGACAC
Organism: Balaenoptera acutorostrata; assembly: GCF_949987535.1. NCBI lineage: Eukaryota > Metazoa > Chordata > Mammalia > Artiodactyla > Balaenopteridae > Balaenoptera > Balaenoptera acutorostrata. The sequence continues at coordinate 167,027,237 of NC_080066.1, forward strand.
GCACCACTACATTTCTGACAGGCTTTTACAATCCATTTTTATTATTCAGCTCTTACTAAAATGCTAATCCCCTGGGGGGGAAAAAAATCTCTGTATGGGTTCTTTAGCACAAACAAACATCTTAAAGGAAATGTGAAATAAAAACTACGTTGACATAATCTCAAAGATACAGTAGGAGAAGGAATGACCAGACCCCTGTCTTGCCATTGAGAAGGGGAGGGGTGGGGAGAATAAGGAGCTTATATAAAGTAGGGTGAGCTGAATTGGGAAGTGGGAAGGTAGGGAGGTACATCTTCCTAAATCCATGAGCTGTGTTGACGATAGTAAGGGTAAGCCACCAAGGAGAGTTGAGACCGACATTATCTGGTGACGTACATCCATGATTTTTAGAGCAATGTTAGAACACTTCCACCCAAATAAATTGATGTTCCTATTTTGCCATTAGCAAAGGCAAACCCCACCACATTGTCTAGCCTATAAAACCACCTGCCAATAAAAATGTATAAAGCACATCACGAGATTTTACACTTATAACTACCAAGAAGTGATGAGCTTTCCATTTTTTAATATTCTGTGGCAACACCAGTAGACTTGCCCTTGGAATTTTGTTCTAGAAATTAAAATAATAGATTATATAGAGCCTTAGATTACATCAGTGGGTTGGACTAAATCAGTGCTTCTAAAGGTTCTCACTTCTACTAAATGCTTATGAAAAGGAAACATTGCCCAAAGGAATAAATTTGGGGCTCTTGTTTGTAGTACAAACTTTGTTTTTAATCCCATTTTGCTTAGCAGATATTCTGAAGAGGCACACATGATGATCAATCCCGATTTTCAGAGAGCATGAACCAGGGCATGTGAGGATAAGGAAGGATGCTGGTGTTATAGTAAAGAAATGTTATATATTTGAGGCAGTGGTTGGCTTTTGGACTCAGGACATTGTCCAGGGCTGCCTTCTTTACCCTCTTTGCCTTCTACTTCAGCCCTGCGATGGGGTATTGTTCACTCCTCTGAATCCTATAAAGAGGAACATAGAGATGATTTCTGAAGCCCGTCTCCAGACCTCAGCCTTCTGCATATGCCCCTCTTCCTTTTCATCTTGTTCAACTATCAAAGCTAGCTTTGCTCCAAAGCCATGGTACGTTCTTTGCCATACCCCACCCTGAATTGATAACTAGATTCTTGTGTTGCTTCCCTGTTCTGCTAAATTACCTAGTAGCACAGGTCCTCTAAGAGAAGCTCCTCAAACTCAGACTAAAAGCTAGGGACCCTTTGTTCACCAGTGGGCTATGTTAATTCTGACTGTTGACCATACCTCTGGGTCTCTATTGCTTTGCTGGGACATACCTGAGCATGTGAGTCTGCCCTGCAATTGTCCCTGCTGCAGAGTAGGGCACCTGCTGCAGTGGGTGCGATACCAGCACCTGTGACTGGGCTGGCTCCATCTTGGTCCAGTTCTGGGTCCAGTTTTAAGTCTTGCTCTGGGTCTTAATAGCTCCCAACCTTCCTTGTCCTGTTAGAGCCCAAGACACATCTCACTGGGTTCTGAGGTATAATATATGCCTCATTAAAGAGTAGATTGTTAAAATTCCCCTGCCCAAGATCTGGACTTGTTCTAGATTCTTGAACTTTCTAGAATCTCAAGATTGGAGTAGGGCTAATACTGCATAGGTGGGTTCACGGTTTCAGCTGTGGGGAGAGGAGAGCTGGAAGCTGGGGGAAGTGGAGGCTCTCAGGGAATAGTGAATAAGCCTCTCTTGAGAACAGAAAGAGAATTGTAGGAAAAAGCAGTAAAGAGAATATTAATCCCAGCTTAATCTTCCTCTTCTGTTTCTCTTCTGATGATTCCCAGGCCCTGCTCTGGCTCAGGTTCACTACCTGGGATGACTCTGATGTGGGTGGTCCAGGGACGGCACCCCAGGAAACACAGCCATGGAGGCCGCCACAACCAGGGGCCCAGCACGTGTGGCATCACGGGCCGTCATGTTCACATCTAGGAAAGGATCCAGTTGGAGCAGAGACAGGGCGGAGTCAGACCCACTGGTTGGGACCAGCATCTCAGTGCACCCACCCCAGGGTGTCTGGCGGTCCTGTAGCTGTTCCAGGCAGGGATGGTCAGGAGCAGTGCCTACTGGAGGCTGCAGGCAAAGGAAGGCTGACTTCCTCCAGCTGGGCCGGGGAATCTTGGGCCTCCATCCACATTTTCATGAAAGGCCACTGAAAAACTTGTTTGAAAGAATGGTTTGCCACACTTGTGCTGCAGGAGATCAGATGTAGCTCTGAAGAACGCCCTCCTCCAAGGCCCAATGGCATCTTTCTGAAACATTTACTTAACCCCATGTTAGTGCAGCGTTAGCTGCCCTGAGTGACATGTGCAGCAGGTACCCTGGCTTTGTTGCCCCCATGTGAGGGGCTTGGGCCTCAGGGACATGGCAGCGACCCCCCTGCCCACCCCATCTTGTCACTAATAACTCAGCCTTCAGCAGCAATACGTCCTCAGATCAATCTTTTTTTACTTTTAATTTTTAAAAGCAATATGTAGTTATTATAAAAATTCAAACACAATAAAGGACTTAACTAAAATTATTAAGGACTTATGAAGGTACAAAAGGTATGCAATTTCTTTTGCCCTGTTCTTGCGCTGTGGAAGAATATAAAGATGTTAAAAAAAAAAAAAGGACCCTACTTTTCAAGAGCTATTATTTAGCAAACTATAGAAGCCATATATGTAAGCACGTAGATTACAAGGCAATATCTGGTATGTTTTGTGAGTTGCGGAAACAGTAAACCCCTTAGCAATGTTTTTCCAAGTGTGAACTGTGGCCTCATCTATTAAGTTCACTGAGGGGTTTATTAAAAATGCTTATTTTTAGTCCCAAGCCCAGACCTACTGGAACAGAATCCCTGGAAATGGACCCTTGGAAACTGTGTGATTAAACAGCACTCCACATGAATCTTTGTACCACAAAGTTGAGAATCATGCCCTTGGAGTTCAAAAGAGAGACAGTATTTCTTCCATAAGGTGACCCAATTGTCTTCGTGATGATGAGATACGAGAGATTCCCAGAAGGACGCTCCCAGGCCATTGTCTGGTAGCACCATTGCAGAAGTGATCACATTGTAACATAGTTTCCTTTCCCTTGCCCGTCTGTCTTTCCAGTGGATGAGAAACTCCTCAAGGACAGAGATTTGCCTTCTTCACTGGAATCCAGTTGGCCCCATAGTTGGCTCTCAATAAATATTGGTTGAGCAAATGAATAATCATGTGTGATCAAAACAAACAAGTTTGAGGAATTATATGGCAGGGTTCTAGGAAGAGAAAACGCATAGGCAAAATTTCAGCAATTGAAAAATCACGGTCAATAGTTCAGAGGAGAAAGGTTAATTTCAGAAAGCGAAGATACACAGGGGAACAGAGCCATGAGAGAGTGATAGGGGTTCTGGAGTGCTCAGAGGAGGATGTAAACTCTATGTTGTGTATTCTATGGCTGATGGGGAGTCACCAAAGATCGGGGGTCAGAAAGTGACGGAACAAAAGTGGTCTTTTAGGATAACTAATTATATGGCCACGGGCAGCTTCCCTGGAAGTAGGACGTGGGTGGAGGCAGGCAGCCATGTACGGACCCTGAGAGTGGCTCTAGGGATTGGCTTGGTCAGTGGTAGAGGCAGGACTTGCTGAGATTTCATAACCGTCTCTTCCATTCAAGCCTCAGAATCCTCCAGGGTCCTGACCCCCTGAGAAATCTTTGTTCTTTTTCTAGCTCCCATCTGCTTGGATTCCCAGGTCTGATGGGCTTTTCTCCCTTGGCTGCCCAAGCAGCACATCTTATCTGGTGCAAGGATAACTGGGAAGCCGTGCCAGGTACGCTGGGGGCAGTAGCAGTGGTCAAGAGATGAAGGGGCTGAACCGAGGCAGAGGCCGTGGGGACGGAGCGGAGGGGCCAAGTTTAAGAACAATTTCTGAGGCAGAATCTATAGAATTCGGTGAATGAATGTAGAGCAGGCGGGAAGAGGGTGTTAAGGATAATGTTGAGGTTTCTGGCTGCTGATTATGGGAATATAGAAAGAAGAGGTTTAGAGCAGGAGGATAAATAATTCAGATTGGGGCATATGGATGTTGTATTTGAGGTGACAGCAAAATATCCAGGGTCGAGTGGTCCAGGAGCTTATTGGAGACAGAGATTTGGAATTCTGGAGGGAGCTGGGTGCTGGTTATGGATTATTGGTGATCATTCTAAGGCACAGACGTGGATGTGATCACCTAGAGAGAGCGCAAGTGGAAAGAAAAGAGAAAAAAGCCCATGATAGAATACCAGCATCAGGAAGCAGGCAGAAGAGGAGCCAGGGAGAGAAAGTGGGAAGGACTGGCCAGAACGGTAGGAAGAAAACCAGAAGCAAGTAGAGCTCCAGGAAAGCAGGTGTTCCCAGAAAATGAGGCAGCAGTGTCACACAGCACAGGGCGTAGAGTGAGCCGTGGGGGACTCGTTAGTGCATTAGTGAGAGAGATCAGGGGGAGTCAGGGTGAGGAAGGCATGGGAGGAAGGAAGGTGGACACTGTGGCCCCCTCTTTGCAGCTGTGTGGTGGGATGATCACCTTCCTTCTAGAGTAACAAGTCTGCAGACAACTGAACGCACGGGGATTCGACAGGAAAGGCAGGGGGAGACGCCTTTCACTGAGACCTCCACTCCCACCTCTTCAATCCACCCTGCTCTCATCTGACACCCAAGCATTTGTTCCTGGGCTTAGTTGCTCAAAGTAAGTGTAAGTGGGAAGCTTAATGATCTCTCTGCCTTCTTGTTTTGTTAAGAAATGAGCCCACTTCCATGTTTAACTTGTTGGGAGAATAATGTGAAAGACTTGCATTCCTGGTTTTCATCAGTGGAAGTTCATATTTTCTCAATCTCTTAAGGAATCAATTCTTTGCTCTTTTAGACAAAATGATCCAATCTCACATTGAAAGTTTCTTATTGCCAAGTTCAATGTCATCAAGAAGAGTCAGTGGATGAATTACAAGTATGCACCACAATGCGATTTCTGCAAGACAAACGGAGAGACTGAATAAGGAAGATGAACGGAATATTGAAACTGTTTCTTCTCTATTTAAAACAACAACAAAAATGATGTCTTCTCTGTCACTATGAAGGTTTATTTTGTTTTATGTTTTGTTTTTGCCCAGAACTCTAGTGTCTTACATTCTTTAGTGTCATTTAAAAAAAAAAAGAGAGACTACCCTGTCTACAGTACCAGAAACATGGGTACAATACATGCCTCATTTTATCCATACAGAAATGTATCTGAGATTAAATTTGCTTACATTTCTGGTTGATTCGCTTAGCACCAGCAGCCAAGGTAACTAGTTAAATCCCCCATGGGAGCAACTGGCTTATTCCATGACCACAAATGGCCCTGTACCTAAGTGTGTGTTATTATAAGGACTCTGGTGACAGAGTGAGGGATCAGTGCAAACCCAGTGCTGCGGCTTGAAAAACAATGGTTGGTTGGCTCAACTGGTATCCACTAGGGAGACTGGGGGCAGGGCCCTCGCGTCAGTCAACAGAGGCTGAGTCTGGATGGTCTAAGCAGAAAGGGCATTTATGCTCAGCATGGCAGGTGGCCCACAGAAATCCTCAGGTGGGCTGGAGGTGGGATCAGCAACGAGGTGATGGAGGCTGGTTCAAAGCCTGCAGTTTGGCTGCAGCCTGGCCTGGCGGTGACCCTGCTATGGACCCCAAAGTTGCTGCACTGTGCCCTGGAGGCCGCCACCACCGCTATGGCTGCAGAATTCTGCACCATCCCGCTCCTTGGTATCGTCAGTTGCAGGGGGAGACTAGGTCATGCCCCTCCCCTCCCAACTGCAGGAAAGGCTGGGAAGTCTGTCTCCGGCACTTCCAGGGGACTTTCCGGTCTTTAGCGGGAGGTGGCTTTGACTCCCGAGGTTGGGGATTCCCCCAAGCACAGGAAGGAGGTCACATCCTGGGCAACTAAAAACAGTGACAAGTGTCATTCTTGCACTTGAGAACCGGGACCATGTCTTCATCTACTCTATGGGTCCAGACCCAGCCCAATGCCCTGCACATAGTAGGTGCCAACAGCACTTTCAATTATGAGATGCTTTGCCAACATATGTGCAGGAGAGAGTCACCCTTCACGGATTCCTAATAGCCTAGAGAGCTGGGCAACCTGATGGCATATATATCTTCACATTTTAAAGCAGTGGCTCTTCTCCTGAACCTGTTGTAATGTGGCCACAGGATATTCACATTCTTTCATGGGACCTACGTCAAAGCCGTGAACAAAACTCACCATCCGCCTGTGGCTAACCTCCTTCTGACCCCCATGAGTATCTCACAATGTGCATGGTACAAGAAATAAGGAAATAAAAGTATGTAAAGCCTCTGGTCTCCTTTAAGTGAGAGAGAGAAAAGATCTCAGCATTTTAAGATGAACATCTCAAAAACTGTGCTCAGGGTGGCAAGCAGTATAATCTACGGTGTTATTTGACAAGATTGTTCTTCATAGTCACTGCCTACTGGAAGGGAAAGCGTGGAGCTGGTTGACTGGCAAGTCATCCATTTTCTGTGAAATAAGGGAAGCACTGGGGACTTAAATGGTAAAGTTATCAAATATCTTACATCTGAACAGCTACCTTAAAATGACTTCCACGCAGGCAGCGTTTTTTTCCTGACCGTAATGTTTGCAGTTTTAACGTACAGTATGGTGTGCCTTGCAGACACTGGAAACTCAAGGAATTTCTCTTGGTGGTGGTAACAGCTAGAGATAACATTAAATTGCCTCTCCTTTTGGTAACGAAAGAACTTGGCATGTTTTTGAACCCTAAGGAGATATTTTACTATAGTATACTAAAAGTATAGGTGAAGTATTAGACCTATGTGTGACTGTTACTGATTTTGATGCATTTTAATAACATTACTGTTGTTGTCAGATGAGCATTTGTCGCAAAGAAAGAAAGAGTTCCAGTATACCACGCACCCAGCTTCCTGGAATGTCAATATTGTAAATAACCATGATACATTTATCAAAACTAAGACACTGAATATGGTATAAGCTGTCAACTCAACTACAGACTTCATTTGGATTCCCGCACCATTTCTTGTCAATGAGAGACTTCAGTGCTAATTTGAGATAAAGGCTAAAGGTTCCAACACAGCTAGAGAACTACATTAATTCAGAGGGACTGGCATTAGATAGAGAGATGGTTTCGAAATATACCATTTTATGTGCCAAAAATAAATATGTTTTAAATTTTGGCCCCCAATATCTTGCACTCATGATCTGATTTCATCCTCCTCGGAAACCAAGGAGGGGGCTTGGTGGATACTATCATATCCTCTTTACAACTAGGACAGTGGGATTTAGGATTCCAAGCCACGTGTGCAAGAGAGCTCAGGTGGGAAGTGGCAGGGCCGTGGTGTGGAATAAGGCCTCTCTGATTCCAAAGCCCATGACCGTGACCGTCACCACTGCAGTACAGACTGAAGGGCATTCATCACAGGCGTGATACAGATACTGCCTCTCAATCAGAGTGTTCCCTGGGACCCACCTTCCAAAGGTCATCTGGATCAACTGTGGCGGGTGACCCCGAGGTGGGAGGTTGTTCTGTGATGCTGACACGTGACTGTAAAGTGAATGGGGTTTTCTGTGATGTGTGGAGTTGGCGCAACCCTCTTCGCCCCAACCCTGTCTGCTCTAACGAACAGGGTCCTTCCTGCTCGGGGTGAGTGGGGGCTGCCCTCCTGCTGGCCTGCTCTCCAGGAGGAGCAGGGTGCAAACATCCCGGGGAGCCTTTGGTTTTTCTTTCCTGGGTGTTTCAAGGCTTAATTAACGTGCGTAAAGTGATCTGAAATGAGGGGATAAAAAGAGCCGGGGAACTGCAGAGTGTCGATGATTACCTGAGGCGAGACAGCTGAAAGAGCGAGGCCCAGGGAGACAAAGCGGGTCTGGGGAGACACCGAGAGTCTTCAGCTCGGAAGCCAGCTGGTTGGCCTGGAGCCAGGCCGGCCCCTTTCTGGCAGCGCTCTGCTCAGGAGTCAGACCCCGGGATAAATCACTCCACAAGGGCTGAGCCAGAGCTGAGGGAAATGGGTCTGAGGACACGAATTGCAGCCAATTCTGTTAACTGGTCCTACAGAGAAGGGGATGCCACCCGCCCATCACTACTGCCAACGCAGGACCACCTGCAAATTACCGGATTTGGTCAATAAAGGAGGAAATGTGATAAATATCAAAGACATGAATGAAGCAAAGTGAGGTTTGTTCATTCCTTTCGACAAGCATGGCTTCACAGTAGTGATTTAGTGCTGTCACCTGTGGGAGGCATTAAATCCTTAGAAAGTGGTGGGTAAAGATAATGAAGTCTGAGTCACGTGCTAGTGCACAGTCTCTTTGTGTTAGTAGAAGGGTGACACCATTGGTTTCATGGAGGATGTTAAGGTTTGTGACCTCATAGGGCAAAGGCAGGTGGCATTTCACTGCAATTTAAAGCATCCAAAGAGGGAAGTGGAAAATCTGCCTTTCAATATCACCTGATATCACCTGTATCTAGAAAGTTAGCGCTATGACGTAATTTCCAATTGAGTGAGGATTTCTGTGCATCTCTGTGTGTATCTAAACGGTGGCTATCTATACAGCCTCTTCTAAACTGTTTATGATGATAGAGGGGGGAAAGGTCTGTTTGGAGAATCCAAAGTTTATTTTATGCTTTCATCATGTTTTTATGTCCTGCTTGGGTTAATAGTTGGGCTGTGACCCATCTCCTGAGCCCACAAACTGAGGATGTGGCTGCAGGCAGCACCCTACAGCTTGGAAACCAGAGCAGAAGGAAGCCCACTTCCCCTGGCTTCAGTTAGAAAATTCCAGAAGACTCTGATCAGCCTGGCATGAGGGCAAGGGCCCAGTCTGGGGCTAATCGTACAGTCAGAGAATGATGGTCACACTATAAGATGCCTGCTCCCATTCAACACCAGGACCATCTAGTGAAGTGGAAAATCCCCAAAAGGAGAGCCAAGTAGCCACCCCCACTTATGTCGACTCCAACTGAGCCGTTAAAGAGGCCAGAAGATGCTCTTGTCCCCAGCCTGCCGCAAGGGGACTTCTCAATGCTCAGGACCCACCATAGTCTTCCAGTTTGTTCTTTTCTGGACATTGCACTTCTGACTGATTCCTCCTGGCATTGTGTCTATGTGATACCTTTGGTATGTGACATCACATATCACCCATGGGTCACAGAAGGGTCATCTGGAGCTACCAATGATGGCTTCCTGCAGGTCTGCATCAATTCTTGCCTGAGCTAGTATAATAATATCTTCCTTATGAGTCTCCCTGCCTTTGTCTTGCTCCCTTGTAAATCATTCTCCTTACAGGTTCTAGAATGATTGAGTCCCTTTCAAAACTGTGATTGTGAATTTTATGTACCAACTTAACTGGGCCATGAGGTACCTAGGTATTTGGTCAGATATCTGGTTACTTCAGTGGTGGTGTTTTGGGTGAGATTAATATTTGACTCAGCAGACTGAATAAAGCAGATTGCCCTCCCTAACATGGGTGGGCCTCATATAATCAGTTGAAGGCCTGAATAGGACAAAAGGGTTGAGTAAGGAGAACCTCCTCCTGCCTGACTGCCTTGAACTGGGACATCAGTTCTTTCCTGCCGTCAGACTCCAACTGAGACATCTGCACTTCCTGGGTCTTGAGCCTGCCATTGTTCAGACCGAGACCACACTAATGATTCTCCTTGCTGACTGCAGATCTTGGGACTTAGCCTCTATTATCATGTGAGCCAATGCCTTACAAAAACTGCTTTCTATATATCTTCACATCCTATTGGTTCTGTTTCTCTGAAGTATCCTGGCTGATACAAATACTTTCTTATTTACTAACTTCATTCATTCATTCATTTAAAAAAAAATCATTGAGCACCTCCTGTGGGCCAGACACTGTTTTGTGTTCTTGGAAATTATCACTGAATAACACAGATTCCTGGCCTTGTGGAACTTTTATTCGTATGGGGGTTGGTGGTGGAGGGAGACAAACAATGAATAATAAGTAAATTAGTAAGGGGTAAGTACAAGGGAAGAAGGAAAAAAGTACAGCAGGATGGGGAGGCTCAAGAGACGTTGAGAAGGGGACATTTGAGCAAAGGCTTAAGGGAGATAAATGTGTTTGCCATGTGCAAGTCAAGATAAAGTGTAAACCTGGGTGGTCACTGGCCCTTGCCTGCATCTCCAGTGGGACCTACAGGCACTTCCTCACTGGAAACCTTTGTTTTAGCCTCATTGCTCTCCATGCAGCTCTCTGACCTGCCTGGCTTTCTCATCCCTCCATGCCCTTGCCCACACCTAGGATGTCTCCTCCGTGAAGTCCTTCTTCTCCCCACACTTGCTCACATCTTAACCTCTACTTGTCCCTGAAGACTCAACTTCATGGTTTCTACCAAGGGTGCCCAGCATAGTGACTTGTTGACCCTCTTTTGGTGTCCTACAGACTTGTATTTGAGCTGTTATTCTGCCCCTAAATATCTGTGCAATTTGGGGCAAGTTTGTTCATCTGTAAAATGGGAATAAAAATAGTACCCTGCTTATAAGGGACTAGAAATGAGAAAATGCAGGTAAAATGACTCAGTGACTCTTAGTTGCTATTATTATTGTTCTTCCTTTCCCCCTCTTCCTCCTCATGCCCCTCCTCCCCTCTTCCTCTTCTCTCTGTTCACCTAGAGAGGCCGGGGCCAGCCCTTCCCCCACCCCATAGTCTTTCAAGCAGCCTCCCTTCTCAGCCATCACCCTGGCCCCTGGCTCCACACCCAGGCTGGCTGTCTTGCTTTCCTCACTCACAGCCATCTCCCGCCTCTCATCATCCTTGCCCAGACCACATTCTGGCTTCAGATTCAGGTTTTTTCCTGGCTTCCCAGAGCTGCTTGATCCCTTGCTGGGATGTCTTGATGTCTTGACCATGAAACCCCCTGTTTTAGTTCCCTGTAAAAAAGCCCTAGACCTGCTGGATCAGACCTAGCCCCTGCTCGGGAAGGGAGGCAGTGGGGTTTCTGTAGTAGGGAAACAAAACCACTTCAAATGTTTACCACGAAGAATTTTTTTTAAATACACTTTTTAAAAGTAACAGTTTTAAATTTACAGAAAAATTGAGAAGATAGTACAGAGAGTTCCCACCTACCTCACACCTACTTTCCCCTATTACGAACATCTTATACGTTAATGTATGGTACATTTGTTATAATCAAGGAACCAATATTGATAGAGTACTACCAGCTAAAATCCATACTTGATTAAGTTTCCTTAGTTTTTACCTGATGTCCTTTTTCTGTCCCAGGATCCCATCCAGCACACCACAATACATTTAATTGTCATGTCTCCTTAAAGCTCCTCTTTGCTGTAATAGTTTCTCAGCATTTCCTGTTTTTTTTTAAAAATTAATTAATTAATTAATTTATGGCTGTGTTGTGTCTTCGTTTCTGTGCGAGGGCTTTCTCTAGTTGTGGCAAGCGGGGGCCACTCTTCATTGCGGTGTGTGGGACTCTCACTATCGCGGCCTCTGTTATTGTGGAGCACAGGCTCCAGACGCGCAGGCTCAGTAACTGTGGCTCACGGGCCCAGTTGCTCCGTGGCATGTGGGATCTTCCCGGACCAGGGCTCGAACCCGTGTCCCCTGCATTGGCAGGCAGATTCTCAACCACTGTGCCACCAGGGAAGCCCCCATTTCCTGGTTTTTAATGACCTTGATACTTTTGAGGGGTACTGCTCAGGTATTTTGTAAGTTGCCCTTCCACTGGGATTTGCTGATGTGCACAGAAGGAATTTAATGCAGGGGATTGCTCCACAGATGATGGAGGATGTGAGATGCAAACAGAGGAAGGTGAAGTTACCCAGCAACTAATTTTAGCAGAAAGCCATTAATATCACTAAGCTGGAGAGTTAACAGGAAGTGACGGTGTTACCTGAGCCAAGGGCTGGGGTCACCTGGCAGAAGCCTCAGCTAGATGCAGTCATGGCTGGAGATGCTGTCACAGGCAAGAGGGAGGTGAAGAAATTCTCTGGCCTCTCCTTTCCTCCCACCCTCCTCTTTCCCTCCAATGCCTCTCATGGGCCATATCCAGCTATTAGCCAACCGATCCAGGATTCTGTAAACCTTGGCCTGCACGAGTCAGCTCCTAGCAAAACAGAGCAGAGGCAAGGCTGAGAATGGCTCTAAAGTCAAACTGGCCCAGGACTGGAACCACTGGTGTTTGAACACACAGTCCCTGTAACATGGTTTTACTGCAGTACTTCCACCACCGCTCTGCAACTGTTGGCCTGTCTGAGGGCTCCGTATAATGCATTATTTAGTTTTTATACCCAGAGCCTAGAACAGTACCTTGCTTACATTAAACATGAAAACATTAGGTTTTCAAAGTTTGAGGTGTACAGAATGAATGAATGAATGAATGAATGATGGTTTCTTCTGACCAGTCCCTCTTCTGGTGCACTCTTGCTTTGAGGAATTGCTCACCACCAGCTCTTCTTTTCAGCTTCTCATCACCTTCTATTGGTGCTAAGATGACTTTCAGCCTAGCATTTACAACATTTGAAGGCCACAGTGGATGGTGTGATTATAATTAGACCAGTTTTCAACAAAGGAATCACATGAATTCACCACGTAAGTTTTGCATTAATCCTTCCAAGTGGTTCCCCAGGAAGGTCGTCCACATCTTTTGAGGACACTGCCACGCCCAGACTCTTCCTTATGAGCTGCCCACGAAAAGGAATGAATCATTTTTAAGAATCAGATATTTCTGTCTTTTCAGTTAAACGTCACCCAGCCCTCACCTGGCCGGTATTTAGCTGGTTTGGGACACATCATCAGAGAAGTTACATTTCCTCTCGGCAGAGGAGAAGAGGAAGTGGAATGCCACAAACAGAACTGACTGGTGACTTTCCCAGGGGTGCAGGAGGGCTGAGAAGTAACGCCTCGATTGTCACCAGGTCTGGGCACGGATGCCCTGGATCTCATGAACAGGCCACCAGGTATCTGAAACTTTTGAGGTTTTAGGCTTCTTGTGGACTTTCAGTGCTGAGTCTGCACATAGAAAACCAAGTTCCACTTGAGAAAAACCTCTCTCCTCCATGTGTCAAGTGGAGTCAGTTTCCAGTCTCTGATAAAGAATAAAAAGGTGTATAGGTGACAGGGACATTGCTTAGCCCCAGAGTTTCAAGTTTTCAGTCTGCCAGGGTGCCCCGGACAGCCACAGGACAGAAGTCCGACCAGCCAGCTTTCTCATTTAGCAGAGACTAAAACTTTTGCAACTAGCCTCTTATTTCCAGTCTGGTAAATCGCTGCTCTAAAACAGGTAAGAAATGATGACTACAGGAACATAACTGAGTTTTTGTTTTGGATACTTCATTTTCCATAGTATTTGTAGAGAAACAGTTGGGAGGCCAGGTGGGCACTTGAAAAAGCAGGAGTCTGTTGGAGATGTTGCAATCTGAGTTGGGGATCCCAGCTGCTCTGGGGACCAGCTGTGTGATTTTGGACAAGTCACTGTACCCTTCGGGACCTTCACTTTCTCGTTTGAAAATCGGGGATTATAGTGTCTGTTTTATCACAGAAGTATGGTAAAGATCACATGAGATGTCTGTGCGAGGGCTTTGAAGATCGACAAGTGTAACATACTACAACTGGTTCTTTGCGTGGACATCAGGCAGCAGGAAAGGTGCCTTTGATGTTTAATTAATACTAAAAATCTTCCATTACATTTATTTAGCTATAATTGGGAAGGAGGAGGGCAAGAGTAATTTTCAAAGGGACTTTTTGAGCTCCGAAAATAGAACTCAGAAAACACACATTTGATTTTCCTTTTGGTGTCAAACCACAGCGCCATTGTTATTAGCAGTTTTACAGAATTGTGACCTTCAAACTTGGTGATATCAAAGACTGAAAGAAAGCTCCCAGTCTTGAAGCCTTTCAAACAGGCTTTTCAAACTAAAGCACTTTTATTTTGAATTAAGAGCTAATAGAATTGTCCTCTTAAATGAGCACTTGCAAGTTTAAAAGTTGCCTTCCAGGTGGGCTGTAGTAAACGAATGTGCTGAGAGGGCGCTGAAAGCCCTTTTGGGGGCAACTGAGGGGAACCTCTTCATGTAACCCACTTTCCGCAGTTAGAGAAATCTAGAACTTACATTTCCCCTAATTGTACATAAGCTGATTTGTGTATATATCTAGGGTCATAATTTACTTTCAGTTTACTGAATTTGTGAATTTTTGCCTTTGTTTTAACTTGTAATTCAGTTTTCTCCATGAAGCACACCATATGCCACCATTAATTCTTGCTCGTTGATTTCTTAGGAGATACATGAGTGCATATTCTGATGCAATTTTTGAGGTCTTTTGAAAATCAAATGACTACGTGTTTTGCCATATGGGCCTTTGTTATTTAAAATAGCATATGATAAAGTAAGAGAAAGCAAAATGCAGAAGGACGTGTTAGGAAAAAAAAAATCATTGGAAAACTGTTTAAAACATCGTTTTAAACACACAATTTTCAACCTTTTTTTTCGCGGGGGCGCCGTTATATCTTCGAAACCTATCATTACTGATCCCGCACTCTCTCTTACCGTCTGTGAATGTACAATATCACAAGTGCACCGGGCGAACCTACGGAAACCAGTTACTGCCCTACGCTTTACACTGGGGCTACAGATGTTAATATCCGCCTTCAATGAGTTCAGTTGTCGCCAATGTTTTTCTTTTAACATCTTAGGCCGGGATTTGACATTAAGCTCCAGCTCATCCGCACCTACCGTGTCTGATTTTGAAAGGGAACGACGGGGTTTTCGGTTTTCCCGGGGAACCACGGTGCTCGCGAGCCGCCTGCCGTAAGTGCGGGCTGCAGACCTGGCCGCCGGCGGGCGCGCGGCGCGCACTAGGACCCAGCAGGGCTCCGGGCCCGGGTGGGAGCCGCGCCGCCGACCCCGGGCGGGCGCCGGGGCTGGAGCCGGGGTTCCGGCCGCGATCGGCTGCAGCTCTGCCGGGAGACGGCGCGACCCGGCGGCGGGGCCACCCGCGAGTCCAGCGCCGCCGCAGCCCCCCAATGCGGCCGCAAGAAGCAGCAGGGGGGGCAGGCGATCGAAGGTAACGAAAATGGGGCTCATTTCCTGCCTCCTGACCTTCTGCTCTGGTTCAGCATTGTCACGAGAAGCCCTCACAGTTCAGGCTGCTGCATTTTGGGGCACCCTTTGATTTTTTAAGGTGTCCGCCCCCGTATTTCCACCTGGTTTCAGATTGATTTATAGCATGCAGTCCGAATGGGAGAGATTCAGGGCTGGCAAGTTGCATATTTTCATTAGTTTTGTCTCAAAAGTAAGTTCATTAAAAAAAAAAAAGTTTCTCAGGAATTTGTGGATAGTAGTTTAAAAATTTTTTTTTAAAATAGCAGACAAATGGATAATTTTTAAAAATTATGAAATAATTGATGTAATTCTGTTAATTACTTCCTAGGTCTTTACTTTTGTGGGCTCCCCAGGCATTACTTTTATTTTCAAGGAACTAACGTGTTAAATGTGGAGTTTGGCTCGGGCAGAGTTTACAGCATTGCTGTCGCAAGTGTTTTGCTATCAATTATAAACAGTGTCAAATCTGTGGGCAGTTTAAACCTCTTTTCAAATACTGTAACTGGTTATCCTGATATGACATATACAGATGAGAGTTTCCTTTGAGGGCAGTCAGTATATTTCTCTTTTTGGAGAAACCTGGTTTTGAGGAGAAAACCATGATTACTGGCTGGGGAGGCTGAAGAGACTATTTTTCATGCTTTGTTTATACTCTCGGATTTGACATTTGGGAAAGGGAAACACAGTCTTTCTTGGCAGCTTTTAATGGAGGGATTATTAATTTATTTAATTTATTAGTTTCAGTTGGTTGGGCTCGGGGAGCCCTCTGTCACAGGATATGCTTAAGGTGACACATTTGCCAGCAGTTGGGACACATGATTTGCACATGTAAAATGTGCTTCAGCCGAAAGGTCTGGTCTGCTGGGAGCTCCCATGTGGAGCTGTTGTGGGCAGGGTGCGGCTGGCTCATTGAGGAAAAAGGGAATCATTTTCCTTAGCTAAGGAGACATCCTGTTATATTCCTTTTGTTCCCTGTTTTTCATTGATCGCCAGCGCTGCCTTAGAGAGGGGAGAGCAGCTCAGAGAGCTCGGAAGACTGCACAAATGACTCCAGCCCACTCTGCTCTCACACTGATTGGTCAGTTCAGTGAAGACTTAGGGAAACAGTCACCCAAAACCTTCTTTGAACATCATGCTGTAATTTCAGAGTAGCCTTCTCGTGCCCAGATTTCTGCAAGGCTGATTTTTAATTTGGGTGCAGTTTGCTTGAGATACCTTTGTGTTTAATTTTTTGTTGTTGCTTCTATCCAAAGAAAGTAGGCCATTCTGGTGACAAATTTCTTTGCAGACATCAGCTTTTATAGACATATCACTTTACAATACGTTCTCAATGGTTTCTGCTTGGGAGTTATAGAATGCAAAGTTGTTCAACTTAGAATAATTTTTCCTGTTTTTTTTTTTTTTTTGATCTGAAGACTTAAATATCACTGTCAGCAGACGGTGCTTAACTGTATCTTTATTTTGATAATGTAAGTGTCTTGTGCCTTATTAGCATGTATCATGCACTAAATTTAAGTCTGTTAACAGTGAAAGAAAAAGGCCACGAAGAGCCAACAATCAAAATCAGCTTGCACACTGTTATAAGAAATTGTGGCATCTGGTTTGAGGAGAATGCATTTCAAGTTAAAAAAAAAAAGGGGCATTCTTCACCTTAAAAGAATGAGTTGGTAAATATTGTGAAATGTTCTACTTAAGAGGAAAAATATAAGGCCGGTGGACAACTCCATTTGAGCCTTAAAACACCCTAATTAAAGAAGCACCGTCCCAGAAGTTGTTAAATGTATAAACACTTTTCTGATTGGCTTAAAAATTTAGACACAGGAAGTGGATGGTATCTAACAACCGATGAGTAGAGACATGGTTGTCATGGAAACTGAGACGAGTTACCCCCTCCAACACACGTACACTACCATAACCACCATTTAAAAAACAAAAAAACAAAACCTGCATGTCATCACAGATGCCTGGAGAACATGTTGCCTTCTGTAAGCTTTCCCACAGCATCTGTTGAAACCTGAGACCGTGCCTGTCAAATCAAGGTCATTTTACAACAACAACCAAAAATGCAGTCTCCTGGATTTCGTAACTGTATTTTTACTGAAAAGATGTGAGGAAAAGGGCTTAAAGCAAGGATGAGCACGCGTGCTTAGTTTGCATTTTGCTACCTCGGAGTTGCGCCAGGGAAGGCTAAGAAGAATGTATTTGATCACTTAATTGTGGAAGCGAACTGATTTGTATGTCTACTGTTAGAACAACACTCTTTGTGGAGCTGTAAAGACTAGGCTGTTACCTGTGGCTGAAGAGTCATTTGGGGACGGTATAATGAAGAGTTTCTGTTTGCAAGAGGCTTCTAACTTGAACTGTTGCAATTGAATTTGAAGAACTGTGGCATTTTGGAGCTTTGCTCTAAGGCTGCCTGTACAGGATAGATGAAGACTCTGTCTGGTGCTTTGGGAAGTATAAGGAAGGGTGTTCTTAGTAGCGAAGCAGGGAAAGGATAATCCTAAACAGAAATAAGGGCTCTTTCAAAACTGCAATTATTATTATTTTGGTTAACTTAGAAAAGTTTCCTCTTCTTCTGTGGATGGAGAAGAGTGCTTTAGTTTTTAGGATAATTGAGAGGTTCCCCAACTCAAGGTTGCAAATATTTTCAATATCTTGGTAGTGGTTTTAGTGAGGAGAGTAAAGAAAGAAAAGTTTGGAGATCTCCCCCTTTCACTTTGCTAAGCGAAAAATAACTGAGGAGGCTAAATTTTGAATTTGAGGATCAACATTGAAGCTTGTAAATATAAAACCGGTGCATTTCTTTTATTTTTCTAATCTTGTCAATGGTAGTCTTTAAATTTGAAGTGCTTGATATTCATTTAGAAATTTCCTTCTTACAATCGTGCTGACTTATAGCATGGTATTGCTTAATCTTAACTGAAAATGGTCAATTTTACATCTCACTTAACTAACACTTTGGTCTTTTTAAAAAGCAGAAAATTTCCCTTGTTTTCATCAACTAATTGCATGGTGGCAGGGGAGAGGAGGTGGAAAGAATCCTAACTATACTGTAATATTTATTTAATATCCTGCATCTATGCCATAGGAAATACAGACGTTAGAAGCAATATAGCATCATTGGGGTGATTTAGCATGTACTTCATGATCCCGTCTTGTCAAATATTTAACTGATTGAGATTTGGTGAAAAAGGTTAAGCTTAGTGGCACAACTGTTCTCTTTTAGCAAAGGATTTCCTGTAGGGAGCTTTCTTATCTTTCAACTATGTTCATTGGCAGGAAACATGTCAGTTGCTTGTTTTTACAAACTGAAGGAAATGAATGGGATTTGTTAGTTTCTAGAATCTGCCTTCATGCTCCATTGTCTGTCAAATAGTTTGCTCAGAACAGTTCATTTTTAAATGGACTTTTGAGGAGTACAATTAAATTACTCCAAATCTTTGGCTTTTCTGTTCATTTATTTTTGACTCTGAGATTAGAAACATTGGTCATTATACTGCTATATACAACTTATTTGACCAACACACATTAACAAGATGTTCAATAAAATTCCAATTCATTTTCAGTTGTCAGATATATAGACATTGACTGAAGTTGGCGTTTTTTGACGATGATGCCAGATTTCTAATAATTAGCCCAGAATACCAACCAAATGCCAGTTTTGTGGAGAGGTAAAGGGAAAGAGGCAGCTTCATTCTTCTCTTGGCTTGTAACAGTAAAATCCATAAAGATTAAATGTCAGGTGTATGCCTCCTTTGCTGATGGAGTGGGGGAGAGTTGGAATTTGGGGAGGGGCTATAGCTAAAGCCAGGCTGGAGTCCGTATGAGAAAAACGAATCATAACCTTGAAAACATTTATTGTGCAAAACTCTGGATTACTTTTTGAATATTATAAATAAATATATTTAATAGTTTCAATTCATGTATGTTTCAAATTTTGGAAGAGGAAACAGGGTGAGGTTCTTTAAAGGAAAATAGGTACAGAAACCTCCGTTTGAAGGGAACAGCCTGGGGAGGGGGTTAAGAGAGCCTAAGAGAGGGCACCATTTGTTGTGATGGTTTTCACACATTTTTGAAGACATCATTTTGGTTTTACATTTAGCACCAAATGGAGTCTTATGCAGGACCCTAATATATGAGTGGGATAAAAACAGAGCTGCTCTGGGGGAACCGAGAGCCAGGAACCCAGAATCTGCTCTTTTCTCCTGGGCTGTGCCTGGGGCACACCCTAGGACCTGTGAACTGTTTGAAAACCACTGCTTTTAAAGTGCCCCAAATATTCTCTAAGGAAGACCCCGAGGGAATTGCTTGCAGAGTCCTGGAACTTCTGAGCTGAAGAGAGAACTTTTGCCTTGACAATTTAAGAGGGCACTTGCGCGCAGAGGAGGAAAAAGGAATGGCAGACAATGGGCTCTAATAAGCCATTCTGTATATAGCGCTAGGTTGGACTGGCTATAAGTATGAAAGAGCCCTGGTTCCATCTGTAATAAGGGAAGGGGAAAGGACTTTTTTTTTACATCTTTATTGGAGTATAATTGCTTTACAGTGGTGTGTTAGTTTCTGCTTTATAACAAAGTGAATCAGCTATACATATATGTATATCCCCAGGAAAGGACGTTTTTAAAGGGCCCCCTTTCCTCATAAGTTACAGGAACATCATGTGGAGGTGTTTGAGATTAGTCGGTTATCATTGTCCTGGAATGTGTGGATTTATTCTAGTACCACCTCAGGATCTGTTACATCACTGTTACTCTATCTGTCAGTGAAAATTATTTCATATTAAGTGTCATTCATGAAATGAAAGTTTGCCAAGCTATATAATCTGCTTGGCAGACGCGGTAGTGTTTTGAGTGTTGAGTAAAATGATAACACATGGATGATATTTGAATATCATCAAACATATTCAGATTATCTCTTCTATTCTGAGATTTACTGAAATGGCAGTATTGGGATTGAGTTCAGTTCCCCTTTTTTACATCCCAGAGGCCATAAATATTAAGATTTCTAGGGGTGGCGGACAGAGGGATCCCCTTCACTTCCACTCCTAATTTTCACAGCCCCTTGATTCACATATGCTCGGTTACAGAAAAAAGGAGCAAGCAGCAGAGACTTCACGCAAACGGTATCATTAGCATTGTGCTTCTTAGGGTCACAGCAAACCTCCTTGCATTGTTTCTTGGAGGCTACACAGTTGGGGAGTTTATAGAAGTAGAAAGGACAGCCCCCTGTCTGCATGCTCCTATTACTTCCACTGTGCTTGCCATGTTTCTAGTACCTGTGTGGGTCAGAGATGGCGATTAAAATAATCAATATTCTGGGAAGCCACAGATCTTCCAACAATTTGTGCCGGCACTTTTTCTTTTTTTAAAGAAAATATTTCCTCTAGAAAGATAAAACTAGTATAAGCACAAAATAGTTGGCCGTGGTAGTGGATGAAAATGACTGTGGTTAACTTTTGTTTGTTGAATTGGGTTGAATAAAGCTTTTCATGTTCAGGCTGTTTAAAGCGATCTTATTCCTCCTCCCACCTGCATTTCAAAGAAGAATGAGTGTGTGCAGCCATAGAAAACCAATGGAGCTGTTCCAAGGCGTATTCATCATAATAGACCAGTGACTCTCCTTGAGTGAGCATTTATACTCCGATGTTCTTGGGGACTTTGCTTTGGAACTCAAGGATGCTGTCCAGTTACCAGGACCTTGCTGAAGTTGTTAATGGAGGACTCCAAATATTACACAGAGTGTCTCCGCTACCTTTGCAGATGTCGCTTTCTTAAGATTCAGACAGTAGCAAGTCCTGCTGGAAGAGGTGATTTTAGAATATTATACAAGGTTAGATTTTAGATAACCTCAGATTTCTCTTTAAAGTCTGAAATGTCCTAATTCGGCAAACTTAACATTTTTGCAGCCTGTAAAATGAAAACAGTTACCATTTAATGACTAGTTAATAAGGTCTCTAAATTAAGACAGTCATATTGTGTCATGGAATTGGATTTAGCATTTAGAATGGTCTCTCGGAAAAGAAATAAGTTGCTCATGGTAAGTTTGGCAATATTGGGTAATATAGAAAAATCACATCAAACTGATAAGGGGTTTTCATTTATCAGGTGCTGCCCCTATTAATTATTATAATAATCTAGTATTAATATAACATTACTACTACTACTAATAAATAATGATAATATGCAGTAATGATAATATGCAGTAATGTCCCTTCACAGATGAAGAAACTGAGGTAACTATGTTTCCAGGCCGCACACTCTTTGGTACAACTAGTTCTCACCCTCAGGCCCCCTGACTCCAAGTTCCAGTCGTTTTCCGTCCCACTGGCTACCTTACAACTGCTCCTCTGTTTCTGTTCCAGGGTTGATAACTCCCCCGTCTATGCTTGAAATGGAGTCTCCTCCTGGGAAAAATTGCAAGGGGTGGGAAAAATATTGTGATTTTGGCAAGAAGTAGGGTTTTGCTTCTTGACATTCTGTATTCCCATGTTTGACCATTAGTGATGGGAGGAACCTTTTAGTTCCCTGGTCAGAGCTTACCTTCCTTAATTTATCTTCATCTTTTCTTTCTTTGAATGAATTGTTTTAATTAATTAATTTTTGGCTGCATTGGGTCTTCGTTGCTGTGCGTGGGCTTTCTCTAATTGCGGCGAGCGGGGGCTACTCTTTGCTGCAGTGCGTGGGCTTTGTCATTGTGGTGGCTTCTCTTGTTGCAGAGCACGGGCTCTAGGCACACAGGCTCAGTAGTTGTGGCGCACAGGCTTAGTTGCTCCGTGGCATGTGGGATCTTCCCGGAGCAGGGATCGAACCTGTGTCCCCTGCATTGGCAGGCGGATTCTTAACCACTGCGCCACCAGGGAAGTCGCCAGCTTCATCTTTTGAATTTCCCTTCATGCATCCGTGAGCACATTCACCTAGTTGGTAAACAAAAGGCTCTTACCACAGGGATATGATTTTCTTTAATTACCCAAATATTACACTTAGAATTTCTGTTGGTGGCATCCAGAAAACAGATTTCCTAGACAATGTTCTCTTTATAATTCATATGAACTGCTGAACAAACTCAGAGATGCAAATTCAATGATATCTCCTTTATTTTTTTCGGAATAAAAAACAAGTGGCTTAAGTTGTCAGATTAGGAGGCTGTTGGGTATCTCTTTCTTGAGATCCCCTTACCTGTAAATCAAACAAACTCCACATGGGTTTATATAGACCAAGTAAAACTGGGTTAGTCTGACTTTCTCATCTAAGCAAGGAGCTCTGCTCTCTTTCTGGCAAAGGGGAAAATGACAAGTTAAATCTTCACCTGGGCACCCCACTATGCCTGGTATGTATGTGACCGGTTGGAACTAGCAATGGAACCGATGTGGACATTTTCAGTGATGCAGGTGCCTGGCACTTTCTAATTCTCTGGAAGACTTCAGGTAAATGATCAGCACTTGAATGGAACTAATTCATATTTCACACGTGTACTTTCACAGATCTCACATGTGAAATCATTTTAAGGAATTGATCTAGGGACGTGTTCAAGATACATATGCACCAATTTTGGGGAACGAATCATCCACCCATTCATTCAATGAACAGTTATTGCGTGCCTATGGCATATAAGCAACTGTGCCCTGTGATAGGGAACTAAAGGGGAAGAAATCACCGGCACAGCCAACCAGCTGTCTTCTTAAACCAGCTAACTCTGACTGGCTTCTTAAACTGTATGTATCCCCAAATTCGGCCCTATTGAAGTTTATATTATAAGCTGATGTCGACAGGTGGAAGTGACGCCCTCCCCGAGTTCCTCTCTCCAGGTATAAGCGGACCGTGCAAGGAGGATTGCAGGGTGGGTAGTTTACTTGGGAGATGATCCCAGGAAGACAACAGTAGGGGGCGCGAGTGGGAGACTCGTCTATCCCCCCCATCCCGCCCCCTTCCCCCCCACTCCGCCCCTTTTCCCCCCCATCCCGCCCCTTTCCCCCCCCATCCCCGGTTACACTGCGAGGGGAACCTAGGCGCGCTGAGAGCTGGTGTCCAGCATGTCGCTTCCAGGCACTGGTTGATGATTCTCGGGAGACGCTGATTCCCAGCACTTGAGGTTGGTGCGCGAGCTTCGGCCAGACAAGGTTCTCAGGGAGGGACTTGATGCCTCTGGTCGAGGTGAAGCTCGGACTGGTGGCGCTGAGTAGTGAGGCCTGAAGGGGACGTGGGCCGGGCACCGTCAGCCTCTACGATGCTCTCCACTTCTCAGCTCCTTCCACGGTCTTGGAACTGAGAACGCTTTACGAGAGTCATTTTTAGTGGTCCTCTGAACTTCAAATTGAAGATCCTGAGAAAGTGGTTTTTCGGTCTGAGAAATGGGAACAAGAGAAGGACATAAGCTCTGAGTTTAAGCATTCAGGCAGAAATTTTCAATAAGGGCACTTATTTTGTTGTGTATGTTTTGTTTTGGTTTGGTTTTTCTCTGTTACAACCATTATCCTTGTTTCCCAGGTTGGGAAACTTGGGACAGCCACTTGCTTTACGTGCCAGATATTTCATTTATCACCAGGGCTCCTTGCTGCTTTCTTTGAAATCCACCTCCTGGTCATCTCCTCATCTTGAGTTCTAGTGCCTCACTCTGAGAATACTGCTGGGAACCTCCGAGGTGCTCTGTCCCTCCTGGCCCCTTTCCTTCCTCTGTCCTCCTGAAGATTTCTGTCCCTAAACCACTCTGGAAGTTATGAGCTTTGAAGTTAGACTTCTTGATTTCAAACCTACATACAGCTGTGTGACCTTAACCTCAGGCTCAGTAATGTGAAATAAGACTCATTAATGTGGAAATCCTGAAAGGATGCTTGTGAAAGCTAATGATAAACCCTTGACAGACAGCCTGACGCATAGTTACAACTTAAATTATTGGAGCTATTTTTATTTTTACATTGTTATTGTTGTGTTATGTCCCTCATCTACTAAGAACCTCTGCGGGCTCCCTGTTGCTCTCCTCACCCTCCTTACCGAGTCTGTCCTCCTCTGCCTAACTTTCAAGACCCTCTATAATCTGGCCGTCCCCATTAGTGCTCACGAAATGACCCCAGATCTGGTCAGGGTGCATTCATCCCTGAACTTGCCTTATTCCTTCCAGCTTCCCTGACTTTGTTCATATTGTTCCCTAACCACAACCTTCTTCTTCCCCGCTTCACACGTTGTAGGGTCACCAGTTTCACCCACTCTGCAACCGTGAGGTGCAGAAAAATGCAATTTGTCTATTTTGTCTGCAGCAAACCTTCCTCCCAGCAAACACCCATTGGTTATCAGGAAAAAGAATAATAACTTTTGATGCCATCCATTTAAAAACTTAGTTTGATCTGATAATCCAAATAGCCCCTTAATATAATTCTCAGTCTTCCTAGGAAAACAATATCCCTTCCTTCCTGTTGTTCCCTTTCTTTGCCTGTGACGTCAGAGTGTGGGGAAGGGGTGTCTCGTGTACTCTTATTTCTTACAGAGGACTAGCAACTCTGTTTCCTTAGTTACGGTGGCCTTGGCTCTCAGAGGCTGGGTCTCTTGCCACGGTGTTGCTTGTTCTGTATTAGCAGATGAAGTCTGTGGCTCTTATAACACATAGTCTAGTCCAGTGGCTTCCAAAGATTCAAAGTAAAATACAGATACATTTTCATGAGATTCCAGTAAGCATATATGGACAGGTGATACAAAAGTTTTTACAAAATAACCTGTATATCTGAAATAGAAATTTTACAAGGTATTATTGTCCTTTTTATACTTGATGTACTCTGATCTTTTCCATTCTATTTTATTTAATGAAAAAAACCCCCCAAAACAAAAAACCACACTTGGGACACAATAAGTGACCCGAAGTTTGCAAAAAAAGTTGATCTGGTCATCCTCTTGGCTTTGTCAGAACCTGACGTGGCATCCCCTGCTGGCTGGGTCCACCCTCAGCTCCCACTGGCAGCAAACTCTGAGTATGCGTGACACCATCCATCAAGCCCACTGGCCTGGTGGTCCTTGCAAGGGGTCCACTACTCTGTCCACAGTCTACCAGAGGCACCCCACCACACAGCTCCCTCTGTTTGATCAGGCTGCAGTGCTGGGCTGAGGAAGCTGTGTTCCAGGCTGGTGCAGACCCTCTCTTCCTAGGGCTCTGGATGATGGAGGGGGATGGACACAAAGACATCCCTCTGCACTCAGGGGTACCTCCTCTATCAAGAGGCAGAATCCACTGTCGTCTTCTCTTATCTCCTTTTTCCTTCCCATCATTAACTGGACCCAGAAAGAGGTGGGCTTTTCTTTCACTTCCCCTCCACCATCTCATCCTTCTACCATCCAGGCAGAAAGATTAGCAACTTCACTGTCACTCATGGAAGAAAGCAGTATCTTCTGCTGCCTTCAGGTCAATTCTTTGAGCTGGGTCCTCCAGACTGCTGCTAATAGGCGAAAATCCTGTCCAAGGAGAAAGCCTGACTTTCAAGGCTATGGAATTTCTGCCTATGGCAGTCAACTAGTTTCCCACCTATGTCCATTAACTACATTTCTAAGACTCCCTTGCAGCTAAGAATGGCAAAATTTGGGCTTCCCTGGTGGCGCAGTGGTTAAGAATCTGCCTGCCAATGCAGGGGACAGGGATTTGAGCCCTGGTCCGGGAAGATCCCACATGCCGCGGAGCAACTAAGCCCGTGCACCACAACTACTGAGTCTGCGTTCCACAGCCTGCGAGTCACCACTACTGAGCCCGTGTGCCACAACTACTGAAGCTTGAGCGCCTAGAGCCCATGCTCTGCAACAAGAGAAGCCACGACAATGAGAAGACTGCGCACCGCAACAAGGAGTAGCCCCCCTGCTTGCCACAACTAGAGAAAGCCCGCGCACAGCGTTGAAGACCCAAAACACAGCCAAAAAAATAAAAACAAATAAATAAATAAATTTATTAAAAACAAAAAAGATTGGCAAAATTCTAGCCACTTGGATGTGAGTAGATGTGAAGTATGCTGTTTCTGGTTTGTGCCCTTGTTTTTCTTTCTTTTTTTTTAAAGGAATTCCTTTATTTTTATTTTATTTATTTATTTATTTATTTATCTATTTATTTATTTATTTATTTTTGGCTGTGTTGGGTCTTCGTTTCTGTGCGAGGGCTTTCTCTAGTTGCGGCAAGCGGGGGCCACTCATCGCTGTGCGCGGGCCTCTCACTATTGCGGCCTCTCTTGTTGCGGAGCACAAGCTCCAGGTGCGCAGGCTCAGTAGTTGTGGCTCACGGGCCCAGTTTCTCCACGGCATGTGGGATCTTCCCAGACCAGGGCTCGAACCCATGTCCCCTGCATTGGCAGGCAGATTCTCAACCACTGCGCCACCAGGGAAGCCCCCTTTTGTTTTTCTTTATAATTTTACCACATACTTTTTAAATCCTGAAACTGTATATAGTGTAGTTGCACATGATTTCATATAGATGGAAACATTATATATATATACACACCCACACACCATTTGTAGTATACATAGATATATAGTATAGATACGTATGTATTTATATATATGTAAACATATATTGTGTGTATATTTATGTCTACAGTTACATCTGTAGACAGATGGATTTTTCTTTTTAAGTGAACACACCTACGTAACCAGCACTTATATTAATAAATAGAATGGGGGCTTCCCTGGTGGGGCAGTGGTTGAGAATCTGCCTGCCAATGCAGGGGACACGGGTTCGAGCCCTGGTCTGGGAGGATCCCACATGCCACAGAGCAGCTGGGCCCGTGAGCCACAATTACTGAGCCTGCGCATCTGGAGCCTGTGCTCCGCAACAAGAGAGGCCGCGATAGTGAGAGGCCCGCGCACCACGATGAAGAGTGGCCCCCGCTTGCTGCAACTGGAGAAAGCCCTCGCACAGAAACAAAGACCCAACACAGCCATAAATAAATTAATTAATTAAAAAAATGAATAATTTATAAAAATAAATAAATAAATAAATAAATAGAATGTTAGTGTCACCCAAGAAGTCCCTTTATGCTCCTAAGGCACTATCTTTTGCAGGATGACCACTATCCTAATTTTTTTTAAAAAATAAATTTATTTATTTATTCATTTTTGGCTGCATTGGGTCTTTGTTGCTGCACATGGGTTTTCTCTAGTTGCGGTGAGTGGGGGCTACTCTTCGTTGCAGTGCGTGGGCTTCTCATTGTGGTGGCTTCTCTTATTGCGGAGCATGGGCTCTAGGCACATGGGCTTCAGTAGCTGCAGCATGTAGGCTCAGTAGCTGTGGCATATGGGCTCAGTAGTTGTGGCTTGCGGGCTCTAGAGCACAGCCTCGGTAGTTGTGGCACACGGGCTTAGTTGCTCCGTGGCATGTGGGATCTTCCTGGACCAGGGCTCAAATCCATGTCCCCTGCATTGGCAGGCGGATTCTTAACCACTGTGCCACCAGGGAAGTCCCTATCCCAATTTGATCTATTTTTTTACTGAGAGAAGTGTATTAAAAATCTCTCAGTAAGGTGGTAGATTATCATTTCTTTTCTTGATATATTTTGAAGTTACACTATTTGGTATATACACATTTAGAATTCTTCTATCTTCTTGGAGAATCAAATTTTTTATTATTATGAAGTAGTGCACTTTAACTCTCATAACGCTTTTTGTCTTAAAGCATATTTTGTCTGGTGTCCATGCAACAATACTAGTCAACAGTAGGATATAATAGCTTCTTCATTATTAGTTCTTGCTATTTGTTTTCCATTCTTTGTTTTGTCAAACTCTTTACATCTGTATTTTATTTTATTTTATTTTCTATTTTTTGGCTGTGCCACACAGCATGTGAGATCTTAGTTCCCTGACCAGGGATCGAATCCATGCCCCTTGCAGTGGAAGTGAAGCATCTTAACCACTGGACTGCCAGGGAAGTCCCTACATCCTGTATTTTAGATGTATCTTTTGTAAATGACATAACACTGGGTATTGTTTTTATGCAGTCGTACATATCTTTTAAATGAAATATGTAAGCATTTATGTTTATTGTAATTTCAGATTGATTTCAATTTATTCTTTCATGTTATTTTATTCTTTCCATTTGTCCTACCTCTTCATGTTTCTTTTTCTTTCACCTCTTGCATTCTTTTGAATTGATTAACATTTTTTCCTTATTTCATGTATTATTCTATAGTACTTTGAAAGTTTTACACTCTATTATTATTCTTTTAGTGGTTCTCTAGAAATTTAAGCATGCATACTTAAAAGTCTAAAGTGAATCATTATCTTTCCTCTCCTCCTAAACAATGCAAGGAGCTTAGACCATTTAATTCCAGTCATTACCACCTCTCACCCCTCCCCCTGCTATCGTGGGTCCCATTTTTGCCCAGTGTTTTAGTTCTATCTTGTGGTTTTTTTTAGCCTCGTGGGTTAGACATTATCATTTAAAAATAGAAATTTGTTCAGATTTACCCACATATTTATTACTTTCTTTGCTTATAATTTATTCACCGACTTGTACTCCCCTACCCATCACTTCTCTTCATAGATTTCGTTAAGTGAGGATCAATTGAGGGAGACCTATTTTACTTACTGTTTATTGGAAAATTCTAATTCTTTCCTTTTTTTCCTTAAAATATAGTTTTGCTAGGTATAAAATTCTGGTTATTTTCTTTCAACACATTAAAGATGTTCTGTTGTCTTCTGACTTCTGCTGCTAAGAAATAATACTAAATCTAATTGCCATTTGTCATGGAAGGTATTCGTTTTTCAAGAAAACCTTATAACTGCTTTGAAGATATTCTTTTTATCTTTGGCATTCTGCAGTTTTATTATAAAGTGTCTATAGATGTGAATTTCTTTTTTATGTATTTATTTTGCTTTGGATTTTTTTGTTTGTTTTGTGAATTTGTGGATTGATTTTTTTCATCAATTCTGGAAGATTCTCAGAGTACTATTCCTGCTTAGTACTCTTTTTTTCTACTTCTGGAGTTTAGATTAAGTATATGTTAGACTTCTGTTGTCTTCTCTATGTATTAACCTCTTTTTTATATTTTCTGTCTATATAATATCTTTATATGCTACAGTCGATAATTTTTTCAGTCTTTTTTGTTTCTTGTATCTAACCTGTCTAATCTTGCTCACAGTTTATATACTTGTTTTCTTCTATTATTTTTTAAACATTTATTTTATAGTGTGCATCTGATAATTTTTTAGACTTTTAAAAAACTGAAATAGAGTTGACATACAATACTGTTAGTTGATAATTTAAAAATTTGATGTCTATGGGTTCAGTTCTACTATCTCTTATTTCTGCTAGTTTTTGTTCATGATGCTTTGTTTCTATATGCATGTGTGTGTGGTTTTTATTTTACTTTGTTTTATTTTACTGTGACCTTGTTTTTTTTGACTTTATCAATGGGAATGATTTGAGGTTTGAATTGAAGGTGAGTTTCACTAGATTTTACATTTGTTTCTCCCAAGTGCCTGGGATCATCACCAATCTGCAAAGCAAGGACTTAAAAATTCTCAACTAGAGGTTTGGGGACCGACCATGTAATCAATTCATACTCAAAACCCATGTAAGGATTGTCTTATGGTTATAAATGTTCAGTAAAGATTTTCTCCCTTCTACTGAGCACTGATTCTTGAGACAGGCAATTCTGGTAGTCTTTTGGAGTCCTATCTTTAGCAGGGCACCTCCTATTACACTTTGTACCTTGGTGGGCCCTGGCTTTGTCAGTGCCAGCAACTTTATCGCTGACCCTTATGCCCTGCTAACTTGTAAAAACAGAAGCCTAAGTTAGCATTTCGAACTATTTTTGAGGAAATGTTTTGTCCAGCATTTTTGATTGTTTTCAGAAGATTTTAAAGGTATCTATTCTGCCATATTGCCAGAAAAAGAACTATTCTTTCTCTTTGTATTCCTTATTTAATAATCCTAATAGTCCCTGAAACATATGAATGCCTCTGGGCAACTAGGGTGAAGATTATATGTGCAAAAAACTGTAGAGGCAAAGCACAGTCATTATTTTCAAAATATTACCTCCTGACACACATATTCCAGGGTAATTTAAACCTTAACTTGTATTAGTTGAGGTAACACTAGTTGCTTCAATAAACTCAACATAGTGTAGTGAATCAAAACAATAGATGTTTATTCCTTATATGTCCAAAATGGGTATCCCTGATTAAGGGATGGCTCTGATTCAGGTGGTGATTTAGGGTATGAGCCACTTTGCTTCCTATGGCTCTGCCATTGTCAATCTATGGCTCCCAAGGTCATTGTGCTTATTTGGATCACACTGGCAAAAAAGGAAAGAATGTGGAGACTCATGAGTGGCATGTTTTTACCAGCCAGCCCTAGATGTGGCACATTCCACTTCCTTTCCCATTCTATTAGCTAATACTTGGTAAGATTGCCACATCTGACTGCAAAGAGGGGTTGCTGGGAAAAGTAGTCTGGATGTGTGTCTAGGACAAAGAAGAAACAGGTTTAATAAATAACCAGTCTGTCTCTGCCATGTATTTCCTCTGTGAAACTTCAGCCCAACCTGATTTCTCACTTCTCTGAGCTCCTGTTTCACTTATAATCAAGGCCACCAACTTTAGGACCTAATTATCTTGAATTATTTCATGTTTGTACAGTTTAAATCCCCAACTATATAATAACTTACTTGAAGGTGTGAATTTTGTGCTCAACTTTTGAAAATGTCCCCTACCACTCAGTTTTGAACATGCTGTATGGTCTCAAAAAAATTAAACCTCTGAATGAAAGGAGAGGTTTCTTGTTGTAACATATTTAGGGATGCAGCGTTGTGGTCTGCAACTTATTCATTATGTTATGCCTTCAACTTTTCTTCTTAGATTTGAAATACGTCAAAATAAAAACTTGGAGAAAACCCCAAACGTTGGGAGTCTGGAGGGGGCACTGCAAACAATAGTGGCATTTCCATGGGGGATCAGTTTAATCTGTCTTGGTAGCTTCTTCTGCACTGTTGAAATCAGCCTTTTGAGCTCTCTCTGGGTTGTTATGAGAATTCATTCAGTCATTCTGAAAATATTTGTTGAGGTCTACGGAGTGCTAGATATTGTTGAGAGGCAGGGCATTGGGAGATGAGCAATACAGATAAGACTCTGCCCTATAGGGGGATGGATGAGGAGGTGCAGACAAACTGCTTTGAGTGGAAAAAGACCTTTGTAGTTGGCTCTGTGACTGATATAGTGATGGTGAGGTTCTAGTTATTTGTATGATGTGGGAAAAAAAAGGCTTGGTGCTGTCTCAAGCCCTTAAGTAGAGACCTTGCCCTCCTTTTTCCTTTGGTTTTAGGTCTTGCTTAAGGAGGCCAACCTTTCTCCAGCCTAGTATTTAACAACAAGCAGAGGAATTTAGCTCTTGAATATTCTTCAGAGCCACAGATAATCTCAGCTAAACTGGGCCCTAGGTTATTGGCCTCAGTATCACTCTTTACTTGAGTTTAACTCATTACTTTGTTGCTAGGCTCAATGTTTTCAATGCTTCACTTTTATTTTCTGTTGCTATTGGTCTTAGTAAATGAGAATGACATATGGACCTGAGTTAAATTGTTGGAATCATAATTTGCTTTCATTGAGTAGGTTTCCTTCTCTACTGCACTGTACTGTGGATGGGAAAATACACTGACATCTTAGAAACTCTAACTAATCTATTATCCATCTGCTCGGATGCAAACACAATGCATGTGGCAAATTACTTTATATGCTGATAAAGCCTGTGCTTTGGAAAAATGTTGTGCTGTTTATATACAAAACATTGTTTTGAATCAAGCCATCTAAAATATGCAGATGAAGAAAAGGAAGTGTATTCTGAATACAACAAAATTCCAGGAAGGGTCAGGCTGCAAAATACAAGATGTGGTGAGTCTGTAATTAGATATTGACCATGTTTTATTCGATTGAGCAGCTCCTTGGGCTTAGCTCTGACATTGGTCAGAGAATAGCTTTCCAGCCCAAAGGAGTTCACTTTAGAAGATGACCTAGGTGGATAATATAGCTCCCTCAAAAGCCAAGGCAGAGCTAGCCCTTCACTTATTATGTTATTTCCTTCATGGAACAGGGCATAGAATTTCTGGCAGATGAGAGCAGAGTACAGAATTTCTAATAAGAGAGATGAAGTTGGGGGGGGTACACAGTGCTCTTTTTGAAAATTATGTTCATTTTCTTCTCAACTCTAAGGCTTCTCTCTTATCTTTTTAGAAAAAATTCTCTCTTGTTTGGAAGAGTTTCCAAAACTAGTCTTTTGGAGGTACCAAGTCTCAGCCAAGGACATTAATAAGATACAGAACCCATGAACTAGCAGGCTGGGTAGAATAGTTAAGTTCTTCTACTGATACAATGAGCTACTGAATGGTATCTTCTCATATTGAACAACTCATTTGTATCCTCAATACCAAATATTCTGTCACTACAAAGGGTAGGGACAAAATCTCCACATTCTTGATATGGCCAATGTGAATTTTAAATTAATTTATATTTTTTAAGCAAAGTACTCCATGCATTATTATTGGGGTGACCATATATCTTGATTTGTTTGTGATAGTTTGGGTTTGTGCCTACTGCTCCAGTGTAATGACTAATACTACCTCCTTTCATTTTCAGAAGCATCCTGATTTGTATGATAAATTATGGTCACCTTACTTACAATGGTAGTCAATATATCTAGCAATAGTAGATCCAGTTTGTTTAGAGACCAACTCTTCTGCTGAGAAAAGATGCTTAAAATTAAAAAGAAAGAAAGAAAAAAGAAGTCAGTTTGGAAGCATTGGAGAGCCATCAAGGCAATGAGGAATAGCAGAGCTAAGATTTGGGGGCAGGAAAGTCCCCTCATCTAAGAGGTGAGCCCAGCTTTTGTATCTTCTTCTTGAGACAATTATCAATTCCAAAAGTAGTGGCTAAGAGACTAAAAACTTAACAGAGCTTTCAACAAACTCATGGGGTTAGGTAGTCAAGTCCTGCCAAGGAGCAGAAACCCTAGTAAACAACCTCAGTTTTCATTTGGAGCTCTGAATCAAGATGAGCCAGAAATAGAAAAACTCTCACAGGCACTGAAGCCAAAAATGAAATATTTTCAGATTAGTGTCACTAGCTTAGATGCCTGCCAGAAGCAAAAGCAAAAATCCTCTCTGGAGGAAGATACATCTTCCAGAGCCTCATGTTCACTAGAGTTTTTCATGTACTATATCTGTCACCCAATGAAAAATAACTAGATCTGTGAGAAAATGAGACATAATCAAAAACCAAGAAAAAAATTTGACTACTAAGATATACCTACAAGGGATCCAGATAGTGAATTAATCAGATATAGTCTCTAAAATAACTATGATTAATATATTCAAAGAATTAAAAGATTTAAAAACTTGCCAGAGAACTGAAAATTATAAATAAAAACCTAGAACTGAAAAATATAGTTACTGAAGTTAAAATCTAAATAGATGAACTTTTTGGGGTGATGGAAATCCTCTAAGACTGGATTGTGGTGATGGTGATGGTTGCACAATTGAATTAACATACTAAAATCATTGAATATACATTTACAGTAGGTGCATTTTATGGTATGAAAATTATACTTTAATAAAGTTGTTAAAAAATGGATGGATTCACCAGATTTAGTTGAAGAGAGAGTTAGTGAACTAGAATATAAGGCAGAAGAAAATACCCAAATAAAGCACAGAGAGGCAAAATAATGGAAAGTAATTTGAAAGATTTGTGAAATATAGTAGAAAGGCCTCATATACAAATAATTGGAGTTTCAGTAGGTAGGGAGAGAGAAAATGGAACAGGAGAAATAATTGGGGGAAAAAATGACTGAGAATTTTCCAAAACGAACAAATGACACAGAGCTGCAGAATCAAGAAGCCCTAAGACACCAAGCAGGGTCTGTATAAAGAAACTTCACCTAGGAACAACACAGTGTGATTTCTGAAAATAAAAACAAAGAGAAAAGCTGAAAAGCAGTCAGGGCTGGAAGAGTGGGTACCTTTTGTCTTCAAAGGAGCAACAATAAGATTGACAACTGACTCTGACTCACTGAAACAATAAAGTCAAAAGGGAATGGATGATATCTTCAAGTTGCTGAAAGAAAACAACTGTTAACCATGAATTCTATATCTACCTAAAAGGATTTTCAGAAAAAACTAAAAATGTTTTAAAAAATTATTATGAGCACATTTATCCTAAAGAAAATACTAAAAGGCATCCTTTGGACAGAAGGAAAATTATCCCAGAACAAAGCTCAGAGATGTAGGAAGGAATGAAGAGCAACAGAAATAATAATTAGTTAAATATAAATAAATACTAGCCATACATAATAATAATAATTTTGTCTTGTGGAGTTTAAAATATATAGGGAATAAATATATATGATCAAAGTGGAACTCAAATCTGGACAGATTAATGAAATGAAATTGTTCTAAGAAGCCCTTTATATTGTAAAGGAAGTGATATAAACTAATTAATGTTAGCCATTAATAAGTCACGGGTGCATGCTTTAAACTCTGGATAATCTTTAAAAGAATGATGAAGGAATATATAAATAATAAGCTAGGAGAAGGGGGAAATAGAATAATAAAAAATACTCAGATAATTCAACAGAAGGTGGAAAATGGGAGAAAAAGGATCCTAGTCTACGATCTTAAGATCCTAGACTAGGATCTTATGAAACAAATAAAAACTAGTAGGTTTAGGCCCAGATATATCAGCAGTTATATTAAATATAAACAGAGTAAATACCCTAATTAAAAGTCAAATATTATCAGATTGAATTTTTTAAAAACCTATATACTGCTTTAAAGAGACACACATTATTTAAAAATATACAGAAGGGTCAAATATAAGAGGATGTAAAAAGATATACTATGCAAATACTAACCAAAAGAAAGATTCGATAGCTAAATGAATGTCAGATAAAGTAGACCCTCTAACAGGCAAAAAGTGTTGTCAGAGTTGAAGAGAGATTATTTCATAACAAAAAAGATTCAGTTTGCCAGGAAAATAAAATATTTCTAAATTTGTACACACTTTTAAAACACACACACATATTCTCATACACACACAATTATAAGACCTACAAGTAGAAATAGATATTGATATAGTTAGAAATTTTAACATATCTCTCCTGGTAATTGATACAGTGAGCAGACAGTAAGAATCAGTTAGGATATAGTTTGAACAAAGTTAATTAACAGACCTGATCTAATTATAAAACAGTTCACTTGACAAATATGAAATACTCATTTCTTTCAAGGGCACAGAAAATATTTGTCGACATTGCCCATAGTCTGAGTCATTAAGCAACTCAGCAAATTTCAACGGATGGAAATCATACAGAGTGTATTTTCAGATAACAGTGACATTAAACTAGAATTCAACAATGAAAAAGATAACTGAAACAGCCCCATATGTTTAGAAATTAAGCAATCATGAGTCAAAGAAGAAATGACAATGAAAATTAGGTAATATTTGCAAATTAATGATAATGAAATAAGAGATACCAGACATGGAATACAGCTAAAGCCATGATTAGAGGGATATTTATAGCCTCAAATATATACATTAGAAAAAAAAAAAAGAGGTTTAAAAATAAATAACCTCAGCATTAATTTCAAGAAGTTAACAAAGAAAAGCAATTAAATTTTTTTAGAAGGTAGGAGGAAGGAAATAATACAAATAAGAGAAGAAAGTAATGAAATAGAAAACAGACATCCCATAGACAGAATCAACAGAGCCAAAGGATTAATAAAATCAATAAATTCTGGTGAGACTAATCAAGGAAAAAAGAAACACAAATAGCCAATATCAGGGATGAAGCAAAGGACATCACTATATTTAAATGATAAGGACAGAATATGATGAATAACACCATGGCAAATTATGAAATGGAATTTTAGAAGAAATGGACAAATTTTCTAAAAATGCCACTTATCAAAACTGACGTAAGAAGAATAACAGTCTGAGTAGCACTATATCTACTCATATGAATATGCAATTAAAAACCTTACCACAAGGACAACTTCAGACCCAGATGGTTTTTCTGTTAAATTCATTAAATATTTAAGGAAGAAATAACACATTTTTTCCACAAACTCTTCCAGGTAATAGAAAAAGAAGGAACCCTCCCAGCTTGTTTTAAGAGGTCAGCAGAATTCTTATACTAAAACCTGACATAAATAAGAAAAATTCTGGGCTAGTTTCACTTATGAATATGGATTCAAAAATCCTAAACAAAATACTGGCAAAGTGAATCCAGCAATAAATTACTACATTATGATCAAGTTGATTATCTTCCAAAACTGTAAGGTTGAGGTCATATATTTGAAAATCAATCAGTGTAACTCAGTATATAACAGAATAAAAAATCATACGATCATCTCAATAAATGCAGAAAATGTATGTGATGTAATCCAACATTTATTCATGATTTTTTAAAAGGGTCAGCAAACTAATAAACAGGAGAAAATTTTCTTACTGCAAGAAGAGTATCTACAAAAAATACCATGTATCGTTAAAAAGTAGAAAACATCATGAGTAATGGATGAAATGTTAAAACTTTGTTTGAGAGTAAGAAAAAAGACAGATATGTCAGTTATCACCTCTTCTGTTCATCACTGCATGGCAAGTCTCAGCTAATGCAATGAGGCACAAAAGAGAAATAAAGATATTAGGATTGAAAAGGAATAAATAAAACTATAATTATTGGGGGATGAAATTACTATGTACATAGAAAATTCAAAAGGAATTTCAGATAAATTGTTGGAACTAAAAAGTGAATTTAGCAGGTTGGCCGGATACAATGTAAATATGAAAAAATAAATTCTATTTCTACTTACTACCAATAAACAGATACACAATGAATTTACATCAGAATAAAAATAATCAAATAACCAGGAATAAATCTAACAAAAGTTATGAAGACCTATGTTGAAAACCATTTGACATTATTGAGAGAAATTAAAGAAGACGTAAATAAATGGAGGGATATATTATGTTTATGAAATGGAGGGCTCC
Source organism: Balaenoptera acutorostrata (assembly GCF_949987535.1). Classification (NCBI taxonomy): domain Eukaryota; kingdom Metazoa; phylum Chordata; class Mammalia; order Artiodactyla; family Balaenopteridae; genus Balaenoptera; species Balaenoptera acutorostrata. Next base: position 167,064,403 of record NC_080066.1, read on the forward strand.
GTTTTTTTAAAAAGGATGTCAGTTAATCTCAAACTGTCAGTGAAATTGCAATCAAAATCCCAAGAGGGTTTTTGTGAAAATTGATAAGCTGATCCTAAAATTTATATGGAAACACAAAGGACCAAGAGTAGCCAAGATGGGTTTCCCTGGTGGCGCAGTGGTTGAGAATCTGCCTGCCAGTGCAGGGGACACGGGTTCGAGCCCTGGTCTGGGAAGATCCCACATGCCACGGAGCAACTAGGCCCATGAGCCACAACTACTGAGCCTGCGCGTCTGGAGCCTGTGCTCCGCAACAAGAGAGGCCATGATAGTGAGAGGCCCATGCACTGCAATGAAGAGTGGCCCCCGCTTGCCGCAACTAGAGAAAGCCCACGCACAGAAACGAAAACCCAACACAGCCAAAAAAAAAAAAAAAAAGAATAGCCAAGATACTCTTGAAGAAGAATAAGAAAAGAGGACTTGGTCCACCAGATATAAAGATTTATTGTTGTCCTGCTAGAGTAGCTGGAGGAGTGCGGCACTGGTGCAAGCATAGACGAATAGACTAGTGAAAAAGAACAATCTCCAGACAGACTTGTGTATATACAGACACACTATCAATGATAAAAACCCCATCCCCAAGGGGATGGGATGGCCATTTTTTAATAAACAGCCCTGGAACAATTAGATATCAGCATACACCCTTGACCCTAAATTTACACCATACACCAAAACCCATTCCAAGTGAATTCAAGATCTAAATGTGAAAGACAAAATAATAAAATATCCAGAAGATAATGTAGGATAATATAGTCATGACTTTGGCTAGGAAAGGAATTCCTGCACAGGACCCGAAAGAACCAATCATAAAAAAATCATAAAAAAAGACAACAGAATTGGACTGTATTAAAATGAAGAACTGAATTTCATCAAAAGCCATAGTTAAGAGAGTGAGAGACAAGTTAGAGGTATTTGCAATATCTATGATTTACATAGGGCTCGTGGGAAGAATATACAAAGAATTCCTCACATCAGTAGAAGAAAGATAAAATAGAAAAATGGGTAATAGACCTAAACAGGAGCTTCACAAAAGATGCTATCCATATGTCCAATAGGCTTGTGAAAAAAGTGCTCCACTTCATAAGCCTTCAGGGAAATATAAGTTAGAAACCACATAAAATGTGACTACACTTCCACCCACTGCCTAAAATTAAAAATGACTTTCAATACTAACAGGTGGTGAGGATTTGGAGAAATGAGAATTCTCATACACTGCTGGTGAGACTAAATTGGTACAACCATTTTGGAATACTAATTAGCATTATCTAATAAAATTGAACAAGGGCATATTCTGTGAGTCCGCAATTCTAATCTGATGTACAGTTTCAAGGGAAAAGTGAATACATATATACCAAAAATTATGGAGAGAAAAGTTCATAGCACCAGTATTCATAAAGGCCCCAAACTGAAAACCACCCAATATCCATCAAGAGTATAATATAATGTGTGCATGTGTGTGTATGTGCACACACACTTTATGGTATATTTATATAAATAAAAAACCAATAAAAACAAACTGCACCACAACCTGGATAAGTCTCATTGACATTAATGTGTGAAGGAAGCCACACACACACACACACACACGCACACACACACACACGCACACACCCACACGCACACACACACCTGTGTTTCATTTATATAAAACACAAAACACAGGCTTGTTGAAACTATAGTCTTTAGGGATGCATGCTTAGAGGGCAAAACTATAAAGTGATTACTATCAGAGTTAACATAATAGTTGTTGGGGAGGACCAGGGTGCTAATTAAGAGGAGCAGGATGAGAGTTTCAGGGGTGCTGGCAAAGTTCTATTTTTTGACTTGAGTGATGATTACCTGGATGTCTGCTTTTCGATAAATCATTGAGCTGTACATTTTGTTTTGTTCACTTTTCTCTATGTATTGTATGTTATAGTTCATGATGGAAATCTTGAAAAATCAGTAATGTACCTTTACCATCATTTTCTTGATTTTTAATCAATTTAAATATTACCCCTTGACTTGGTACTGTGATAATTAAGACCTTTTCCCCTTCCCTTCCTTTGAATTGACACCGTTTATATTATTACATAAACACTATGCATCAGTGAGACCAATGATATACTATGATTACAAATCCTTTCTTGTGCAACTTTTCATTTTTTCCTACTAGTAAACATTGCTTCTTTTTGATTTGTGTATATATTTGTAGATATACAAACATACACTTTCCTTTCACCCTCCCTCCCTTCCTTCTTTTTTTCTTTCTCTTTAATTCTTCCCATGCCTTCTAATAGCATCTCTCAATCTCATTTTGCTCTTGGCCAAATGTATCAGATCATGTACCCCTTCTGTTTTGTTTTTCCTGCTGTCATCTGCTGTGGTTGCTCTACAGCCTGTTCTAGAACAGATTTTGTGCAGGGATTTCTTTCTCACCTGTGTCCTGTATGGTTCCCATTTCCTGGATCCCATGTTTTTTCTTTTATGGTTTGTTGCTTTTGGTGGAGCACACCTGCTAACAGTTCACTAATGCACAAACATAGGAGATAAATTCTCAAAGAACCTAATCTTGGGAAATGTCTTTAATTCACCATCTTCCTTAGTCAGCAGTTTGGGTATATATATATATGATTCTAGATTGAAAATCATCTTCCCTCCATATTTTGAAGGTAATACTAATTGACATCTAGCTTCTGTTGTTGCTGTTGAGAAGTCATATGCCATTTTGATTGTTCATCTTTTCTATGCACACAGATTTTTTTCTTTCTGGAAGCTTTTAGAATTTTTTTGTGTCTTTATAAATCATTTTGCTGTGGATTTAATCAAACCTTTCAACTGAAAGACTTATGTTCCTGTTTTAGGAAAGGTTCTTACGGATTTGTGTTTATTTGTTCATGTGTTTTTTAAATCATTTTCCTCTCACCATTTTCTCTGAACACTTAGAAACTCCAATAGTTGAACTTCAGACTGATTTTTAAATTTTCTTTTTTTTTTTTTTTCCCTTTTGTCTTGATCATCTTTCTGTCCTATTGCCTTACTTTCTGGATGGTTTCCTTTTCTTTATTTCCAAATCATCTATTGAATTTTTTATTTTGTCCATCATAGTTTTAATTTCCAAGAACTTTACATTTTTCCCTGAATGTTTCTTTTTGCAACAGCCTGTTCTTTTTTTTTTTTTTTTAAGCAATGACTTCTCATCTTGCATAATATATTAATTCGTGTTTTTGGTATTTTCTTCTGTTTCCTGCATTATCTCCGTTTCCTCAGACTTTATTGTTTTTCCTGATTGCTTAGGTTTCTGACTTGTAGTGTAGGTTTTCCTTGGATGTCCTTTCATATTTAAATGGAAGGTCTGAAGAGCTTATTGGAAGCTGTGTGCTTCGGGGCGGGGGGCTTCCTGTGGAGTGGCTGGGCTGGGACCCAGTTTTTTCAAATTTCCGTATCTCTCAGGAGGCTTCCTTCTGGGGCCATTCCGTTTCTTCAGAGAAGGATCTTCTAATCCTGTAGAAGGGATGTAAGTCTGGGTGCTGGTATTCTGATACCCAGCTGGGCAAGGGGCTACAGGCTCTTGTTGTCCAATTCGCCTTCTGTTTTTAGTCTGGTGTCCTACCCCTGTGCTCTTCTTTTCAATTCATCTAGCATTAACATTGACTTGTATGGGAAAGGGGAGGGGGAATCACCTGGTTATGCCCCCAGGAAGTGTTGAGAATGTGAAGGTCTAACTTTTCACTGTAGAGTCTAACTAACCTCCACATCTCACTCCCATAGTCCACTGTGCTTGATGCCTCCAATTCCAAAGCCTTTGTGGGATTCTGTGAGGCTAATCCATTAGCATCTGATCAGTTTTCCCTCTGCTGGAATTTTAGTCTCAGCTTTCTTCATTATGCCTAAATTCAGCCATCACTCTATCTTTAGACATTGCTTGACAGCTCTCATCTGCTGTTGTCTCCTCTCTCATTCTTTTTGTCTTTGTGGGTTGTGTTAACTCTTTAAGGACAGAAACCATGACTTCCACATCTTTAGTTTACTTGCAGGCGCAAGCACTAAGGCTTAGGAAACATTGATTGATTGGCTGATGCCGACCTCCCTAATCATTGCAGTACTCTGCCTTCTTGCTTTCCTCTTTTTTTTTTTTTTTTAATAAATTTATTTAGTTTTGGCTGCGTTGGGTCTTCATTGTTGCGCATGGGCTTTCTCTAGTTGCGGTGAGCAGGTGTCTACTCTTCCTTGCGGTGCGCAGGCTTCTCATTGCGGTGACTTCTTTTGTTGCGGAGCATGGGCTCTAGGTGCGCGAGCTTCAGTAGTTGTGGCTCTCCGGCTCTAGAGCGCAAGCTCAGTAGTTGTGGCACACAGGCTTAGTTGCTCCGCGGCATGTGGGATCTTCCCGGACCAGGGCTTGAGCCCGTGTCCCCTGCATTGGCAGGCGGATTCTTAACCACTGCGCCACCAGGGAAGCCCAGTCTTCTTGCTTTCTTTACCCTTTCCCCCATGTTCTCTCTTGTTTCTCATTTGCCGTTGTGTAGATGCAAATGATAGCATCTACTTGGGTGCTGCATCCAACTCTTGGTAGGTTCTTCCTTCCTTCTGTCTCTTGGGTGCCCAGCAAACCTGGACCCTGCCAGGCATCAGCCCATTACATGTGCCCAGCACTTCTGCCTCCTTCCAAGCTGTCTTTGCTTCCAAACTGTCTGGAAAAGAGGAGTAGGAAAGGGAAGGGGAATAGCTCTGAGGTGCCCGAAGGGGCTGAGTTTCTCTCCCCCGCCTAAGTAGAAACGAGGTGCTCTTAAAATAGCCTTCGAAGCTTTGTGATGTGAATACAGCCACACAGCCGTTCTCAGGATTGGCTTATTGTTGAAAATAAAAGTCTCTGGGAATACGCATGTCACACTTCATTCTCATGGCAGATTTTGAGAAGCTGCATCTTGACCGCTGTTGCTAAGTGGTTTCAGGGTAGCCAACTTCCAGTCCTAGGCTGGTGTTCACAGCATCTCTAATCGATGCTGCATGGCGCTCTGCAACTCCTCTCCTGTCGACCTCAGCTGAGTAGGCTTTTTCTCCCTCCTCTCATGCATCCACAGCTGGGAATGTGAAATAGGCTGCATGGGGATGGGATTCTCGAATTATGAGGAGCATTGAGACCGTGCCCAGTGGTCAGTAGGGTCCTTCTCCCTCTCCCTTCCTCCTTAGTAACTGGAAAATTGTTGAAGCACGGTCAGTTTCTTTGGCTACCTTGAGGTTTTTAAATGAGACTCCTTTGGCTTTCATCAGTAATTTGATTTGGAAGAAGTTAATAAAGGTTCTGGTAAGAGTATTGAGTTTTGAATGGCCCATACCTATAGGTAAACTTGAAATGCTTAAGTAAGTCTGGTTTCACAGTGATCTGGAGGGAAGAGTGCCTTTTCCCTAAAGATTATAAGAACACATCGTCTTATATAAAGACAGATGTGTTTTAGGTTGGGTCCAGTGGTTAAGACTCTGTCCTTCCAATGCAGGGGGCGTGGGTTTGATCCCTGGTCAGGGAACTAAGATCCCACATGCCGTGTGGCGCAGCCAAAAGAAAAAAAAAGACAGATATGGTTTTAGTCTCATTATCTGGAAGTGTCTGTGGTAGGCAGTCAGCTCTGCTGTTGAGTTATTGCCAGAAAAAAAAATGGTTGCAGTTCAAATACTCTTAAGTGATTTAATTTTTTGGTAGGTGTTTCCCCATCTTAAATTGGTTTATAGTTAATAATATCATACATCGGGTCACTAAATTTGTGGTGTATGTTTTGCAGTTAGTTAATCTTGGAGGGCACACCAAGAAGTTGTCTGATTGGAAGATAGGCATGGTACACCCTTTCCAAGATATGTGTTTGATTATGTTTTACAAAATTCCAGGCTAGAAGTATTTCAGTCGTGGAAACTTGGTTGCCCATTTGTCTGTATATTAAAGTGTCCTGAAATCCTTGTTGCACAGGGGAGTGTTAAATCACATCTCTTCATACTTAACAAGCAACACAGATGCCAACCAGGAACTTAACCTCAAATATGCTATTCAACACTGATCAAACCTTTGATTGAACAAGGCCATGTTTATGAAGGATTGTTGGTTGTCTGACCCATTCCTAATTTCAGCCTGACTACTAGAAAGCTCCATATCTGATATAATATTAGCCTGGAACTTTCATGGAATTGTGTTTTATCCTGCTACCATTGGGCAGTATCCCCTGTGGACCCCACTGGTGTGTTTGTTGCCTAGGTGATTCCTAGGCTTTATTTGTCCTGCAGATGATTGTTGCTTCTCCCAAACAGTGGTTTTAAAGTTTTCGAATTTGATTGTCTTTAGATGAAGCAAACACCCTCCAGCTGTCCCCAGTCCCCACCATTCCCTATCATCTGACATTAGCTTTACTCAGTCACTTTGCCTGCTTGGCTCCTGTGGGAATTTGAGTTTGCAAATCTTCCTTTGCACAGTGTGATGGTTAATTTTGTATGCCACTTGGCGAGGCCACCTTACTCAGATATTTAGTCAAATGCCAGTCTAGATGTCGCTGTGGAAATGTTTTTAGGTAAGATTAACATATAAATCTATGGACATTGAGTAAACCAAATAACCCTCCGTAATGTGGTTGGGCCTCAGTCAATCAGTTGAAGACCTTAGGAGAAGAAGACTGAGGCCCACTGAGGAAAAGGGAGTTCTGTCTCCAGACTGTCTTTGAACTCGAGCTGCAACATCAGCTCTTCCTGTGTTCTCCAGCCTGCTGAGCTTCACAGCGGAATATGGAGTTGTCAGCTCCTCTAATTATATGAGCCAATTTCTCAAAATAAATCTCTCTCTCTCTCTCTCTCTATATATATATATATACACACACACTCACCCATTGGTTCTGTTTTCTGGAGATCCCTGACTAATACACACAACAAGGTCTTTATAGAGAACTACAGGAGCAAACAGTTGGTTTGCTTGTGTCTTACGGTGACTGAGTCATGTGACTGAAGATATTTCCCTTTTTGCATTGACTTTAAAAGCTTAGAACTTAATCTGCGTCCTAGCTTTAACAGCTTTAGCAAATAAATAGTGAAGGATACGGACATCACTGGTAGTAGAGGCACACTAAGGGCATGGTGGTAGGGGGTACTGGATTCAGGTTGTACTGGGAGGGCATTTGGTTACCATGTTATTTTCAGTCCACCTCCCCACCTCCTGCATTGGGTAAGTATGTCTGCCCGTTGGGCTGCTATAACAAGATACTGTAGACCAGGTGGCTTGTAAACAATCCAATCCTTGATATTTGCCTAAGAGAAATAAAAGCACACATTCACCAAAGATTTGTATATAAATCTCCATAGCAGCTCTGTTTAGAATAACCCCAACCTGGGAACAACCCAAATGTGCAACAGGTGAATTGAAAAACAAATGATGATACATTCATACAACAGAACACTATTCAGTAATACAAATGAATGATCTATTATGCATGCAACAACATGGATGTATGTCAAAGTGATTTTGTTGAATGTAAGAAAAAGAGTATATTGGGGGAGAGCAGTCCCAGTTCTGGAGGGTTGATTACACAATCAGGTATTGGTACAAACGATTATACACATGGGGGCTGGTGTGGGGGACCCTCTAGAAATCACCAATTCCCTTCTCTTGCCTAAAACCCTCTAGTAAGATGAGATCACCTCCCCTTTAAAGGGTTTTGGGAAAGTGGATTCCACATTTGGCAGTATTTTGTGGTTCATAACTCTTGCCTGTATATGTATGATTACTCAATGTAATTGAGAATCCTGCACAGTGGTGTCTGCACAGAACACATTTTAGTTAAAACTGCTCAGCATGGTAGTCCTGAAAAACAATCATCTGAGAGTTTACAAAACTTTTTATAATCAGCAAGGAAATTATGTCTTCTAATACTTCCATGAGAAACCCATTTTGTTCACCCATTTTATAGATGGCAAAGTTGTGGTAGAAGAAGAAATTCTGAGTCTAATACAATTTCCCAGGCAGTTTGTTTCTAGAAAATCTTAGGAGCAGAGTTTCTCTTGATTGGATTTTTTTTTTGATATTTATTTATTTGGCTGCATTCGGTCTTAGTTGCGGCATGCAGACTTCTCTCTAGTTGTGGCGTACAGGCTCCAGGGCGCGCGGGCTCAGTAGTTGTGGCATGTGAGCTCAGTAGTTGTGGCATGCGGGCTCTTTAGTTGTGGTGCATGGGCTTAGTTGCCCCATGGCATGTGGGATCTTAGTTCCCCTACCAGGGATCGAACCCGCATCCCCTGCATTGGAAGGTGGATTCTTAATCACTGAATCACCAGGGAAGTCCCTCTTGATTGGATTTTCAAGACTGTTCTAGAAATACTAATCTGGTATCTGGAAAGATGGTCATTGGAGTCAAATAGATTCAGGTTCAGATTCTGACTTTGCCTCCAATTACCTGAATGACCTTGGACATACTCCTGGAAACCTCAATTTTTTCCCCTTCAAAATAGGAATCATCTATCTCATAAAGTTAGGGGAAAATCCAGGGGAATATATTTATTCACTTATGTACTTACTGAGCAAAGATTATTGGGTGTCTACTCTGTAGCAGTGAGGAAGATAGTGTTCCTGCTATCATGGAGCTGACATTTGATTGAAGGGACAAGGAAACACTAAGTAGCTAAACAAATAAATGTATAAGATACTATCGGCTGTAAAATAACCATACAAGGTAAAGAACGGTAAAGAATGATAGTGGGACCACTTTGATAAGAGTGACCAGAGAAGAGTTCTTTAGTTATAAAGGGCCAGCCAAAGGGCACAGTACATGCAAAGGCCCTGAGGTGGGAAACAGCTTGCACATTTGAGGAACCAGAAGAAGGACCAGTGTGGCTGGGGGTTGGTGAGTTGTGGAGTGAGTAGGAGATGAAATGTCAAGGCCTCACCTCGTCGGTTCTTATGGGCAAGGGAAGTATGGACTTTATACATGAAATACTGGGTATAATGGGAAACCACCAGGGAATTTTAAACAAAGAAGTTGCCGAGTATGATTTATTTTTTGAACGTTCTGCCTACTGTGTGGAGGATGGAAGCAGAGAGACCTTTTAAGAGGTATGATGGTTTCTGGGAGAGAAGGAGCTTCGACTACAGTGGTAAATTGGAACAGCGAGAAGTGAAGAGACTCAGGATGTATTTTGAAAGTAGAGCCCATGGATTGGAAGTGCGGGGAGAGGAAAGGAACAATGGAGGATTATTTGAGGAATTTGGAAGGCAGTGTCGTTTCGTGAGATTGGAAAGACCTGGGGTGGGGATTGGAGATCCGGAGTTCTGTTTTGGACAGCCTAGGATTGAGATGCCTGCTGGGCATGTCAGGAAGGCACTGGGCATTGACAGCTACAACTTGGGGTGGGGGGGGGGCGGTCATTGGCACGTAGGCGGTGTCTACAGCTATAAGGTTGGCTGCTATCATCCATGGAGAAGGGGCAGAAAAGAGAAAAGTGCCCAGAACAGAGCCCTGAGCACTAAAATTTAGAGATCTGACCAAGAAGAGATGAGCTAGCAAAAATAACTGAGAAGGAGCTTTCATTGAAGCTGAAGAAGAATTGGGTGTGGGGTGTCACAGAAGCAAGAAAAGAATCGCATCGACTAGCCAGCGCTGGACATGCTCAATGAAAGTTAGTTTCCCCTTAATGAAAATAGTATCATTCATTTATTTTAGGTCTTTCAAAGGATATAATATTACCTTTCATCCCAGCATAAATTCAATTTGCAATGGCATTTTTTACCTCTTTCATATGTCTTTCAAGGTTGAAATATGGAGCCCTGAAGAGCTGTGGGTTGGTTACCCTCTTCGAAAGCATACATTTACCAGCTTGCAAATCCACCAAGCAAAGATTTCTCTTTTTCCGCCTTAAGTTCTCATGATTTAATTTGCCTGAGTAGCCTGCTGTCATAGGTTTTCATAGAGTCCTGACATCTAACAGAGTAATTAATACTTTAGGCTTTTAGGAACTGTTTCAGGATTTTATTAATCACCGTTGTGATTGCACATATGAATTATGAAGGAGTTATTTTGGTAGTTGGATTTCCCCCTCAGAAAAATTTCCATATTTGTTCATTATGAACTGATAGCCTGGAGAAGAAGAATAAAAAGGAGAATGTTCCCTGGGTCCTGTGCAGGCATTTCAAATTATCCAGAGTCAGGATGACTTGATAGTACATGGACGGAGTGTGAGTTGTTTGAAGTTGGTCCTCAAATGCTTTCTCTTTCTCTTTCCCTCACTGTAAATTAATTAGAGATTCTGTGTGACTGGCCCAAATATATGGATTTTGTGAACTGTTTAAAGATGCATGAACATCAGAAGGAATTTGTGTGTTTTGTTTGATTCTGCTGTGATTCTCATCATTGGAGGAACCACTCTTAGAACCATCATAATTAGTGTGCTATTCTTTGGGGGGCTTTCCAGGAGAAGGAGGGTATCCAGGTACCTGCGAAGAAATAGAAACCTATCCTTCTAATTCCTTTTTCATTTTATTTAGGGAAAGCATCATGGATTTTCAAAATTATGTGATTGTATTTGAAATCAGTGTATCAAAGAGGTGCGTGATGGGTGGCGTCTGTCTAGTCCTTAGGATTCAGTCTGAGGTGTGAAGAACAAAACACCATCACTGTTTTCTTTGAAACTCCTCCTCCCAAGGCATCTGCTCACCCCAGACATTTGCAGATTCTCTGCATAAATGCTCCTGCGGCTGCAGGTGGGTCCTGCTGGCCATTTTCCTTGGCATGGGGGTAAATGCAGGTTCCCCCGTGTTTGGAGGAAATTTTACTCCATGCCTTTTACTCTGACAAGAGAAGACTTGCTGCTTTACTGGGAACAGGGCTCTTTTCAATGATTAGAGTGATTTTCTGTGATTCTGCCATACTTGGGGAAGATTTTTGAGACTACAAATAAAAGACAGTAGTTATATCAGTGTACGGACGGAGGCAGCCACTCTGCTTAGAATCTGGTGCCTTGACTATTGAGCGAAAATACCTGTTATTGCTCTAACTGCCATTTTTACTCTTCCTAAGTGGCCGGTGGGATAAGGGATGGGGAAGGAGCTGGATAAGGCAGGAGGAAGTCCATTTGCAAAGTCAACAGCGGAAGTATTCAGGCAGAGCAGCAGACATCCGACCTGAATTCTGTATAGATAAGGGAAGGATTTGATACCGGCAGCTGGGCCACCCTGCTAATTCTACAGTAGCTTGCTGTGACAGACTAATCTCGTGGTATTTTCATCTTAATTTACTTGCATCCTGCTTTTTGTAGGTAACAGCATTTCTGCCAAAGGTGATAAATTTGCTAAAGCTTAACATTCAGATTCTTTCCTCATATGAGTGTTATATAATTATATATACATTTGGGCTCAAAGGTCCCCGTCTAACAAATTCCCTTCACCGGAGTCCCATTTGAGGGCCCATTCTCTCATTAATTTTATTTGACATTTATGTCAACATTACATTCCTCACCTAAAAGGAGAAATCACATGCGTACACGGGGGTATGCTTTAAAGTGGAGTATTTAGTTTGGCAGTGAAAAGCAGTCAGCTAAGTCTGCGAAAGCAAAATGTTCTAAATTAGTTAATGCAGAGTGGCCTAAACGCACTAAACTGAAGTTGCTCAACAAAGTGCCAAGTGCCCACGCACGTGGCCGTTTTGATATTTCTAACGTTTTTCCTCCAGGGGTTCCCGGAGTTCACTGACATGGTGTCTGGCAGATTAACTAGGGAGTCATCAGAGGGGAAGGAAATGGGCTGAAAATAAATTGTTATGGTGTCAGGAGTGGAAGTTGCAAAAATCAAAGACCTGATTCTTCCCCCACTCGTACTAACTTCAGAGTGAGGAGTTTATCAGTGAAACATGGCGCGTCCAGCTCCCAGTTCTGCTGAGTGGAGAGTTTTACCGACGGCTGCCGCCGAGGCAGGAGGGCAGTTGGGAGCCCCATCGAGGCATCGAGAGTTATATTATTTCTCGGACCACGTGGCCGTGGCACCGCTTAGCGCTTCCAAAAGTAGACAAAAGCGTGATCTGGGGTTGTTAACCCTAAACAAGAAATGATTGTTAGAGAACCTTGCTGTCCTCCGATTTTGGGTCTAGGTTGAATTTCGAATCCGTGGATGCCTCGAGAGAGGGAAGGAGTCAGCTGTAATCAGCATCCAAGGGACTGAACGTGGCAGTTCCTTTTGGTTCCAGAATGCTGACTTTTACATACTTTGTGGTTTGTGTGTTCGCGAGCTGTGCTTTGTGCTTGGCTGTAACGATGAACTGCAGACTGGGCTTTTGTTTTGCAGAAAATTCACCAGCGGTGGAGAGGACCGGCCTTTGGCATAAGTGGGGGTGGGCAGGTTGTCTAGTAGCTCCCTCACTCTTTTTCATTCCAGTGTTCACCCCTACCCCCCACCCCACCCCGTCCCCCAGCCCTGCCAGGCTTCACTGACCCAAAACAAACACTGGAGTCCCCACTCCATGCTGTCTTCAGCATGAATCTGGAGGGTCAAGCGGTTGGTGACCAGCAGACCTGCAAGCCTGTCCAGGTGCCTGGGTCCCTCAAGGTCATCACTTGAGTGCTTTTAACTATGACCTTCTGGAATCAGTATCTCCTGGGGGTCCCCTTGGTGGTCTGGCCACTTCATGTCTCTGAAAGGTAGGGATTTTATCAGGGAAGGAGAGGAGGAGGAGGATTGCAGTTTGTGAAGGAGAAACTGAGTCTGGGTTGACCTAATCATCATCGGCTCAGACACCTTTGTTCTCAGCACCTCACGTTGGCTTTAAGGACTTTGTGATTTTCTCACCTGATCTCGTCTGCTTAAGCTTCTGGCTTGTGTTGCTAGGTCGTTTGGGTACAGGGTGAGCTCTGGCGGTGGGGTGTGTGTGTGTGTGTTTTGTTTTGGAGTTCTGGTGTGCACTTCTAACCCCTTTAAAGGCACTGCGTACAGAACTAAGAAATTCATAGTTTTCTGGCTATCAAGGCAGCTCTGGATTTCCCGGGGAAGAGCTTTTGAGAGCTGGAAGGGCCACCTTTCATGTGTGGAAAAACCCAGAGGGTTAGGAGCCAGGTCTGGGACAGTTCCCCACTCTTCTTTTCTCCTCCTGGCCACTGCCTGTAGGATGATCAGAGAAGCTTCCCATTGCAATGCCAGTGTAGTGAGATGGAAAGTGGTGGGAATACCTGTGCTGAGAGCTGCTGACAGTTATGTTCTAGCACCCTAGAATGGAGGGGCCCTTCAAGACTGCGGAGTCAGGGATCTCCCTGGTGGTCCGGTGGTTAAGAATCCACCTTCCAGTGCAGGGGACGCAGGTTCGATCTCTGGTCGGGGAACTAAGATCCCACATGCCGTGGGGCAACTAAGCCCGCACGCTGCAACTACTGAGCACACGGGCCACAGCTGGAGAGAAGCCCGCGAGCTGCCACGAGGAGCCCGAACACCGCAGCAGGGGATCCTGCATGCCGCGACTAAGATCCCGCATGCCGCGACTAAAATCCTGCATGCCGCGACTAAGATCCCGCATGCCGCGACTAAGACCCAACGCAGCCCCAAAAAATAAATAAGTAAATATTTTTTTAAAAAAGACTGTGGAGTCAAATCCTGAGGCCGCTAGCTCGGGGTGGCAGAGCCAGGACTGACACCTGGCTCCCTTGAGCCCTTAGTTCGGTTATGCCCCTCCACGCTTTCTGGGTGCGAGACAATCAGAGGCGCCCACTGACCGACACCTGCTCTCTCTCTCCGTCCTCTTCCTCCTCCTCTGCTCTCTCCCAGGCCTTTATCAACCCCCCAGAAGACCTAAAACCTTCTTAGGGGAGTGTTTACCGTGGAACTAATCTGTCTTTGTTGAGCCTCTGCCTCCATTTTAAACTCAGTTAAATGAACCACCATTCCCTTAGAAAACAGCCATTTCTCTGGACCTCTTGCTGCTGACACCAGTTGCCAGTGGGCGTCTTAGTCTGTTCAGGCCGTTAAAACAAAATCCCACAGACTGGGTGGCTTATAAGCAACAGAAATGTGTTTCTCCCAGTCTGGAGTTGGAAGTCTGAGATCAGGGTGCCTGTGTGGTTGGGGGAGAGCCCTCTTCTGGGTTGCAGACTTCTCATCATAGCCTTACATGGTGGAAGGGGCTCTGGAGCTCTCTGGGGCCTCTTTTATAATGGCACTAATCCCATTCACGAGGGCTCTGCCTTCGTGACCCAGTCGCCTCCCAGAGGCTCCACCTCCTAACACCATCACATTGGGCATTAGCATTCCAACAGGTGAAATTTCAGGGGGACACAAACCTTCAGACCGTAGCAAGGGGTGACACCTTCCAGCCAGCAAGTGGTGAGGGTCTGTTGTGGAGAGGACTGGATGACTGGGGGCGCTGCAGGGGGGGCGGCTCAGATCAGCGGTGCTTGTTGTAGACAGTGACCATGGAGATAGTTCCCTCTGCCTCCCGTCCCCTTCAAAATGTCCCCTCCTTGAACCCTCCTACACTGTTGGTGGGAATGTAAACTGGTGCAGCCACTATGGAAAACAGTATGGAGGTTCCTCAACGAACTAAAAATAGAGTTGCCATATGATCCAGCAATCCCACTCCTGGGCATATATCTGGACAAAACTATAATCCAAAAAGATACATGCACCCCTATGTGTGTAGCAGCACTATTCACAATAGCTAAGACATGAAAACACCCTAAATGTCCATTGATAGATGAATGGATAAAGAAGATGTGGACAATGGAATATTACTCAGCCATAAAAAAAGAGTGAAATAATGCCATTTGCAGCAGCATGGATGCACCGAGATAATATCATGCTAAGTGAAGTAAGTCAGAAAGAGAAAGACGAATACCATATGATATCACTTATATGTGGAATCTAAAATATGACACAAATGAACTTATCTATGAAACAGAAACAGACAGACATAGAGAACAGACTTGTGGTTGCCAGTGGGGTGGCAGGGTGCGGGGGGGATGGAGGGGGAGTTTGGGATTAGCAGGTGCCAACTATCATACAGAGAATGGATAAAGAACAAGGTCCTACTGTAGAGCACAGGGAACTATATTCACTATCCTGTGATAAACCATAATGGAAAAGAATAAAAAAAAGGCATGTATGTGTGTATATATACATATACATATATACACACATACGTATATATATATATAACTGAATCACTTTGCTGTACAGCAGAAATTAACATCTTGTCAATCAACTATACGTCAATTAAAAAAAAAAAAGTCTCCTCTTTGCTACTAAAGACCTAGCTTTGTATGAATGCCCTCTCTTCCTTCAGCCTTCAGGCCTGGCGTGGAGAGCTGTTCCTGATGGGACCCCTACTTCTTGTCCCCCAGAACTTGTACATGTGGCATCCAGCTTGTTGCTTGGCTGGGAATAGGAGCTCAGGTGATGTCCGTGCTGTTTGAAGCAGGGCTCACAGGCAAGCTTTCTTCTCCACACAACTTAGAAATCGCTAGTGGACTAGCTCTTTGGATGGAGGGTCCAGTCCCTCCTTTAACGGAAATATTCGGAAAGCACCCAGTGCCCCTGGTCTTCTCTAAGTGCAGCTTTATTGGCATTTGGCTTCTTGTAATATATTTTTAATATACTATGTATGCTGTATCTGAGTAAATCAGTAGGTATGTTTTGAAATTAAATATTTGCTAAGGGCTAGGTTCTCCCGTTGTTAAATTATTGATAACAAACTTCACAGACACTGTATGAGACTTGATGATATATGAGTTTTGAGAGACCTGCCATTTATTAGACTTTATCTGCCCATGAAATCCATTTCCAATTCAGACCATATCTACTTCGGGATTGCTTGCTAGAAATCTAGTCCCAGGTTTCTCCTTATTTCAGTGCAATATCTCTGGCTCAGCACCTTTCCCAAGGTGGCTGATCTAATCGGGGCCCAATCACTTATCGCTTCTCATTTCCTTTGGCAGGTTTGTCAAACTGGGAAGTGCATCTCGGGGACACTCCAAAGCAGTAGTGGACCCACCCCCTTCGCCCTTCTCCTGTTTAGAGGAAGGTGAACTCCCTGAACCACAGCCCTGCTCTGGGGTCTGTAAACAGAAACAGGACCACTTGTGTGGTCAGGAAAAGAGAAGTGGTCTCCCTGCATTCCCCGGTGTCAGGAGCTGTCAGGAACCCCCCCCCCCCAAGATGAGCTGTACTCAGTGACCCCACAGTTAGAGCTCATTTGCATGGTGTGGCAGGCCACTGACCCCCCAGTCTCGTTTTGCTCCCCCCCCCCTCTCTGCCTTCCCCGTAGACAGGTGCGTGCTTCTGGCTGCTGCAAGGTCCAGCTGGCAGGAGTACTCTAACTTGTCATCACAGAAATAAAATTTGTCACCTCCGTGTTCCCAACCTCTGTTCTTTCATGTTTAACCAGCATTTGGAATCTTTATAAACATGTCAGGGGTTCTATTTTTACTTCCTAATTAATTCAGAAAAGGAGCAGAAGACATTGCTAATGATAGAAGAGAGAAAGGGACAGGTAGGGGTGAAGGTGGCTTTTGTTTTTCACTTAGAAAAGGCAATTGAATGAATATGGGCGTCCAGCAATTTGAGAAATTACTTGGGGCCTGCCAATGCCTTGGTGATTTTTGGGCTGTCCTGGAAGTGGTCAGAATTTATGAACAGGTCTAAATTGATCAAATACGGCGGCAAGCTTTTCTGCTCATACTAATGGACAGCGGTACCTCATTTCCCCATGCACAAGGGAGAATAAAAATTTCCACGTATATTAACTTTTTAATTATTTGAAATGTATTCTTTTTATCCCTGCTTCTGAAATTATATTCTCTGAGGACATTAAACCTAATTTAACCTTTGTCTTGATGATTCACAATCATCTTTCTAAACATCTAGAACTGTGTATTTTAGTGATTTCAGAATCTTAACAATCTCAAGGGTGTAGTGTTTTAATTAAATGAGCATTTCCTCTATCCATTGTTACCGAAAGGCTAAAATAATAGACATGGAATAATGGAAAGAGTTCTAAACATAGAATCAAAACCCTGCTTCTAATTTTTTTTTTTTTTTAAAGGATTTTCTTATTTATTTATTTATTTATTTATTTATTTTTGGCTGTGTTGGGTCTTCGGTTCGTGCGAGGGCTTTCTCCAGTTGCGGCAAGCGGGGGCCACTCTTCATCGCGGTGCGGGGACCGCTCTTCATCGCGGTGCGCGGGCCTTTCTCTATCGCGGCCCCTCCCGTCGCGGGGCACAGGCTCCAGACGCGCAGGCTCAGCAATTGTGGCTCACGGGCCCAGCTGCTCCGTGGCATGTGGGATCTTCCCAGACCAGGGCTCGAACCCGTGTCCCCTGCATTAGCAGGCAGATTCTCAACCACTGCGCCACCAGGGAAGCCCCCTGCTTCTAATTTAAGTTTAATCATTAATTAGCTGTTTGACCTTTAGCAAGTCTCTTAACCTCTCTGAGAATTTATTTCCTCATGTATAAAAATGGGAAGTTGGACCATAATATTCCCAAGGCTGTTTAGATTTCTAAACTTCTATAATTTTTTTTTTTTTAAAGGATTTTCTTATTTATTTATTTATTTATTTATTTATTTATTTTTGGCTGTGTTGGGTCTTCGGTTCGTGCGAGGGCTTTCTCCAGTTGCGGCAAGCAGGGGCCACTCTTCATCGCGGTGCGGGGACCGCTCTTCATCGCGGTGCGCGGGCCTTTCTCTATCGCGGCCCCTCCCGTCGCGGGGCACAGGCTCCAGACGCGCAGGCTCAGCAATTGTGGCTCACGGGCCCAGCTGCTCCGTGGCATGTGGGATCCTCCCAGACCAGGGCTCGAACCCGTGTCCCCTGCATTAGCAGGCAGACTCTCAACCACTGCGCCACCAGGGAAGCCCTAAACTTCTATAATTTTATGATGAAGGACCATGATATTCTGTGATGCCAGTTGTCCTAAGGGCTGTTGAGATTGGGATTATTTGTTTCTTTAAGATATGGTCCCAGACTGCTGAGATTTTCTAGATATTGTGTTGGCGTTGAAGCTTTTCTCTATTCCACGGTTTGCAAGCTGTAGCCTCTGGGCCAAACTTGACCCACCACCTGTTTCTGTAAATAAAAGTCTATTGGAACACAGCCATGCTCCTTCATTTACACATTGGTCTGCGGCTTATTTTGAGCTACAAGGGTGAAGTTGAGTCGTCACAACAGAGAAAGTATGATCCATGATGCCTAAAATATTTACTCTCTGATCTTTATCTTTACAGGAAAAGTTTGCCAACCTCTGCCCGATTCTTTTCTTTTCTTTTTTTTTTAACTCTCTATCACTTTTCATTGTAAGCACTCTCTCTCCCTCCAGGAATCCATTTTAATTGACCATGTCTACCTGGCCAGAGGCTAAGAAATCAGAGAACACAAGTGATTAGAATTGTGTTCAAAGAGTTAATAGGTTTCTGAACAAAAGTTCAAGGGCACAATCTCTGAGTGCAGTGTTGAGGGTGTGAGCTTTTTACCTACTGAGAGATCCTTCTTATTTAAATCTCTGGGTTATTCTGGAGAGTTATTCTAGGTAGTTGAAGTCTTACCACAATTTGAAATTTCTAGAAACAGTTGCTTTTAGGTTGCTGACTGTGGTTATGGATCGGCCGTAAAATCTGCTTCCTACATATACATGCCATTCACACATGCGGCATTTCCTATCATGGTGAGGCTCAATGCCAGAATAGTGAACTGAACTTGAGATCAAAAGACCTGGGTTTAGACCCTCCTCAGCTGTCCCATGGCTGTATGATCTTAGGCAGTCATTCCCTTTACTTCCCCAAGCCTGTTTCTTCATCTGTAAAACAGGAATGATATTAACTACATCATAGGGTGTGCTGCAAGGGATATGTGTTTCAGCTCCTCCCTCAATTGCCCTTCCCGCCACTTGGGTGCAGCAGGTGTGAAACTGATATGCCAAATATAGAACATGAAATGGGCCACAGCAATGGTGGGCGAGATCACTATGCCTTAAAAATTACCAAGTGACTCCAAGTGTTTGCCCTCGTCCACAAGGCCAGGTGAGTAACCCTTGCCAGAGTGTTGGATTGGCTCAGCTCTTGATATAGTCAAACTTTGATTCCTGTTAGGCCCTTGTTCCTGTGTATAGTTCCATGGGTGGTAAAGGGAAGGAGTTAGGGTGAGGGGAAAGACGCAGGCATTCCTGGGTTCCTATTGTAATAGCACCAACCCCAATTCCTATCAGCTGCTGATGAGTACTGTTTCCTGGCGTGGATCTGAGGCCATGTATGTATAGATGACTGCCTCCCACTCTGGTCTGTAAGTCCCTTAAAGGCAGGAACTATTTTTTTAGTTTTAGCTGCAAATTTCCATTGACTAGAACAATATCTGGCTTCAACATATATATGTTGAATTGATTTGTCATGACCAAGAGTTTCTGGCGGCATAAAGGTTTCTTTGAGGCTGACTGTCTGTGCTAACTATATGTTTAGGTAGTGGCCATAAAGTGCTCAGTGCCCAAACAGCCACCTGATGGAGGAAGTAGCCCTTCCCTTAGGATACAGAAATAGAAGGCAGGCCACAGCTACAGGTGCCGCAGAGCTGGGCTGAAATCTTAGCCGGCTACTCACCCAAGATCACCAAGGCTTTCCACCACTGCTGTTGTTTCCCTGGCTCTGAGGCTGCCGCCCATTCCTCACCTCCATCCCTTTTGCCCCTTTGCTGCCCACGGATAATCTGGATCAAACTGTGGGAACTGAAAAGAAAGACTAATCTACAACTCAGCTTGAAGGTTATCCTAGAAAGGGCCAAACCATCCATGATCCAAGCCATGTGTGAACACATATATTTATGTGTATCGTCCCCATGTGTTACTTATGTCTTTTTGGGAAATGAGTAACAAACGCTTGATTCATTCATTTAAAGAAATACTGAACCTTTGATTTGTGCCAGGCTTTATGCTAGTTGTTAGGGTCATAGCCCGGTGGAGGCCCAGCAGGGGATCTGGGGCAGGCTGCTTTGGGAGGGGTTGGATTTATTCTGTGCCGTGGGAAACCTTTGGCCAGGTTCACGTGTGCGAATGGCACCGTCAAGTTTCTGTCTAGATCGTCACTTTTGCTGTTGTGGATAGAGAAGTTCCAAGGTGAGTGAGAGTGCAGTCCTGGAGGCCAGGTGAGGGATGTCCCTGGACTAGCCAGAATAAAGTGAAGATGAAGAGGACTTGCTGGTGGATTGGAATAGAAGCGGGGAGGGGCAAGGAGGTCCTGGGATGCTGACATCTAGGAGGTGGCATTTACTGAGATGGGAGAAGTTTGGGGGAGGGGTGGGAGGACAGATGTGGGGGAAAGGTCTCAAGTTCTGCTTTGAAATTAGGTGCATTGGTGGCACGAGCACCTTCTGGAGCTGGTAAGCGCGAACCAGTGCAACCTTTCTTGTCCTCACCACTCGTGAATTGTACCGTGCTCTGATAAATGACTAGCTTTCTTCCTACACGTGGATCTTCCCTGGGTACCACTTTGTACCTATGTTTATATCATGTCGCCCCCTCAGTAGTTAACACCATTGCTCACTTACAGTAGATGCTCAATAAATACTTGGAGATGACTTGCCTGCACCAAGCATCCCCAGCTTGTTCACAGAGCTCGACTCTGAAGCAGGAACCCTGTGGGTAAAGGGGAAGAGAGGCAAATGAAGAGGGGTTTTTTTTGTGGTGTTGATGATGAAATGGCTATTTTTCTGAAAAGAGACTTCAGATGAGTGAGGAGGAAGAAATGAAAGAGAAGCCGGTTTGAGGAACACATCTAGACCTTTGGCCCCGATGCTCCCTTTCTTGGCCTCGAGACTTGGAGTCTTGGGTCGGCTGTTGTTGGGAGTCAGGGTCACACCGGCACACCTGTCTTCTCTCCCCTTTTCCATTTAGCTTCCTTTCTCCTCCCCGTTCTGTTATTCCCGCCTTAGAGAAGACAAGGCAGAGTTTACTTGGAGGAAGAGGAAGAGGAGGAGGAGAGTGAAGCTGAGGGCTTCATTCAGGTGTCCAGGGGCAGGGATATTGTTTGGAACATGGAGCTGCTGTCACATACAAACCTGAACGAGTCGTGAGTATTTCATCCCCTGGAGACCAGCACAATGTACATAATTTTCACCACATTGTCTTGGTGTTCCGGAAGATTGAAGCTGGTGATAGTGGTAGCTCTTATTAACTCAAAAGTGCATTTCTGCGATATGTCCCATCTCCACACCTAGTATTTTTGACAAAGCAAAATAATGAGGGCAGCATCTTGGCGATTTTAAAAGCTAAGCGCTTGTTGCATTTTTAAAAAATTTAAGTTATGTCTTCCCTGTAGGAAAGTAAAGAAATCCGTGATAAAATAATAATTAAATGCTGACTGTGCTAAATTTCTACGCAGCGTGAGCTGGCGGCAGTTTCATACCAAAACATTAGGTCATTGGAAAAAAAAAATCTGATTAAATACCTCTGTAGGCTTTTCTGATTAGGTGTTCTTAAAAGAGTCCATGACAGTAATGAAAGGGTGTAATTTGACAGCTGCAATTTACTCTTGGGAAAAAAAGGTACAATAGAATAGTGCGTATGTATGAGGTTTTTACAGGAATTTCTTGTTGGTCTTTACCAGTGGGGTTTGTTTCATAATCATTAGTTTCTAGCAGTTTCAAAGAGCCCCCCAGCTGCAAAGCACGTTGTATGACTGGGGTAAGGGTTGGGGGGACAGTTTCAATGCCAGCCTTCCTTTTTCTTCTTCTTCTTCTTCTTTTTTTTTTGTCTTCTCCAGGCAGCAGGTTTCGTATTTCTGGGGTTAAATGACCTTGACACGAGCAGGTTTGGGAAATGGAGTGTAGCTCGTCGAGATTCTCTTATCCCCTGTATTAACCTTCTGCATCTGGCAGCTCCCAGCGTCTCTTTGTATTAACTCGCCATGGCATGGGGGCTGCAGGCCAGATTTGACATGAAGATGGAATGATAATGTGGCATATGGTAAATGCAAGGACCGCCGCTTAATTACTCTTTCTTTTCCCTTTCTCCTTGACTCCTACTGGTGATGGGAGTTTTCTTGAATTTGTGTTTTCCCTTTTCAGCCCCATCATACTCTCACCTTCAGTAGATGTTCGAGCAGATGACTTTCTTGGCTATGATGTGATAGATCACAGAGTTTGAAACCAAAAGAGGACTTAGGGCTCATCCAGCCTAAATGCTTCATTTCAAAGACGAGGATTCTGGGTCCAGGGAGGGTCACCTGGGAGGTGGTTGCAAAGTGGAGCCTGGAATTCAAGTCTCCAAGCCCCCAGATGTGCCTGGTGTTTCCTTTTCTGTCCTACCTTCCAGAAGCTGAAACGAAGCCAGCGTATTTGTGCCCTAGGGCTGCTATAACGAAGGATACAACAAACTGAGTGGCTTTAAAGCAACAGAAATTTATTCTCTCATGTGTTTTGGAGGCTAGAAATCCAAGATCAGAGTATTGGCAGGGCTATGCAGACTGAAGGCCCTGGGGGCAACTGTTCTGTGCCTCTCTCCTAGCTTCTGGTGGCACTGCCAACCCTTACCTTTCCTTGGCTGTGGCAGCATAGTTCCAGTTTCTGCCCCCAGCATCTCGTGGTTTTCTCCCTGTGTGTGTCTCTGAGTCTTTTCTCTCCTCATAAGGACACCCGTCATGTTGGCTTTAGGGCCCACTTTACTCCAGTATAACCTCCTCTTAACTCATTGCATCTGCAAGATCCAGTTTCCGAATAAGGTCACATTCAGAGGTTCCAGGAGTTAGGACTTCAGTGTATTTTTTCAAGGGGACACAATTCAACGCAGAACAGGTGGGCTTGGGTAAGGTTTTCCATGGAGGGTTTTTGGAGACGTCGAACTGCGATGAATCATTATCACCTTCAACTGTACTTTCAGAGCTTGTTCTGTCTTGATGCTTTTCCTGTCAAGTGCAGGAACCTGAGTCTTTTCCATTTATTATTAATGAGGATGATGCATAGCTTTCACTTTTTAGCAAGGAGTGAGAGCACGTGAGTCGACCCGAGGATTAGCCACAGAAAAAGGATAAAGTTAGAAACAATTCAGAGACAAGATTTGAGCTGTAGCCATTATTGTAGAGATTCTCTGAGTTCTTTTTCTGTCTCATTAAAGCCTTCAATTTGGAGAGTTGATTCTCTTTACTCTTGTACTTGTTCTATATTTATTTATAGTTTAGAATAATTATAATTTAGAATATACAATTTATTCTATATTACGTATTCTATGATTTATTCAGCAATCACAATTATCCTACTTGTCTCCTTAACTATTATTTTTTCAGTATCCCCTCACACTAAATTCACCTTCTGGAAAGCCTGAAATTTTAATCCCTTCTGTCCTATCAGGCTCTAGACAAAATTCATAATTGCACCCCATTTCCACCACTGTTATCTCCTTGCGGTTGCCCTGTGGAGCCTCCTTCAAACCAAAATGATCTACTTCCTGATCTCCAGATACACACTGCACCTGGCCACCTCCATACTTTGCTCTGGCTCCTTTTGCAATCTGCAGTGGTGTCCCCTTCTCTTTCTACTCCTCTGAACACAACCTGCCCTCAAAGGCTTGCATCCATCCCTGTTCTCCATGGATGCTGCCCAAATAGGAAGTGGTCTCCTCCTGAGTGAAGTCCTATGGAATTCCTTGTCAGTACCTCATTTGGATCTCACAGGACTGCCTTTCAGTGTTCTCTCTTTATAGAAATCATGGATGAGCAGCCACAAGCCCTACCTTCTACTCAAGGTTCTGCCATTACCACTTTGTGTGGCTGTGTCTGAGGCTGCCTGTCTCATTGTGGTTCTGTGAGGATCAGATGAGATAGAACATTAAAATGATTTGAAACTCATCTATGAGAAGTACTATTTAAACATTTACTTCTTAATGTGCCTCAATTTACTCATCTGTAAAATGGGCCTATTAATCAATAGTACCTGGTGAGGATTAGTTTAGTAAAGCACATGGGACAATACCTGGCTTAGAGTTAAGTCAGCACTAACAGTTAGCTGTCACACTCATCCTCATCCTCATTGTCAGCATCTTTGGATGGAACTGTGTGCCCCGTTAGGACAGAGGTTGTGACTTGGAATTTCCTCCATGCATAGGATGGAACCTTGTACTGGATGTTCCGTAAACGCTTGCTGGCTGAATTGTGAGTTCCAGTCTTGTTGCTGTGTGCAGTACTCGCATTCTCTTTTTTCTCCCTTTCCCCAAGACATTAAAATTCCCACTGATCACTCTTGAGCCTGGAAGTTTTTAAATGAATAGAAATCAACTCTCTGACAGCAGTGTTGATTTGGGCTCTAAGCCTAAATTAGTTTGATAGGTGAATTGCTGTGGTAATGCAGATGTCATCATTCAAAAGTGATCCAAATTCATTTTCTTTTGATACCTCCTTATCAGGATGTAACACAGGCATGTTTTGAAATGGAACAACCTCTATTAGTTTAATTGAGCATAGTTTTGACAGTGTCAAGGTTTGTGTAATGTCCTCATAGTAACCCTTTGAAGGCATTGTTCTACAAAATGGTGGGGCAGAAAACTTCTGGTACAGCTTTTGGTTCCACGTCTGATGAGGGTAGCATCCCCTGTCATCTCAGTTGAGGCTGTACCTCTTGTACCCCTGAGCTTGCACTCAGAGCTGATTTCAGCCGGAAGGCACATGGACCCCCTTACCTGTCATTTACTACCAGTGTCCTTTCCAATTGGTCTAGGCATGGGCATGGCAGTTGTTACATGTTTTAAATAATCTGGAGCACCTCTGTTGGAAATTTCTGAACTGAGACTGTATCTGGAGGCCACAGAGCAAAGCTGGGAAGGGGAAACCTGGTTTCCAATGTCAGCTTGTCTAGTAATTGGCTGTGTGGCCTTGAGAAAGTTAGTTATGGCCTCAGAGCCATGTGCGTAAAGCTCTTATCCCAGTAACCGGCATGCAGGACGCATTCAGTAAGTGGTGTAGCTGGTTTTATTTTTTTTTCGAATATCCTCAGAGATAACAAAAAGTAAATCACTTGCAAGCAGGTAATGCTTGCTGGGTAATGTAATTTTGGGTCCATGACGATAAGTCATGGTAAAGTAATGAGACTCAGACTTGTAAACCAGCTCTGGAGTCACTTCTAAAATCAGTGACACGACTTCCCTGGTGGCGCAGTGGTTAAGAATCCACCTGCCAATGCAGGGGACATGGGTTCGAGCCCTAGTCTGGGAAGATCCCACGTGCCACAGAGCAGCTAAGCGTGTGCACCACAAGTACTGAGCCTGCGATCTAGAGCCCACGAGCCACAACTACTGAAGCCTGTGTGCTGTAGGGCCCACGTGCCGCAACTGCTGAGCCCATGTGCTGCAACTACTGAAGCCCATGCACCTAGAGCCCGTGCTCCGCAACAAGAGAAGCCACTGCAATGAGAAGCCCGTGGACCACAACGAAGAGTAGTCCCCGCTCGCCGCAACTAGAGAAAGCCCGTGCACAGCAACAAAGACCCAATGCAGCCAAAAATAAAATAAATAAATAAACAAATAAATAAATGCAGAAGGAATGACAGAATTAGAAAATTATTTAATAAATAAATAAATAAAATCAGTGACAAGATTACTACTTTTCATAAAGCCAGTGCATCCCAGGGCTAGAGTTTTGCTGCCCAAAGCTTCAGTACCAGGACTGAGTTGTATGGGTAACTGGGGGGGCGGGGCATGGTTCCCCCTCTTTGCCTCCAGTCAGGACAGGTGGAGTGAGGGGTGGTTCCTGGTTTCTCTCCCCGTTCCTTCACCAGTGACCCTGGGGCTGCACGTGGCCACAACCTGGTCCAGCTCGTTGCCAGTGCTCGTCACTGGCTTGTGCAAGGAAGACTCGCCTGGCAGACCCTCACTGCTCTGGGCAGACTCCCTCTCCCCAGAGTGTATATTTGAGTGAATACAGCTGCCTCTTTCCCTTCCCTGTTGCTGCCTGGTCCCAGAGAATAACTTGACTCTTTCCCCACACCTTCCACTCAGTGTTAAGAGTGACTTGGCTACCAGACGCTATTTGTACAGAGAAGTTCTGATACATTGTGTATTGTTATTGCACTTTGGTATCTTTTGGTGGTGCTGTGCCTTCCTCCCGTGCTGAGAAGGCGAGTGAGAATCTTAAAGTGATAAATAGGAAGAAGTTTCGTGTTAAGAGAGGCCTAAGCCTGCTCAGATGTGAATAGGTTTGCAGGAACACATTGAGCATCTCAGCCAGGTAGTGAAAACTAAGTTGTACCCATCTTGCCCCGTCGTCACCCCTGCTTTCCAGCTGGCTCCCCAGGGCCTGCTGGAGCCTGCATGATGGTCCGCCTGGCCTGCTTCCTCCCTCGCCCCTGACGTGGCTGGATGTGCCGGACCCCTGGGCTCCAGACCTAGGCATCTCTCCTCCCTGCACGGCCAGAGCTGGCTCAGCCTCCCCTGAGGGATGGGCTGGCCCACATCCTAGGACACATCTTGATCTGAGGCAGGGTTTAAGGAACTCCTTTCCAGAATCCTTGTTGCCTAGTCCAACCTTGACCTTGAGTCTTGGTTCTTTTTATAGATTCCGCAAACTGTTCCCTACCCTGTTTCTGTGCCCAAACCTCCTGCCTTGTTTACCTGGCTGAGAACCCCAGGTACTGAAACGCCTGTGCTCAACCCTGCCCTGTCCACGCAGTAGAGCCTGCCTCTCAGTGCCAGCCCAGCAGATGGGGGCTCTGCTCACCTCTACCCACCGTCTGCCTATCAGCTTTGCAGTTTTGCACTGCTCCTTTCCTGGTTCACTGACCCTGTTTCTGACTTCATACTGCCTCTTTCCTGTACGAATTCACTTGTTCTTTGCCCCCTACCCTTTGTATACAGTGGAGATACTTCATGGCCAAGATATGCTCCTGGACAAGATAGATGATAGAGAAAGAGAGAGAGAGAGAGAGAGAGAGGGAGAGAGAGAGAGAGGGAGAGAGAGAGAGAGAGGGAGAGAGGGGGAGAGAGAAAGAGGGAGAGAGAGAGAGGGAGAGAGAGGGAGAGAGAGAGAGGGAGAGAGAGAGAGGGAGAGAGAGGGAGAGAGAGAGAGGGAGAGAGGTTGTTGGGAGAAGTAGAAGCAAGTCTTTAATATCTATCTTCGTTGTCCCATCAATAACTACACATTGTTAACTTTTATATCTGAAACCACACAGCTCAGATTGGGACTTGAACCCATGGGCCAGGCCTCGAACCCAGCCAGAACCCAGACTGGGACTTGAACCCACTGTCTTTTAATTGCAATCACACACCTGGTCTCAGGACTTAATGAAGCTCAGGTTTTCGATGTCTCGTTGCAGAAAGAATTCAGTGAGAGACAAAGTGTTAGGTAAGAAGTGGATTTATTTAGAAAGATTCACATTCCAGAGACAGAGTGTGGGCCATCTCAGAAGGTGAGAGGACCCAAAATACGGTGTGGTTAGTTTTTATGCGCTGGGTAGTTTCATAGGCTAATGAGGGGAGGATTATGCCAACTGTTTTGGGGATTTCCAGGAATTGGAAATTAGCCTCAGAACTGTTGTGGCACCTGTAGTTGTGTCCTTTAGATGCTAATGTATTACAGCGTGCGTGTAATGAGGCTCAAGGTCCACTGGAAGTCGAGTCTTCCGCCATCTTGGACCTAGTAGGTTCTAACCAGTTTTTGTCATGTCCTCAACGGCTATGTCATTCTTTTAAAGGTTGTGCCCTGCCCCCTTCCCTCCTGTTTCACATCTAGAAGGTTCCTGTATCTTAATGTTTTTCTTGGCTGTGCCACGCAGCATGTGGGATCTTAGTTCCCTGACCAGGGATCGAACCCGTGCGCCCTGCAGTGGAAGTGCAGAGTCTTAACCACTGGACCGCTAGGGAAGTCACACTCTATCTTAATTTTTAAATTTTAAAGTATTTTGTCTACACTTGCTTTTTTGCCTTATGTTTTGGCTTTAGTACCTAACTTCTGCATAACATGAGATCACATTTTGTGTGACGTCAAAGACCTCCTTCACGCTTGCAGTGGAATCTTTGCCTTTGGCACCTGTCCCACCTCAGCGAGCAGGTCTACTGCTGAAGACCTGCCAGGAGGCCCGGTGTAGCCAGCTAACCAGGCAAAGTCCCACTGTAGGGTGGGATCTCAGCCAGCTCTTGGGGCTGGCTGGCTGAAGCCAGTAGGGGCGCCACTGAGAATGAGTTAGATTCTCTTGGAATGGTCCCTTTCACGTGTTCAGCTCATTGCACATCTCACCCACCTGATGTGTGGGACAGGAGCTCCAGCAAACTGCCATGGAATTTCTGCACAGTCCTGACATGCTTACTCTCCCAGGATTTGAGTGGAAATTAGGAGGGGAGTTGTATGGAAAGGACTGCCTTTGAAGGGAATGAATGAATGAAGCAGTAATGAAACTTAAGGATGAAATTGGCACCTTTCACTAAAGGCTCAGATTTATGAAATATCGCTCATCATATGCTCTGGCCACACCGGCTTTGAAGACAGTCGAGAGCTTGGGTGACAATCTCAGGGTTTTGGTTCTAAGTCCCACCTAGTGCAGTTTACTGCTCGTGTTCCCCCCAGCTTAGCACCTGAACTACTGCTGGGCCCCGCGAGCCCTTTTCTGCCCTGTAGGGTCTGGTGGCAGCTCTGATTGTATTTTTCCTCATTATGCTTTTGTCCCCATCACTCACAGCTTTGGATCCCTTGCCCCGCTGCCCCCCATCCCCCGCCCCAAGATGGGGCAGAAGAAGGTCTTCCAGCTTTTTTAGAGCCTTCCTAACCCTTTTCCCAAATTATCTGGGTACTTTCCACCCCACAGCCTCTTCCTGGTAGACTAGAGACCAGCTCCCCAGGGACGGGCTGGAGAATACTTGGGAATCAGTATCCTAGGTTGAACCCAGAAGCGTTCCTTGTCAATAGCACCAAGTTGACAGAACCCTATGGCTTATGACCTTCTTCTCCTTTGTCCTGGGGACTCCTCCTTCTGCCCCCTCATAGGAGTTTGTGTATTCATGCTCTCCCCCAGGACATTCAACGTGGGAAGGCCTCTCTGGGGTCCCCCTCTTCCTGGGGAGGGTGTATGTCAGTACTGTTCTATCTCCCCTCCACCCAGTACTCGGTCCATCCAGGTTGGGAATAAAAGGTTGATGCCTTGGTGATGTACAATACATGAAGAGTCAGTGCTTGTCCATGCTTTGGCCTGAGCAACAGAATGAGAACAAATAAAGTTTTAGTTTCCTTTATTTGCTGTACAGTGAAAACTGGCCAGGTAAATAGAAAATGCAAATTCATCGTTAGAGAAAAAGAGAATTTCTCCTTTCTCATCTTTTCTACAATCTAAGAGGCATTTTCATGTAGTAAACACACACCGGAATGCACGCACGCACACACGCACAAATCATTAGACTGAAAGGTAAGCTACATGAATTCTAGTCCTGGCTACAAACTTCCAGTGAGCTCGTTGGTCAAACCTACAAACAAAACCTTGGCTTCCTCACCTATAAAATGGAGAAAATATTTTTATGCCTGCTTACTGGCTTATTGCAGTTATTAAATTAGATGATATATGCACGGGCTTAAAGAACTACAAAGAACTATACAAAAGACCAGTTTGGAGGGGACGTCCCTGGAGGTGCAGTGGTTAAGACTCCGTGCTTCCGATGCAGGGTGTGCGGGTTTGATCCCTGGCTGGGAAACTAAGATCCCACATGCCACGCAGCGCAGCCAAGAAAAAAAGATTAAAAACAAAAAAAAGACCAGTTTGGATATCATTTGCTAGAGACACTGCCTTTACTGAAGAGAAAGAAAGTGGTAGAAAGTCACCTAAGATATGAACATGCAGTTGACAGGATAGTAAATAAATGGCTCTTAAATATTTGAAAAGATACTTACCCTCCCTGCTAATAAGAGAAATATGAACTAGAACTTTAAGAGACCATGTTCACCTGTCACGGTTGGTGCCATGTGTCAGCCCAGGTGAGGAGAAGCAGACACTCGCATTGCTGAGGGGAGTATAAATTGACACAGTCTCTAGAAAAAGCACATTGGTAACATTAATTGAAATAGAAAATGCATATATTTGGGGCAAGCAATTCCATTTCTTGAAATTTATCCTACAGATGTGCTTGCACTTGTATAAAATTAGGCATCTCTGTATTTACTGATAGAGAATGACCTTGAAGATATGTTAAGAGAAAAATGCAAAGTACAGAACAGTTTATAAAAAACATTGCTGTTGTCTTTTCACAAAGAAAAGAAATGCTAATATTTGCATAGATTATATCTGAAAGGATACACCAGATTTAGATCATTGTTTTAGGGTTTTTTTCTTTCTTTTGTCTACCGCCACCCGCCCCACCACTGCCCCCCCCCCCCCCACCACTAAACACACACACACACTTTGGTGGTAATTGCTGTTTTC
This sequence comes from Balaenoptera acutorostrata, assembly GCF_949987535.1. NCBI lineage: Eukaryota > Metazoa > Chordata > Mammalia > Artiodactyla > Balaenopteridae > Balaenoptera > Balaenoptera acutorostrata. The sequence goes on from NC_080066.1 coordinate 167,094,777, forward strand.
TGTTTGTTTACTGCCCAGGAGTAGAATTGGGTGGCTGGTGACAAGGGGGGGTGATAAGATTACTTTTCACTGCATATCCTTTTGAACCTTTTGAATTTTGTCTATATGTAGCTATTACCAACAAATTTAAAAAATTGAAACAAAACAAAAGTAAACAAAAAATCAAAGCGAACAACAAAAAAATATGGACAAAGTCCCAACTCTCCTACTTTCTTCTTGCTAAAATAAAATAAAATGAAAGGAAGAAAGCCACTTAAGAGGAATTACTCAGGTTTTTTGTTTTTTTGGGTTTTTTCCTGCCCTTTACCATGCTTGACTTTCATATGCCTCTTTGTTTGTTCAAGTTAGAGTATTTTCCTTTCACTATTTGGAAAACTAACTTGAGCTGGCTCCTTACAACTGCAAAAGGAGATTTTAGTTTCACGATTCTAATGAACCAAACGATCGTGTCTGTGCTCTCTCCTTGATCTGCCAATCTTTATTTCTGAGATCTGAGTAACCCTTGAAAAGTTGTGAGCATCAAACCTAACCTAGATATTCATCTTCCCTGACTTCCCAATGAGTGATGGAGCTGGCTGGAAAGGACCCTTGGGGCCTGCCACCCAGGGAATTAATCTCCGGGGTAATCAGATAGCTGTTCAGGGACTGTGGATCCTAATTGCTTATTGAGCATTTTGTTAAGTGACAAGTTCTGCCTTCCTGCTTTATTAGAAATTACAAGTTGTGTATTTGGGGATTGTACCTCCTGAGTTTTGCTTTCTTTATTTTTACATATTATTTAAGCAAAAGGCTCTTTTAATTGCGCTTGTCTTTTGACTTGATTAACCCACAAGCACTACTTCATAGAGTTCTTCTTTACCAAATTGTCCCCTTTGTGTAATTAGGGAGAACTGTGTGTTCTCTTTGCTATGAAGACCAAATGGAGCCCCGCGGACCAGGTGGGGTCTCTTGAAGATTTTCAAATGAAGAGGCCCTCCATGAACACGTGCCAAATGGGGCATTCGAAAGAGCCCCTTCATGTTGACTTATCACGGCTTTCAATTAGGAGAACGCACCACAGCCCACGTGGAGACGCCCTCCAGGCCCAGTAAAGAGCTTGTTTTATTGTGTATATGGACAATTTGGAGTTAAAGGCTATCTTCAACTAAGGGTCATGTTTCCATTTCCATTGTGAACTAAAGTCGCTTGCTTGTTGGAATGGGGTTCAGCTTGTTTATACATTATTCATACCTATAAGTCAGAGATCATACGTGTGGTTGTGACACATGTGTGGACTGCATGCGTGTATTTGGTGATAGGGACTTGAGTTTAGCTAATATTTTCACAGAACGTTTCCAGCAATCCTTACAGCCTCACTTAAGCAAACAAATAGCTATATCCTCTGCAAAACAACTGAGCACACAATTCTGAGTAATTTTTCAGATGCTCTTTACAATGATTGGCCCAAGGCCTATCCTAACATCATGTACTATAGAAGCAACTCTCAGTTCTTTGAAGAAGAAAGATAAATCTCAAGGCAACAGATTTCCTCCTGTTTTCCTTCAAGTGTTTGGCTCCAATTCAGTAATTAGTTTTATGTAGCTTATCAAATCATGAAAATGATGGCATATAGCATTATTACCTTTTCTTAGGTGACTATTAGGAGATTCCCGGAATCTCTGGATTCCCAGTTTTTTGGGGTCTTGCAAAAGAACTTTTGCCATGGCCTGAGATGAAAGCAAAAGCAAATAAATCAAACAGCTCTGGCAAGTGAACGTTCTAATGTCCAAGATTGAAGCATCAGTGAGACCCTAAAATAGAGTGTACCCCAAGACAGCAGATATCTGGCAGAAAGGAAAGAGAAAATGTTGGGGTGGAGGTCACTGGGCCTTTCTTCTACAAGCATGTCTTGAGTACTTACTATATACGCAACACTGTGCTGGCTGGGCACACAGTGTGCAGGGATGCAGTGGTCGACCAGATAGACGGGCCCCACCGTAAGGAAGAAACACAAGTCTAGATGCCCTAGAAAATTGTGTGGAAGCAGCAGTGGGCACAAGGCTTCCCCTCACCCCCCTGTGGGGGATGTTATCCCACCTTGGACTCCTCCTCAAGAGGTAGCATTGGAGGGAGCAGGGGGTACCCTTTCTTTTGGGTTGGGGGGAGATGGGTTACAGAGATATAGTGGTGTTGGTAGGAAGGACAGGCATTGGTAGGGCACGTTGGACCAGGGATGAGTTAGAAGGCGGGTGGCAACATCAGAACCTACTCTGCTTCTATCACTTTGATGTGAGTTTCACAAAACTGATCTGAATGGTACAGAAGATTGAAAATAAAGGAGGTTAACCCCAGAAAGTTAGATCTATAGCTCTTGATCCCCTTAACACAGTGGGGTGCCCCCTATAAAGGATGTTTTCCCCTACCTCACCATTCTATCCTTTGCTGTTTTAAGAAACTGGCTCTTTTGCCTTATGCCGCAGCAAAAATATTTCTACAATTCTTTGTAAGTAAATGGAGTCTTAAAGCTTAAACCTCTGCCCTGGGCAAGGAACCAAAGGATGTCATTGTGCATAACTTCAAAGGCTGATAAGATGTTTAAGGTCGCTGCTCTCTGAAAGAGTTTCTTTCTTTTAAGGCCAGCCAGGAACATTCTTGTACACGTCCCACCATTATTCCAATGAGAAGCAGAAGACCATTTCTTCAGTGCATTGAGGCTCTCGTTTTTTTGGTTTTTTTTCCCCCGCATGCCTCTACCCCACAGAGTATATTCTCTCTCTTTGCCCTACAATGGTTGCATTGTGCTTTGGATGATGGATGTCCAGTAAGCATGATATTAAAGGCACTACCTTTTCCGTCTGGAGGAATCAAAGAAACAGTGGTTCTGCTGCATTATTTCCATGTTTGCATGAAGCAGTCACTCAAGGACTTGGGGGTTCTTGATATTTTGGGGATTATGACTGGTGTGGTATAAGCTGGTGAAAGATAAGTGAGCTGCTTCCTCACCATCTCTGATCATCCAGCATTTAAAGTCTCTCGGTAACAGGTGACACAAGAGAAGTTCAGAGTCTCCTTTTGTCAGGGACACTTCTCTCTCTCTTTTCCGTTTTATCCCTGGGCGCTGCAGAATGTGTTGGTTTCTCTCTGTCACCAGCAGGCAGTTTGGCACAGCAGATGCCCTCAACCTATGAAAGCAGGGGTGGAAGATTTTTAGTAAATTGTCCAGGAAATAGGAAAATACTGGCTGTGCTGTTGGAAATGTTTGCTATTTACTGCACATTCTTTCGCACAGAATATCTTCCAGCTAAACGGGTTTTTTTATACATTCTGATTTTGAAAATGGAGGCCTGCACTGTCAAGTCTAGGAGGAGAAGGCCCCCGGGATAGAAGGGATGGAGCTCTTGAAATGATTCATTACCCCTGAGGTGGCTGCTGGAACATGGATGCTTTGATGGCCAAAGATGGTGATGCCTCCTTTGCATCTCAATAACGCCGTACTCAGAGCTCCCAGGTGCTTCACAAATGCCGATGGGTGGCTTAATAAAAGTATAATTTAGGGTTCTGGTGCTTGCTTGTAGTTTCCCTTGTTCTTCGCCTGAATTCCTGGCCCGGAGAATAGAGACAAAACTCTCTAGTTCTGCCTTATGATGCCATTCTGCGTTACTGCACTCCACGGGCACCCCATCGCTGCCTGCCATGGAAGGAGCATTGGCCAGCCTGCCAGAAAAAAAATGTAACGTAAGTGAAGACTTGGGAACCTCACTGTTTGAAGCTCCCGTTCTCGCATTCCAGACCGAGGCCCTCAGGCAGACTGGAGATAGCTTAATACAAGCATATTTGTAACACTCCGGTTCCAACCAGATCAAAGGGCAGTGAGCCTGCCTGGGCTGCGGCCTCCAAGTGAAAACTGGACCCTGGAAGTGAGCCTGTGTGACTTGGCCATGCCTTGAATCCGAGAAGAAATACCAATTCTGTTATGGATGTTTGAGCCAAAGATGGAGACTTTGAAGTCTCTTTGCCTGTAAAAAATTGGATTCGGTGCCTCCCTCAGCCTGCCCCCACCTTGGGCTGGTTTAAGATTTGGGGTTTCTTCCGAAGTGGTGCTTCTTGTTGAGGCTCCTGGGGAAAATGAAGTGATCACGCAGAAGCCGAATAGGTGCTGGACTGCTGGGAGCCTGGGAGGGCTCAGCTCAGAGGCTGGATCTTCCGGGATGTTCCAGATGTTATTGGGATTGGATGACTAGAGGCACTAAAGCTGCAGGTAAAGGGGAGCCTCACTTTCTTTTCTTGAACAGACTGTGGAAATGTTGGTGTTTTTGTTGCCTGAGTCAGTTTTTTTCAGACTTTTAGGTTCCATGGATTAATAAATTTCAAAAGAAAATTTTCTTCTTTTTTTTTTTTTTTGGCAAGTAAGGGCTCTAAAAATTGCCACTTGTTAGCACTATAATTCGATAAAACAATGGACTTTCGAACAAACCAGGAAAAAAGATCAGTAAGAATTTAATTTCAGAATAAAAGCAATCTTTTAAATATAATACATTTAACATTATATTTTTAAAAATCCATAATACTTTGTTAGGATTTTTCTCCTTTTGCCTCTGGCCAGTGAAAACTTTGTCACTGACCAGTATTGGTCTGTGAACAGGTATTTGAAAACCATAGTGTTAGGCTGTTAGGCTACATATATACTATATAAACAGACATATATACGTACATACAAATTGAGAGAAAAATAATTATTATGGTACTAACACATTTGCATTATTACAGAGTAATACATGTTAATTACAGAGTATGTTTACATATATTATCTCATATGGTCTGTTAGTGTATGCCTTTGAAACATAAATTAGTCTTAATAGCCTAAGCTAAATAGAATTAAGAACAGAAGGGAAGTCTAATGTTTAAACTGTTACTGTCCTAGAGTCAAATATGAATAATTAAAAAAATTATCTACTGCTTTGATTTTTCCATGTCTCTGCTACTCTGCTATATTAGTGAGAGTAAAGAAACAGATAATACTGTGATGATATGCACACATCTTTAGAAACCTATGTATAGCCTACTCGCATTCACACATATATTTATGATTTCTTTTCTGAATAAAAAAATCGGAGCATATATTCTGACGAACATAAATAAACATGTGGGGAAAAATAAAATTATCTGATATACATTATGAGAAAAATCTGAGGACTATGTGGGGCAGGGGTTAAGGGGAGCAGGCAGGAGAGGACGAAGGGGTGGACGAGTGAGAGAGAATTTTTACTCTAAGTGAATAGGGGTGTTTCTAGTCCCAAACTTGTATTTAAAAACAAATGTGTACTTTGACTTCAACTCAAGTGTCTCTGTCTTGAACATCTGAATATAGGTGTTTCTGATTTTGAATGTTCTCTTCGAATAAAATAACAGATATTTTCCCTTTGCCAGCTTCTCCTTCCAGCTCCTACTGGCTCTCTTAGGATTTCGGGCTCCCTAAGTTTCCCTAAAGGAGGGCACTAGCTTTGGTATTCTGGTTTGCAAGAGTTTCTCTGAAGCAGAATCTATGGCAGGACCAGTAGCCTGGTTGCCCAATCGCGATCTTATTTTGAAGACCCTCAACCAAGCTAGAACTTCAGTTAGGCACGAATTTATCGGTCAGTTAATTACTTCAGGCAGTGATCGTTCAATAAGTGTGTGGGTGCCTCATCCATGTCAGGCTTGGTGCTGGGCAGTGGGGATACTAATAGAACTCAAGATAAAATGGTTTCTACCCTTGGGGAGCTACCAGTCTATTGGGGAGACAGACAAACTAGGACACAACAAATAATAAATTACAAATAGTAATGAATCCTGGATAGGAAACATACAAGGTGCTATTATCAATAAACTTGGAAGAAGCCATTTTGCAAACTCATCAGGTAAAGTGAAAATTTGACAATCAACGATTGGCAATTGATATTGTGTGCATGTGTGTATGTGTGTATACATATATGAAAAAGACGAAGGCTATATAATACATTTGTAAGACTTTTACAACATAGGAAATTGTTTCAAGAAAGGAAAACATTAGGAAAAAATTTCATCAACTCTTAATTTTCTCTACTTACTGAATAATTCCTCTGCAAAACTGCAGTTTACTAGATTATTTACATGGTGCACAAGGTACTCCAATAGGAAGGCTAGAACTGGTTGGCTGACTTAACAGTCAGACCACAGGCTCTTTTTTCCATGACACAGCACTAAGGGTTTGGGCAGATATCTCAGATTACCTACAAACTAAAAAAAAATTTTTTTTAAATTTTTCGGGGGTTGTATTTACCCACCATTCTGTTTTCTTCCAATGAAAAACAGAATCACCTAACATTGAACATCTGCTCTGAATATGAGCTTGCTCTTGGGGAACATACACCTGGTAGGAGAGAGGATGGTTGTATGCACAGGATGTATATAAAGTAGAAAAGGTTCAGTGCAGGAGCAGAGCTGCGGGTAACAGGAAGAGCTGAGTGTAGGGGGGGAGGGCTCAGTTAAGAATTTCTGGGGTGGCATTCAGACTCGACCTTAAAGAGTGGGCAAGCATTAGACTCGCGGAGAGTGGCAGTGCCGCGCACCTGCTCAGCCACCTGACAAGCGCATGCGAAGACCCATTAAGCCTGTTTCATATTAAAACTAACAACTCTTTGTTTCCTGAGGGCATATGTCTTGATAGGGAGCGATGATAATATATCAATTTCCATCAAGTTGCATTTTATCATCATAATGGTTACAGAGGAGGCTGCTTTGAGCCCCTGCAGTGCATTTTAATGTGTTGCAAGAAACATGGAAGTTGTCGAAAGGCATAATGGATCCGTAATGGACGAGGGGCTGACGAGGCCACAAATGGGACATGCCACGTCTGGAACACGAATGCTTCGCTTGGAGTCATGTGCATTCTCCACATTAGAAGGGGCCGATGGGCACAAGCTGGTTTTGCCTGGAACTCCAAGGAGATGTGTGGGCACCTCTGCTGGGCTGCTTCGTCTGGTTGCCTTTGCCTTCAGCATCCCCTATGGTGGGCCTGTGGCTGCTAATGACCACAGGTTCAGGATTGCACGAGAAGAGGATACCTCTGTTCGTGCAAGTATGTGCAGCTTTCTGAACGAAAGGATTTTTTTAATTTTTACTTTTTATTTTGCCACGCCGCACAGAGTGTGGGATCTTAGTTTCCCGACCAGGGATCGAATCTGTGCCCCCTGCAGTGGAAGCGCAGAGTCTTAACCACTGGACCGCCAGGAAAGTCCCCCAAAGTTTTTTTTTATGAAAGGAGATACACTATGAATGTTGTGAAGGATGTTTTTCTAAAAGAGAAAGAAAAGTTTGGGATCAAGTGTGAGTGTATTTTATGGTATTCAGAGCCCTGGCAGGTAGGCCTGGTTCACCCCAGAACCCTGGGAAAGGACAGGCCTGGCCTTCAGCGCTGTCTTCATCATTTGGGAATTCTAGTCAGCTCGGTCAGTATATCTTGGAGGTGGTTTTCATAAGCGAACACAGTCAGTGCCAAAACTAACCTTTTGCGTAAGAACTTAGTTGGTGAGAGAAACCATCTTACCTTACGTCCTAATAGTAAATGTGTTCTGAATGAGGCCTTGGCCCAAAGTCTTACATTTTTTCCATCACGCCTACAGCACAGGGGTGGGATCTCAGAGCCCTTAGCGAGGGTTCGCTGATTATTGAGTAATGTGCTCAGATGTTTGCAAAAAAAAGTTCAAACACCTTCACCAACGCGAGACACAAAGATGCATTTGAATCCAGAACTCCTCGTAACATTGAGGCTCCATCTTTATAATATTAATATTTTTCCAAAATATATATAGATATAATTTTTTTAAAGGAATTCCTTTATTTTTATTATTTATTTATTTATTTATTTTTGGCTGTGTTGGGTCTCGTTTCTGTGCGCGGGCTTTCTCTAGTTGCGGCAAGCGGGGGCCACTCTTCATCGCGGTGCGCAGGCCTCTCACTATCGCGGCCTCTCTTGTTGCGGAGCACAGGCTCCAGACGCGCAGGCTCAGTAGTTGTGGCTCACGGGCCTAGTTGCTCCGCGGCATGTGGGATCTTCCCAGACCAGGGCTCGAACCCGTGTCCCCTGCATTGGCAGGCAGATTCTCAACCACTGCGCCACCAGGGAAGACCCCAAAAAAAAAAAAAAAAAAAAAATATATATATATATATATATATATATATATATATATATATATATATTTTTTTTTTTTTTTTTTTAATGAGGATCTTGAATCAGATGCGTATGTTTGATTGATTGATTGATTGATTTTGGCTGTGTTGGGTCTTCGTTTCTGTGCGAGGGCTTTCTCTAGTTGTGGCAAGCGGGGGCCACTCTTCATCGCGATGCGCGGGCCTCTCACTGTCGCGGCCTCTCTCGTTGCGGAGCACAGGCTCCAGACGCGCAGGCTCAGTAGTTGTGGCTCACGGGCCTAGTTGCTCCGCGGCATGTGGGATCCTCCCAGGCCAGGGCTCGAACCCGTGTCCCCTGCATTAGCAGGCAGATTCCCAACCACTGCGCCACCAGGGAAGCCCCAAAAAATATATTTTTAATGGAAGTATAACTGACCTACAATACTGTTATTCCAGGTACACAGCATAGTGATTCGATATTTCTGTACATCACAAAATGATCACCCTGATAAGTCTAGTTACCATCTGTCACCATACAAAGATATTACAATATTATTGACTATATTCCTCATGCTGCATATTTCATCCCCGTGACTCATTTATTTTGTAACTGGAAATTTGTACCTCTTAATCTCTCTCACCTATTTCACTCATCCCCCCACCCCCAAATATTCTTGAATGCTGTTTTTTCCCATTGCTTTTGGATATTCTCATCTTAAAATAAAATTGTGTGTATACTAAGATGTGTAAGAGATTTATCACCCAGCAGAATGATCTTTAGTGGATTCTACTTTTCCTGATCAGTTAGTCTTATGTTTGGTATTGGGATGTTTTCTGTCTCACCCAGATTCCTGTTGGAAACGAGTGACTTACAGTACCTTTTGATTTGGTTTTAATCCATCAAAATCAAGTTAGTTATAAGTGATGGAAGAGCTTACTTTGTGTAGTCCGGGCTGCCGGGAGACATCAGCCATATGCCAAAAGCTTGCTCGTTGCCCGGCAACCTCGCTGGAGGAATAGATTTTCTGCCACTGGCTCCCTTTTTAGTCGAGGCAGAATCTATTAACACTACTATTCTAGCCCAGAGAACCGGAGCTGGAGTTTAGCTGCAAAGAATGGTCGGAGTTTTTTGTTTTTGCTTTTTAAAATAATCCAGCACCGTGTTTCTGGCTTCTAAACTCTGCTGCTAATTTCATTGACTTCCAAGTAAAGATTTAGAGCTTATTAATATTGCTTAACCCTGCCCAAGCTAAAGAAGTTTGTTTTGTGCCTGCTTGGCCCCTGAAAAAGCTCTTTGTTTAATTTCTGTAGAAACTACCACGCAGGGAATGGGTGGGGACTGTGGGCATCCAAGGTGAAGGTGGAGCAGATAAGAGCGACTTCATACGACCCCAGACTTTTCGTAGTCTTCACAGGTATACTTGCTGGCTCCCGCTTTCTAGAGGCAAACTTATCGTCTGGCTGTCGAAGCTGTTATTTCTTCAAGTATACATGATCTAGCTCTGATTGAAAAGTGGCTGTGTATTTCTTCCTCTTATCCTTCAATCAAAGAATGTCTTTTCTCCTTCGGTAGCTAAATACTTCACCAACAGGATTGATGGTTTCCGTCTACCAGGGGAGCTTGCGTTGCTGTCAGCTCTATTGTTTTGCTTATGCTTTTAATGTAATAGCTTTGGGTTGTATCGAGAGAAGATGATGGCTAAGCCCAGCGTCAGGTGGCTGGAGTTATTTGCCTCTGCTGAAATGCAATTTTAATAATGGACTGTATCAGCTCACTGTGTTTTCTTGCCCCTTTGTAAAACAAAGGAAGATCTCAGCGCATTAACCCGTTGGTGGCAGGAAAAATCAAAATCTCTAAGAACCACTTAATTAAATGACAGTTGCACCTCATATTAGAAATCTTGCAAACAGGCTGCAGAAATTATCTGAACAGGGGGGAAGGGGGTTGCTCTTTTTTTTAGAAAGTGGAGGTTAGCTACCTCATCAATTTCGCTCTTTCTAAGGGCCAAAGCTGAAAGGTAAATACAGAGTGTGATCTGGCAGAGAAATGAGCTAACTTGAAGAAAACCATGACTAACTCAATAGAACAATCTTGAAATTCATTTGTTTATTTGTTCTGATCATTGTAAACTTTATTAATTATGAAAATGTGGGTGTTTTGGGTTATATTTTCCCAAATAATCTTAGAATGTTACTGATGCAAGGGAGCTTTGAGAGAGTAGTTCAAGCACCCCCAAATGCTCCTTTACAAAGAAGGAAACCAGAGAGGCGAAAAAGTTTGCTCAAGGATACACAGCTACGTTGAGAGTGGCCAGCCAGTTGACTCTTAATGACAGTACCACCCAAACGATGCTTTGGAAGGGAAATGAGAGAGGAAAAGCTCCTACTTCCACAGCGCTGATTCCATCTATATGTCCAACAAATCTTTAATGCACACCTTCTGCCTATGTGCAGGTACTGGGCTAGGTGCCGGGGGAAGGCGAGGTCTTTACCTTCATGAAGTTACATTTAGAAGTGGGAGATCCCCACAGTCAGCCGTGAAACAGTTAGAAAATTACAGGTTGTGATAAGTACTTAGCTAAGATATAAGGGGGATAGAGGAATGTTGGTGGCAATTAGATAACAGAAGTATTATCTGTTAAAGTACTTAACTCCTTGGGAACACCTGCATTCTTACCACTAACAGAAAATATGTTGGAAAAAAAAATATGTTGGATAAACTGAAACTTTTGGAAGGGTTCATTGTCACCCGTTATGTTGTTCCAGTGGGGAGGTCTGCCTGGTGAGATTGTGAGCTTCCCAAGACAGTGTACAAACCAAAACCGAAATTGGTAGGGATCTTAGAACTCTTCCAATTCATGAATGCTGGGATTCAGCCACTTTGTTCTTTTGTTTGTTCATCAGTTCATTCCATTCCTTCACGTTGCAAATACTTATTAGGTATTTCCCACTTACTGCTGAAAGTCTCTGCACAACAAAAATGTTTCCAAGGCCTAATCTGGCACACTTCTATCAAGGAATATTCCGTACAAACTCCTGTTATCAGCAATCTTGGGACATTTTATCCTAGCAAATTGGATTTTCAAGTCATATAGCTCATTCTTTTTCTTTCTAACTGGTTGCTTTAGTGCTCCAGGCAACTTTACATGCAAGATTTTTTTTTTTTAATGAGTACTATGAAACTCTAGTGTGAGAATTTGCTTTTGTTGTAGGTCTGTATTCAGCAGGTCTATTAGAGGGCAGTGGTGAAAACTAATGGATTTGGCCAAGTGAAGGATCTGTTTCAAAGTCTGGATCTTTCCATGAATCACACGGTCATTTGTTGCTGGCCTTGCCACAATCTCCATATATTTCCTCAGAAATGTCCTGGATCTCAAAATCTGCTGTAAATTTACCACGCATGGATCTTGTGTTTCCTTCCCCGGCCATTCTGCAAACACCGATTCGAAGGCTCTGACTGAGAAAGTGACTAAAAGCATTTATCATGCTGTTCTGTGCATTTTCTTTGTTCTCCTGATACTTCGTTATATCTGCGTATCAGATGTCAGAGAAAAGTAGAAGCAGCCCCAAGGGCACTGTTTTTGTAATTTCATATAATTCATTTCCTTGAAAATTTGGCTGGAGAGGATTTTCCTTCAGACTTCTCTTCCATTTTGGCATCTTTCTTGCTCTTTTCCCATGTGGCCGATGTCGAGTCTTTCTCTTGTGTTCAAGTTGAAAGCATCTTCGTTTTAGCCTAAGAAGACACAGCTACAGGGGACTGACCCTAATGGGCCTCCCTGTCACCCTGGAGTGTCTCACGCGATAGTTTCTGAACACTGAGAGCTTGCTCTGTGCTGAGCGCTCTGCTGGATGATTTGACTACACAAATACTCCCACTCACCCTTAGGGGCAGGTAATGCCATCATTCCCATTTGACTGATGTGGAAACTGAGGCCAAGAAAGTTTGAGCAATTTTTAAGCCAAGGTCTCATAGTATAAGTGGTGAGCAGGATCCGAAGTTGGACTTACATAATTTTAAAGTCCCTCTACTACTGCAGGTGCTAGCTATAATGCCCCCTTTATTTGTCCATTATAGGCACTCACTTTTTTCTTTAGACCTGTGACAAAGTCCGTAAAATTACAAGAAGGGAAGGTGATTTATTTGTCATTTTTACTAGACCAGTATTTTCCATGTGTTTTAACAGAACACTAGCCAGCAAGATGTTAGATGTTTCTAAAAAACAAAGAGACAAAAAAAAAAAAAAAAAGAGTCGTGCGTTAAATTAATTTGGTCAAAGCTGCACATTAAATCCCCTTCTAGGTGATTCTGAATTCACTTTTGCATATTAAGAGGTCTGAGCCGTCCTTCAGCAAAAAAGTATTTTTATTCTAAAATTTAAATTTTTAATTTAATTTCCCCAAGTTTCCATTGGACTACAGAACCTTTATTTTTTCTCCTAATGCCTTTAAAAGCGTAATTTGGAAAAGTCTTCAAGTAAAAGGCAAGGAAGGAGCTTGGTGCATTCCACTATAGAATTGAATTTTTAAAAAAGGAAAAGAAGAAGAGAAAACAGAATGTTCTCAGGCCCTCTAAAGATCACAGCCTCCTGTTTCACCCTGTTCCACCTTAAAACTGTTTTTATTTTTTACCCAGATTCCTCCAAGACAGGAAAGGTGAGTCCCCTCGTCTTTATCTCCTGCCTTGAGACTTTTATTTTTGGCCCAGGTCTCGACTAGGTTTTTCGCCATCCGTGCACTTCACCCACCGGTGTACATTAAGCTCCTTGAGGAGAGGAACTGGGCTGTAGCATCTTTGTGGTCTTACAGTGGCTCAGTAACTACATAGGAAATATAGAAATAAACTGTATTTCGAATAAAAGAATAAATGCAGGATATGGATCTGTTTTTCTGAGTTGACTCTAGCCCAGTGAAGAACCCCTTCTTTGAGTGACAGTGAGAAATTCGAGAAGCTGCAGTAACTCATTTATATCACTAGGGTTCCATTTGGAAAATGATACCTCCTGTTGTCTAATTTAATTAGTAATTGTGTTTTCAGTTCCAATTGAAAGCCTCAGAAGAAAGGAGTGTAGTAAACTGTGGTATTTGGTATTATTGTTGTTATCTAATTATATTTACTATTGTGACAGTTTTAAATTAAGGCACTTTTCAAGAGGAGCACATCGTGTTATCTTATTGGTTTTTCTCTTCTTCCCCCACCTCCTGTGTATTCTAAAGTCCAGTGTTAAGTATGAGCCCTCTTTTACAGATACAAATCGATGCATGCAGATTTGTGGTTATTTTTGTTTGTTTTTTAATGCATGGCCTAAGGTTACATGGCAAGTCCATTCTGAATACGGAGGTTGAGCCTCAGGGTCTTTTCTGAGATGTCACCCACACATTGACAAAGGCAGTGTGGTTTCAGGGAACGATGGCCCAACAGGAAGTTGGAAGATGTGGGGTCTGCCCTGGCCCTGCCATTTATTTGTTGGATGGCTTTGGACCATTCATTCATTCATTCATCAAGCATTTTATGGGCTGTCTACCAGGTGTTCGGTGCTAGGCTAGATGCTAAGGCTACAGAGGTGAGTAGGACAGTGTTCTTGTTCTTAAGGAACTTCCGGTTTAGTGTATAGATTCAGATGCATAAACCAACGCGCTCGGAAAAATGCCATGGGTGCTTTGCTAAAAGTGTGTCCAGGTAGAGTGGGAGCCCAAAGGAGGGAGGGGAAACACTATTTGTGGTGCTGCAGAAATGCTTCGAGGCAGAAGTGATTTGGGGTTGAGTTTTGGAAAAAAAAAAAAAATCTCATCCAGGGATTATGCCATGATAGGGAGTTTGGACTTTATGCCTCTTTCTAATTTCCTGGTCATGAGAGCCACTGAAGAGTTTATAACAGGGAACAGCATAGTCATTTTTGTGTTTTAGAAAGATACGTGAGGAGGATGAGTTTATTTAATCTCTGGGAACCTTACTTTTCTCAGCAGTAAGATGCATGTAGATAATACCCACTCCTCTTGCCTCATGGGTTTGTTTGGGTTGCATTTCTTTAAAATGCAGTAGGAATAGCTGACCTGCACTCACTACTTTCTAAGCCCTTTAATCCTCACAGCAACCCTGTGAAGGTCATTATTGCTATATTTTCATTTTATTTTATTTATTTTTTGGCCGTGCAGTGCGGCTTGTGGGATCTTAGTTCCCCAAACAGGGATTGAACCTGCACCCTCGGCAGTGGAAGTGCGGAGTCCTAACCACTGGACCACCAGGGAATTCCCATTATTTGCATTTTAGAGATGGGGATGGTCATAGGCTGACTACCCGGCCCAGGGAGACACAGCCAGGATTTGAACCCAGGTCTGCCAGATTTGGAGCCCCTATGCCCTTAGCCCACCATCGATGCTGTTAAGATGCTGGCGTGTCTTTCTTGCCCTTCATTTCTCACCTGAAACATTTTGGCTGGTCGCTGTATTTTGCCTCCAGTGACCTTTTAGCAAAGAGTGTTGATGTATTGGAAAGACTCAAAATCAGCACCAAACAAATGTGCCATTATTTGCAACTGTTTAATCTTTGTTTGTAATAATGTAGTCTTTTACCTTAAATAGAACCAAGTTTACGGAGTAGAATATGTGACTTCAATTCTTTTGTACTAACTGGGAGTTACAAAGAACGTATGTTTCTATGGGTATATACATAAATCTTCCTTCTGGTGTTAACAGAAAATTGATCGTGATTCTGACACCCTCCTTTTGGGGAGTTCCTTTGAAGATCCATATTATGAATAGGTAAAAAAGTAAAATTGACGAGGATGTAATGAGATGGATTAGAGCAGGGGAAAGACCTTGAATGGGGTAGCCTGTCAAAAGGAGTTGCCAAAGAACAGAACAGACAAAGGTAAGGAAGTAGGTTTGGCAAACTCAGCAAGCTCTGCTTGTTGAAACGACAATTTGGAAAATATTCTAGCAGTTCACACACAGGCAGTCGCAATTCAAGGACAAGTTAACGGCACCTCTTTGGTAAAAAAAGAGAAAAAGTGTATTCACTATATTTTCTCTGTACTAGGTCACTGCAGGGCGAAAAAAGGCTGCATTATCTGCTAACCATGAATGAGTTTCTTTAAGAATTGCTGCTTGAAGATTCAGGAGGTTCAAGAAGAAGAATTAAAATAAAATGCTGTCTTGACCTGTGTTCAGTGTGCCAAAAAATAGCCCTGAAAAATGCCAGGGTTACACATTTTGTGGCTTGGGAGGAACGTTTTGATCAGCCTTCAGCTACTCATAAAAAATAAATACGGCCGTGTTCTTACTCGGACTGTTTCTTGAAGATCTTTTAGAGTAGATTTCCAGCTGAAATTTCACCTCCAGTTTAAAAAAAAAAAAAAAAGGAAAGAAAGAAAGAAAAGCTGAGCCTTACTTAAAACATTAGGCATGTCATGCCAGAGTAAAATAATGGAATCACAAAGAGAAAATGCTCCATTGAGATAAAACAGCTGTCCTTTATACTCCCTGTATAAGTATAATTCATCTGTTTGTAGGTTATGCTTTAATGGGGAGGAATATTAAGGGAATGAGAAAGAATTTCTTTATTACATGGAAGAGCATTGCAAAGAAATATACCCCCATTGAAGCAGCTGTTTCAGAAGAGCACGTTCTGGAACGTGAGTGAAAGTATATCCCCCAAGATTCTGCTGCCTGGCTCGTAGGAAGAATAGAGAAAATATAGGAGGTGCGGAGCCACGGATAGAACTGACCTCGTGGCGTCAGCGTGAGGTTTTGTGGGTGTCACTGCCAGGCTCATTGGTTCTCAGACTTGGATGTGCATAGGAATCACCTGGGGAGTTTGAAAAAAATACGATGCTTGGCTCTGTGCCCAGAGGTTCTGACCTAATTGGTCTGGGGTGTGGCCTGGCCATGGGGATTTTTAAAACCTCCCCAGAGGACTCTGACATTCAGCAAAGATTGAGAAATCATCGGCCTAGAAGATGACTGATTTCTTTCTTTTCCCGTGTTCTTTGCAGCTGGGGCAGTTTGCTTGTAGGGACTTTGGTTTGGAAGCCTCCATCCTGAGTGGGGAGCAGAAACCTTCAAAGCCAACCCGGAGAGCACTTGATTAAGTCTTTGGTTTGATAGATTCCTCTCTTTAAGGGCTAAAAAGTAAAATTCCAGTGTTCCTTTGAAAAATGAATCCTGGGGTTTCTTTCCATCACAGAGAAAGTATAAGCATATTCTCTCTGAACTCCAAAGTAGGAAAAAGGAAAAAGTAAACAACCACATCCAGATGCAGGCAAACTTCCAAGTAGTGGGAAGATGCTGTGAAGTGATATTGATCAAGGTATCAGCAGGCATTGAGACTTGACCCTAATTGACTGCTGGGGGGAAAAAAAAACAAGAAAGAAGGAAAGAAAAGAAAAGTAATAGAGTACATTCTTGATTATAGGTCCAATGGTCAGAACTACATTCCCTAACTTAAGTGGAGCTTTTTCCTTTTCTTTTTGGGGTTTCTCGGAAATACCAGACAGTATGGTATAACATAAGTAAGAAGAAACGTGGCTTTTAGTTAGTACTTTGCTAATGCTAAGCAGTGACCTTCAATAATTCTCAATGATTTTTCTCAATCTGTAGAACAGGAGTCATACTATCGCTTCTACTCCAGTTTGATAAAGAACATTTACTTCTTTACAAGGAACTGCCTCCTGAGAAAATATTTGAGTTCGGGGTGATTGAGAAGGGGTGTCTTCACCTCAGCACCAACCAGAAAAAAGTCAGGAAGTCACAGGTGGGTCCAAGAGACCGAAAGCAGGCTTGAGCAGCACTCCTCAAGTGGGCTGTGCCCACAAATCCAGAGATGTTGTTAAAATGCAGGTTCTGAATCAGCAGGTCCAGGGAGGGGCCCAAGAGAGTCGGCATTTCCAGGTGATGTTGATGGTGCTGACCCCGGCTCCCACTTTGAGAGGCACATCAGGCCAGAACATCTGCTGATGTGAATGCTTTTCTTAGGGCAGCTGGAAGAGAATAAGACATGGATGGAGAAGACTGGTGTGTAGCTGCCCTCTGTGCAGGTGATGCATGAAGTACAGGCACAATAATAATTTTTTGACTCTGAGTTCACGTGGCCCCAAGCAGCTTGGTATGATCAATGTCTATTTATGTTCTCGACTGCTCTTTTTATAGGTACTCATTTTTATATGCTTTCCATTCTCTACATGACCTTGAGGGGAGCCTGAGTATAAAAATTTAGTTTCTTTTTTTTTTTGGCTGCGTTGGATATTCGTTGCTGTGCGTGGGTTTTCTCTAGTTGTGGCCAGGGGGGGCTACTCTTCATTGCTGAGCACGGGCCCTAGAGCTCACGGGCTTCAGTAGTTGTGGCTCACGGGCTCAGTAGTTATGGCTTGTGGGCTCTAGAGTGCAGGCTCAGTTGTTTTGGTGCAAGGGCTTAGTTGCTGTGTGGCATGTGCGATCTTCCCAGACCAGGGATTGAACCTGTGTCCCCTGCATTGGCAGGAGGATTCTTAACCACTGCGCCACCAGGGAAGTCCCCAAAATTTGGTTTCTTTCTCCATTAATTTTTTCCTGTTTTTATTGAATTCTGGTATGTCAGCCTACTACCTTTCTCTGTGATTCAATCTAATTTATCTTTCGAGTCTTTCTTACCTACATGTACAGCTAGTTCTCTTTTATCTGGTGCCTACCATGGTGATTTTTTAAAAATCTCTAGGTAAATGGCAAAATTATTCAAAATAATCTGGTGACCTCATCCTCATTGGGTTATCGGTGGAAATGTTGGGGTAAAATCAACTTGCCAACATTGATCTAATTAAGATCCTCTGATTATGTTGTTTGCCCAATGGATAGATTTTTGTTTTGCCACTCTAAATCAGGGGCTGTCGTTTTTTCCTGATCGTTTCATAATGTGCTCACACATTCTTTAAGGTTTGTAAAGTTTAAGAATAGATGTAGTTTTGTGTGTTCTAATTTAAACATAGAACTTGGAAAGGGAAGAGGGTTTTAAAAAATATGGTTGTGACATGTTTATGATAAATAAGTGAAGATGGAGCCCGTGATTATGCTGGTGGTATATATATATATATATATATATATATATATATATATATATATATATATATATATATTGTACCTTGTCAACAAGAAAGCTTTTATGTTTGTGTATTTCACATGGTATTTTCTTTCTTTAAAAAAAATTAGAGCTGATGATGTCTCTTGGAAGACTTAAATGCATTCTGGTTTCAAATAGTCCTCTATAACTGGGCTTCTTCTCGAAGTTTCCATGGCTTTCTCTTAGAACTGCAGGCCTGTTGAAATGGACCTGGTTTTCACTAGCTGCAGTTATTCCCTCTTTCTCGAAGCCAGAGGTTCTCCAATATCAGTGTGCATCAGAATCACCTGGAAGGCTTATTAACGCACAGACAGCTGGGCTCCATCCCCAGTTTCTGGTTCAGGAGGTCTGGGGTGAGGCCGGAGGACTTGCATTTCTCCCACGTCGCCAGGTGATGCTGATGCGGCTGGTCCAGGTACCACATTGTGAGAATCACTGCGGTTTCAGCCCTCGCGAAGTGTTGACTGGAACCAGCAGCGTGTATGTTGTACCTTGCTGATGCATCGCCTGGGACCTTGTGCAGAAATGCAGCGTCTTAGGCTCCAGCCCAGACCTACTGAATCAGAATCTGCATTTTAACAAGCTCCCATGTGATTTATGTGCACATTCAAGTTTGAGAAGCCCTACCTTAAGCTACTTGCAGCATCATAAATGCTCTGATGTTACTAGCATTGGGATTTCATAAGCACTGAGTGAAGGGGAAAGAGAAAATCTTAAAGAAATTAGAACTCTTAGGTATTTAATCTTTCTGACAGCATCTTCTCTGGCAAGCTGAGGTCAACCTGGGCATAGTTGAACTCAATTCTGTATTATTCCAAGAAGTAATTTTTAATCATTTCTTTAATTCTAGAGAAAATGACTTATTTATTCTAAATCGCTTACTTAAAAAGCATCGTAAAATTACAAATTGTTTATCATAAAAAAGCGAGCTCAACTAATCAGATTCATTCATTGCATGTTCTGCCCACAAGTTTTGCAAGTACTCAGGAGACCACAGCAGACAGATGAGCCTATAGACCTGGGAGACTGGGGCAGAGGGCCACTCCACTGCAGATTCTTCTCCACCCTTCTCAACAGCCACAGGACTATGGAATGAAACCTAAAGTTCATAATTATAATCTGGAGGCTTTATTTAATCCAATGGAAAGTAAACAACAACAGAAAAAGATTTTCTGGAATATCTAGAATGTTCAGTTATTCAGAACCCAAAGTGCCCCTTTCCTGGATAAATGAGGAGTCTAAAGTATTTTTCTTTCTTTCAAATCGATTGCGTGACAAACATTTGGAATTCTTAGGTGTTACTTCCTTTAAAGAGGAAAGTAGTGCCTAACATTGGCAAGTGTATTTTCTGCCCTTGTTTCCCAGTGATGACAAGTAGAAAAAAGAGGACTTGTCGGGGGAGAGAAACACTACAGGAAGACAGTCAAAGCATCTAGACTTCACAGTTGTGCTACTAAAATTTTTTTATACTCTTCTTAGTCGTGTGCCAGGATAAGCAATGCCACAAAGAAAACAGGGTACATCTTCTTGAGGTATCTGCTTCACCTGAAGATTTGAGGGGGGCAGGCAATGTTACATACTCTGACTAGTTAAGTAATATTAAACATTACGTTTATATTAAAACATATTATTATTTATGGACTAAGCAGTAACATGTGTACAAATTAAGGTATAGCATGAGACTTAAAGAAATTAGATTTTTGTAGCTGGCTACTATGGGTTATATCCCCAGGCCCCTAGGGTTTGATTCCTTTTATTCTATAGAAATACGTTGGTCGAAAACATTAAGAAGCATGTCTTAAGATATTAGGTAATCTTTTCAAAAAATACCTTTACTGAGGTATCGTTGATGCATAGTACACTGTATATATTCGAAGTGTACAGTTTGGTAAGTTTTGACATATGTATACACCTGTGAATCCATCTAACAATCAAGGTAATGAAGATATTCGTCACCTGCAAAAGCTTCTTTCTCCTTTGTAATCTCTCCTTTCATCCCTCCCCTCCTTCAAGTAGGCAAGTGACCTTTAATCTGCCTCTGTCACTATAGATACACTGTCTAGAATTTTATATAAACGGAGTCACATAGTATGTAGATGTGTCTAGTGTGAGTGTAGCATAGTATGAGGAGGTAGGTCTAGCTTTCATTCAGGATAATTATTTTAGGTTCATCCACGTTGTAGTAGGTGTTAACACTTCAATCTCTTTACTGCTGAGCATTATTCCTTTGCATGGACATGTCACAATTTATTTTTCTGTTCACCTTTTGATGGACATTTGAGTGTTTGCAGTTTATGCCTTTTAGAAACACAGCTGCTGTTAATATTTGTATGCAAATCTACATATGGTCATATGTTTTCATTTCTCTTGGATAAATACCCAAGATTGACATGGCTGGATTATACGGTAGGTGTATGTTTAATTTTTAAGAAACTGCCAGAATGTTTCCCAAAGTATCTGTACCATTTTACATTCCCACCAGCATTGTATGAGTTCCAGTTGCTTCACATCCTTGCCAAAACTTGGTATGATCTTTAAAAATTTTAGCTATTCTAATTGGTATATAGTAGTAATATCTCATTATAGATTTAATTTGCATTTCTCTGCTGACTAATGTTATTGAGCATCTTTTCATGTTCTTATTTGCCATTAATATATCTTCTTTAGTGAAGTGTCCATTGAAGTCTTTTGCGCAGTATATTGTTGGGTTGGTTATTTACTCATTACTGAGTTTTGAGAGTTTTGAAATATATTCTAGATATGGTTTTTTTTTTGGTCAGGTATGTGATATGCAAATATTTTATCACAGTCTATGACTTGTATTTTCATTCTCTTAACTGTGTCTTTCAAAGAGCAGACTTTCTTAATTTTGAAGTCCAATTTATCAATCTTTTTTTTTTATGGATGGCACTTTTGGTGTTATAACTAAGAGGTATTTGCCTAACATGAAGTCACAAAGATTTTCCCTTATGTTTTTCTCTAAAAGTTTTAAGGTTTTACATATATTTCTGTGGTCCATTTTGAATTTATTTTTGTATATGGTGCAAGGTACAATATGTATTGAAGTTCATTTTTAAATATATGGAATTCAAATTGTTCCAGAACCATTTGTTGAAAAAACTTCCTTTCTCCATTGAATTACTTTTGTACCTTTGTTTAAAATTAATTGACCAAATATGTGTGAGTCTATTTCTGAACTCTGTATTTTGTTTCATTGATTTGTTTGTCTATCTTGATGCTAGTACCACACTGTCTTGATTATTGTGGCTTTATAATAAATCTAGGGTCATGTAGTGCAGTTCCTCCAAATTCATTCTTTTTGAAAGTTGTTTTGGCTATTCTGGGTCCTTTGTACTTACACATGAATTTTTTTTTCTTTGTTTAATAAATTTATTCATTTTATTTATTTATTTTTGGCTGAGTTAGGTCTTCGTTGCTGCACGCGGACTTTCTCTAGTTGCAGTGAGCGGGGGCTACTCTTTGTTGTGGTGCGCGGGCTTCTCATTGAGGTGGCTTCTCTTGTTGTGGAGCACGGGCTCTAAGCACGCGGGCTTCAGTAGTTGCGGCATGCAGGCTCAGTAGTTGTGGCTCACGGGCTCTAGAGCACAGGCTTAGTAGTTGTGGCGCACAGGCTTAGTTGCTGCGCGGCATGTGGGATCTTCCCCGTGTGCCCTGCACTGGCAGGTGGATTCTCAAGCCCTGCGCCACCAGGGAAGCCCCAATCCTGATTGCTTTGACATCCAGATTGCCCATCCTGCTAGTGTTGGAGGGTGTCCTGCAGAGGTGGGGGGTGGCTCTGTTTCACCGTGGGGACAAGGACACTGGCAGCAGAAGTTCTGGGAAGTACTCCTTGGCGTGAGCCCTCCCAGAGTCTGTCTTACACATGAATTGTTAATCATCTTGGCGGCTGCTACAAAAAAAAGTCTGATGAGATTTTGATTGGGATTATGTTGACTCTTTAGATGAATTTGAAGAGAATTAACACTTTAATGAATTGAGTCTTCCAATCCATGAACATGGTATTTCTGTCCATTTATTTAGGTCCTTAATTTCTCTCAGTAATTTTTTGTAGTTCTTACCATACAGGTCTTGCACATCTTTTGTCAGATTTATCCCTCAGTATTTTAATGTTTATATGTTATTGTAAATTGTATTTTCAATTCTGATTATGTGCCAAGATATAGAAATACAACTGCTTTTGTATCCTGATGATGTATTCTGCAACCTTCCTGAACTCACTTGTTAGTTCTAGGGTCTTTTTTGCAGATTGTTTGGGATTTTCTACAAAGATGATCACATCATCTGCAAATACAATTTTACTTTGTCCTTTTTCACCTGATTGTCTTTTACTTCTTTTTCTTGTCTAAAAGTTCTGCTAGAACCTACAATGAAATATTAAATAGAAGTGGTGAGAACAGAAAATCTTGCCTGTTCCTCATCATAGGAACAAATAATTCAGTCTTTCATCTTTAAGTATGATAGTAGCTATAGGATTTAAAAATAAAAATGGTGCTCTTAATTAAGTTGATGAAGTTCCTTTCTATTCCTTGTTTGCTGATTTTACCAAGAAAAGATACTGGATTTTGTCAAATGCTTTTTCTGTGTCTACTGAGATGATCATATGAATTTTTTAGTTTTTACTATGATGAACTATATTGATTGATTTTCTAATGTTATTTCAACCCTGCATTCCTGGAATAAACCCCACTTGGTCATATATATATTATCTTTTACATTTAACATTGAATTTAATTTGTTAAACATTTTTGTTAAGAATTTTTGCATGTATGTTACTGAAGGGTATTGGTCTTTAGTTTTCTTTTCTTGTGATCTTTGTCAGGTTTTGGTATTGGAGTGATCCTGGTCTCATAGAATATAGTGGAAAGCATTCTGTCTTCTTCAATTTCCTGGAAGTGTTCGTGAGGAATTAGTATTATTATTTTCCTTTAATGTTTGGTAGAATTCACCACTGAAATTATTTGGGCCTGGAGTCTTCTTCATGGGAAAATTTTTTTACCTAAAAGTTCAGTTTCTCTCATAAATGTAAGCTTATTCAGATTATTTTTTCTATTGATTTTTGTTAATTTGTGTCTTTCATGGAACTTGTCAACTTAATTTAAATTACTGAATTTATTGGCATAAAGTTGTTCATAATGCCCACTTAACATACTTTTAATATCTATAAATTGTAGTGACATCACCATTCTCATTCCTGATTTTGGCAATTTGTTTTTTTCTCTCCTTTTTCCCTGATAATATTAATTAGAGATTTATTAGTTTTATTGACCTTCTCAAAGAACTAGCTTTTAGTTTCATTGATTTATTCCCCCATTTTTTGTTTGTTTTCTATTTAATTTATTTTTGACTCTATTATTTTCTTTCTTATTTCATTTCTTCTGCTTGCTTTGGGTTTCATCTGCTTTCCCCACCCCACCCCTAGTTTCTTAAGATGGAAGACACTGAAGTTATTAATTTGGGACCTTTTTTTTTTTTAATATAGGCATTTAGTGTTTTAAACTTTCCTCTAAGTCTGCTTTAGCAGTGCTCCACAAATTGTAATATGTTGTGTTTTCATTTTCATTCAGTTCAGAATACTTTCTGATTTCTTTTTTGTTTTCCTCTTTGTCTCATAGGTTATTTAGAGGTGTGTTATTTATTTTTCAATTATTTAAGACTTTTCCAAATATCATTCTGCTATTGATTTCTAATTTAATTCCATTATGGATAGAGAACATATTTATATGACTTGAGTCCTTTTCATATATCGGTATATTTTATGGCTCAGAAAGTGATCTATCTTGGTAAATGTTCCATGTGCACTTGAATGTGTAGTGTTCTGTTGTTGGGTGTAGTGTTCTTGACATTAGATCAATTTTTTTGATAGTGTTGTTCAATTCTATCCTTACCAATTTCCTATTTACTTGTTCTATCAGTTTTTGAGATCTCAGACTATAATTGTGGATTTACCTATTTTTCCTTGCAGTTCTATCACTTTTCTTCATGTTTTTAAAAATTCTGTTATTAGATGTCTAAACATCTAGGGTTGTTATGTTCTCCTGATTAATTGACTCCTCTATCATTATGAAATTACCCATTCTTTGATTAGAAATCTACTTTGTCTTATAGTAATTGAGCCATTCCAGCTTTCTTTAGATTAATGTCATTGTGGTATGGGTGTATCTTCTTTCATCCTTTTACTTTGTGACTTTATATTTAAAGTGGGTTTCTTATAAGCAGGCTGTAATTTGGTCTTGTTCTTTTTCATCTGACAATCTTTGTCTTTAAATTGGGATATAACTATAACTATTTACTTATAATGTGATTATTGATTTGGTTGGGTTTAAACTGACCACTTTGTTATTTGCTTTATGTTTATTGAATCTGTTCTTTACTACCCTTTTCTTCTTTTATGTCTCCTTTTGGATTGAGCATTCTTTTTCGACTATTTAATTTCCTTTGTTTACTTAATAGCTATATCTCTTTGTAGTATTTCAGTGGTTGCTTTATTGGTAGTATATATTTGTAGTATACATCTTTAACTTATGACAGTCTACCTTCAAGTAATAGTGTACTAATTAATATATAGTATAAGAATGTTAAAAGAGTACATTGCTATTTCTTTTCTCCTGGTCTTCATGCTATTGTTGTCATAAGTTTTACTTCTATGTTTGTTATAAACTTCACCATTCATTGTTATTATTTTTGCTTTAAACAGTCAATTGCCTTTTAAAGGGATTTAAATAATAAGAAAAAAGATCTTTATGTTAACCTACATAGTTATCTTTTCTGGTGTTTTTTATTCTTTTGTGTATATCCAAATTTTTATCTGGTATCACTTTCCCTCCTCCTGAATGACTTCCTTTAAAATTTCTTATCATGCAGGTCTTCTGGTGATGAATTCTTTTAGCTTTCATATGTCTGAAAAAGTCTTTATTTCACTTTGTTTCTGGAAGCTATTTTCACTGGGTATAAAATTCTAGTTTGACAGTTTTTTCCTTTCAACACTTTAAAGATATGGCTCCACTATCTTCTGACTTGCATTCTTTCTGATGAATAATCTGCTGTCATCTTTATCTTTGGTCTTCTCTACCTAACATGTTTCCTACCCTTTCTGGGTACATTCACCATCTTTTCTGTTTTTGTTTTTAGTTTTTTTTCCCTCCATAAGTTTGACTATCTTGTGCCTAAGTGTGGTTTGGTTGTCTATATGTTGCTTGGTGTTTACTGATCTTCTTAAATGTGAAAATTTAAGTCTTTAACCAAATTTGGGAAATTTAGGATGTTATATCTTTAAATAATCTTTGTTCCTCATTCTTTCTCTCCTGTCCTCCTCTCCTCTCCTTCTCAGGCTTTAATTGCTATACATGGGTAGATAGATAGATAGATAGATAGATAGATAGATAGACAGTCTCATAGGTACCCAAGGTTCTAATTTTTTCCAGTCTTTCTCTCTGTTTTACAGACTAAATTAATCTGTATTGTCTTCAAGTTCATATACTGTCTTCTCTTCATTCCCTTTTGCTCTTAAGGCCATTCAGGAGACTTTTTAATTTCAGATTTTTATTTTTCATTTGGTTGCATTTGGTTCTTGTTCATTATGAGCATATTTTGTTTATGCTATGAGTAGAGTTTTTGGTGGTAAAATATCATGTGAATAAGTTGAATAGGTTTTTAAAATCTTTGTCTGTAATTCCAAAATCTGGATTTTATTGGGTTCAGTCTTTTTGATTGCTTTTGACATTTCTCTTGAGTACAGGTTATATTTTATTGTTTCTTCATATGTGTACTCATTTTGGATTGTAACCTGGATGTTGTGGATGATATGTTTTAGAGACTCTGGATTACGTTATTCTTGAAAAATGTTGATTTGTTTTGTTTTATTTTGTCAGGCAGTTATCTTGAATTAAGTCTGATTCCAAGCCCTGTCTTTCTTGTGGTGGGCAGCAGCTAAATCTTTTCAGTTCTTTTAACCTTTGCTTGAAGCTTGTAATCTTCCTCACACACGTATAGCTAAAGATTTGAGCAGAGATTTTACACAAAAACTGGGTCTTCCCCTTCTCAGATTCTCCCTTTCTGGGATCTCACCCTCACTTTATAGCTGCTGTGAATGCCTTAGACTCTGTTTTCTGGTTCTTTAAGCCATTAACGCCTTGAAGGTTTTCTATCCAAGTTTTAAGTGCTTTATGCAGCACTGACTAGTGAAGTTTTAAAAAGTAGAAATTCCATCTGTTGCCTTTTCCTTCATTCAGGTGTAGACAGTGTTTGCCACTTCTGTGACTCCTAATGCTTTCAGGTAGTATTTTCGTTTGTTTGCACATTTGTTTGTGTTTTAAATCTAAAGTTTAGTATTTGTTATTTGCAAGAGTATTATTCTGTTAGATACCCTTCTCCTATTATCAGAAACCAACTCTCCTCTTTCCCTAACTTTTAAAGTTTTATCCATGGCTCTAGGTTCTTAAATCTCCCTTGGCTTTACCCCTACAGAGAAGGCATGACTGCCCCCTCCTACCCTAGTCAGTCTCAATCTTAACTCCTGCTTTTCCTTGAGGGACTGTGGGCTCTAGTCTCTCTATTCCTATTGGCCTCATCATCCCAGGTCAGGCTTTATCCTTTTACACCTGACCTTCTGGCTCTGGGCTCTCCTCCTCTAAACCATCTTCAACACCTTTGCCTAAAACTTCCTAATGTATCACATTCCCAGTTTCTACATTGCCAGTAGATCTCCATTGCCTATGATGGGGTCTCCTCACTCATAGATGGTGATAGATCAGTAGTTCTGGAGGAAGCCAGCTACCTTTGCATTCATTTTTGCAACCCTTTCTCCATAATTTTTAGCTTTCCTGAAGGTAAAGGAGACAGAGTGAATAGAGGCATGTCACTTCAGGTCCACTCCAAGACTTTACTATCAGAATGTAGCACAACTTTAGAACTTCAGGGAAATTTTAAAAACCTGGTTTTCCTTCAGATAAATTGGTCTCCTCTGGCTTGCAGCCTGAGTGTCCACAGGCATCCACAGCTGGGTGCAGCCTACCTGTCTGATCTCAATCGTCCCCTCCCCTCCAGCTTCATGATTTCCTCCAGCTTGGTCCACCTTCCCTTTGAGCAGGCACTATGCTCATTCACATGCCTATGGATGAATGCTTGTGAAGAACTCATTCTTTAAGGCCTAATTCCAGTGCCTATTTCTTTTCTTACGTGAAGTCTTTCCTGATTGCCAGTGGTTGAAACTCATCTTGCCCTGTGCTGGGCTCTTTTGTATCTTTTTAAAAATTATTTAACAAGGTTTCAATACAAGTAACAGAGACCCCTTTAAACAAACTTAGTTGTTCTTAGAGTGGGGGAGAATATATTTTAAGGAAACTTGTGTGTCTAACTTGCTGTTTCCTATTCTCTAAATCCTGATTCTATATTCCCAAGAAAGATAATCTGATGCACGTAGCTTGGGTCAGGTATGTACCCCTCCTCCAGTCAGTCCAGGCCTGGAGAGCAAGGTCACATGATTATAAACATGGCAGCCTGGTGGAGGAGATTCCAGTGATTTGAGGGCTGATCAAGGGGAAAGACATGACCACAAGGTGGCAGTAGCGCACACAAGCTTTATTGGGCAATACTTAGGCAGGTTTGATGGGGAGGAGGGTAGATGCCCCTCAGGGCAGTAGTCTGGGGGGGCTTGTGGATTACAGCGAGAGGGTTGAGGGTGGGTACTCGGAAGGGGAGGAGGACATGGGAGCTCCAGGGGAGAGGGTACCGGGAGAAGGGGTTTACATGTGTCTAGGTGATGTTGCCCAGCAGCATGCTGGGGAATCTTTAGGTCAGCGAGCTCCAAAGGGCAGTAGCTAGTGGCTTAGGGTCTTACAACCATAAGGCTCTGTCTTATTAATGACCGGCAAATTCTGGGTGTAGTTTTGTGGGGTATGCAAAGCAGGTCGGTTCTAAATGACTAAAAATCTTGTTTGGGCTATTTTAAAAATAATTGGATGTGTACAAATTTGAGTTTCGCACCAGCAGGCTTTTGAGCTAATGGGTCTCAGAGTGCACTGAAGAAATAAACAACTTAGGGGCCAATACACAGGGGTCATCTTTGGCTCATTTATGTGACACTCAGAAGCACCGCTGTTGATCTTGGTAGCGGGGAGGGCTGTTGGAAAGAGAAGACAGTCTCCAAGGAAAGCTGGGGCTTCTACAATCACTCTTTCAGCCCTTGTCACAGCCATTTAAGCATTAGAGATGTTGGTGTGCACACCATCTCGTGTTAACTCCTTGGTGTATTTATCTGTGTTTTAGCTGAAGTACCCTATACCTGTTACACACGGAAGCCATGTTTGTTGAATGAATGAGTGAATGCTTTTTTCCTCTCTGAAATGCCCTGCATCTGTCTGAAGTCTGCTCATGCAAGGTCATCTCCCTGATGGCCCTTTCCCTGACTGGTCTTCATTTAGTCTTTTCTAGGCTCCTCTATGCCACTCCGTTGACACACGCCATCTTATGTGGTTATGTTTGTACTCAGACTGAAACTGTAAACTTCTGGAAGCCTTGGGATATGGCATCCATTTCTTTAATCTTTCACATGGCTAGAGTCCTGCCCTGCCCAGGGAGTAGAGAACGCTAACCCCTTTGTTTGGGGCGCCTGCTAGGTGGAGAGCTGGTCCTCCGGTGAGCGGGAGGAACAGAATCTGGATGGCAGTCGTGTTTCAGGGAAGCCTGGGTGGCCGAGAAGATGACCACAGGTGACTGATTTTAGAGAAGCAGTACGAACAGCAGGTCAAGGGGTAAAGTCAGTGCTGGGGAGAGTGTGGAAGAGGGCAGGTGAGCTCCGTGGACAGGTCAAAATGAGCAGTTCAGGACTGAGAGTACGAACGGTGACTATTGGGCAGGTGTCCGCTTTACAGAGCTGCTGGAAGCCTGACCCTTGGTGCCTACCCCAGAGCTTTGAATGCACTAGGAGGCCATTGAATACCGTTGTATTTTCCTGAGTCCTAAGTGGCATCTTAATTACAGAAGTCAGAACTTAGGTGACAGCAGAAAGACAAGTTACTGCATGTAGAATACTAAGTGTGTGTTCATCCTTGAAATTTCGTTTCCTTTATTTACTTGTACACCTTAGAGAAGTAGAGGCTTCCATTTCCATCTGGCCTGTGTACAGATATAAAAGATTAAAGCAGTAGAGAGAGCAGAGAGAGGAGACACTTTAGCCAGATCCCATTTTTCTGAAGTTCAAAGTCCCCGAAGCATTTATCTGCACAGATAGCTATCTCTGTACGTACAGTATCTGCACACAAATAAAAAGCTATTCTGTGTGTAGGTGCTTCATAAACAATAATGCTGTGTCTCTGCCTCCCTGAGATGCACAACTTGCAGATGAAATAAACTACTTTTCTGTAACAATTTGGATGCTTAATTTGGACAGTTTGGATGCTGGTTGGGTTTTGTTTTGCCCACAGGCGATGGCATTTTGAAATCCCTGTAGCCATTTCCACTGGTGTGGCTTTTGGCCGGTGCTCTGACAGAGATGAGGGGCGCACCTGCTCCGAGGCCCCAGAGGCGACCGTGCTCTCATAATTATGGCTCCTTAAACGGTCCGTGGGTATCAAGAGCCGCAGGAATGGTTTGTGCTGCAGCCTGACAGCCTCAACATTCATGACTGGTCATTCTAAAAACCAAGCCTTCAACTTTTCATTACATGTGTTATTTTAACAGTTATGCACATTGGAATACATTCTGACCGGCAGGTTTCCACCTCAATGGTCTTCACTCTATTTGAAACACTTGTGAAAAGTAAAACCTAATACCTTCCTAAGTGACGGTGTGTGCTATACGTAGACAATGGTGGCCTTATTCTTAGTGGCTGTAAATCTCGGAAGAAGTGTTTTTCACCCTCGCCCAAAGCGGACTGTCCATCTAGACCTGGCCCTTCAGAATAACGCAGAGCACGCTCAGCTGTGAATGTTTTGCCATCTCTGTGCTGTCGAAATGACAAACAGATGACGATCAATTCAAACTCTTAGACCCCCCTTTTTTTAAGGAGAGTGCCACAGATGTCAATAGATAGTTGGGAGGCACTGAATAACGTGAAGCTAGTAGAATGGCAAAATGCACAGATGGAGTGGAGACTATAAAATTCCTCGAAAGCACAAGCCGAATGTGTGATGAACTAAAATTAACTGTAGTGTGTTAGGCAGCGTGGGAGTGGAAAGAGGGCTGTCCTGACAATTGGCACCAGCTCTGCTCCTGACAACTTGTATGACCTTGACCAACTTCTCTGGGCCTCAGTTTCTGTAATAAAGTTGGGTTACAGTAGCTGATGTCTGTTTCTAAGGTCTAAGACGCTAGCTCCACGATCGTGTGATAAGGAACATTCCTTGGCAATTTAATTGCACTTAATGGAGGTAACATTGCTGCTGTCTTGGCATGTGATTTACACAGAGGTTCGCCCCAGGGAGGAGGTGAGGACAGGCCAGAGCTTACAACCGCAGACGCTAAGGTCTCGAGTCTGATTGATGCTGAGGCCAAGGGCAAATGCATTTACAATAGCCGGCTCCCTCTGCGACCTGCAGCAGAAAAGCTGTATGGGAGCAGCGTTGCTCCGTTGTTCTGGCCCAGTTGGCCCGTGCGCTGGGAGTGGAGTAGTGCCTAGTTACCTGGCGGTTAGGACAGCTTCTCCCGTTCTCCATGCTCTTCTTCCCTCGTTCACCTCTTTCCCTTTTTCTAGCACCTTCTCCTCTGTTCTGGCTTGTCTCCTTAGCATCTTGTTTTCCATTATCAGCGTCATCACCTGGTCCTCAAGCAGCCCTTTCACATTAGCCTCTGACATCCTGGAAGAAAACAGAGATAGAGCCACGTCTCCTCCCTTCTAGTTCATCTGGAAATGCTATCAACCTTCCTCTAAGTGTCGGGGAGGGTGTATGTGTGTGTGTGTGTGTGTAAGAGAGAGAAGGAGAGAAAGAAGAAGAGACGGTTACAGTTGGTGTGACAGTGGTTAGTGTTTTGAGATTAAAAACAAACAAACAAACAAACTCAGAGATGGTGGTATTGGCGACAGCATTAGACACCGTGGAAGCTGCATTTGGGACGTAGGGTTTGGGGAAGCTGTGACTGCCTAGTTTCTCTCTTATATTTCACTCTTCTCACCTTTGACATGTGAGAGTCGTTCCCCAAGCCACCCGGCAGCCCTCGCTTCTCCGTCCTGAGGGGATCAGAACATACCATCCCTAAAGCTGCCACTTTGGCCTGTTGATTATTTTGAGCTGAAGGCACTTGAAAATCAGCAGATTCAGGGAGGGCTCTCTGCCCTTCCCTCTCTACCTACAAGCAGAGCATAAATTTCCTGTGAGAAAGGTGTCCTCTCTGTACCAGGAAGAGGAAAACATTCTTATCATTGGAGAAGGGGAGTTGAAGCGGAGATGGGTCTGCCCAAAGACACCTTTTACTAGAATAACCCTTCTTTCCCATGAGTTTCCCCTGTGTACGTCCAAATCACTTTCCCATGAACCCATCTTCCTTTAGTATGTCGCATCTCTACAATTTATCACTCTTCGTTAAACTGATATATAAACCCCTGGGTCTAATTCTTTGGGTTTCATTTCTTTCTTTCTTTCTTTTTTATACATCTTTATTGGAGTATAACTGCTTTACAATGTTGTGTTAGTTTCTGCTGTACAACAAAGTGAATCAGCTGTATGCATACATATATCCCCATATCCCCTCCCTCTTGAGCCTCCCTCCCACCCTCTCTATCCCACCCCTCTAGGTCATCACAAAGCACTGAGCTGATCTCCCTGTGCTATGCAGCAGCTGCCCACTAGCTATCTATTTTACATTTGGTAGTGTATATATGTCCATGCTACTCTCTCACTACGTCCCAGCCTCCCCTTCCACCACTGTGTCCTCAAGTCCATTCTCAACCTCTGCATCTTTATTCCTGCCCTACCACTAGGTTCATCAGTACCATTTTTCTAGATTCCATATATATGTGTTAGCATACAGTATTTGTGTTTCTCTTTCCAACTTACTTCACTCTGTATGACTGACTCTAGGTCCATCCACCTCACTACAAATAACTCAATTTCGTTCCTCTTTATGGCTGAGTAATATTCCATTGAATATATGTGCCACATCTTCTTTATCCATTCATCTGTCAATGGACATTTAGGTTGTTTCCATGTCCTGGCTATTGTAAATAGTGCTAGAATGAACATTGTGGTACATTCATTTCTTTCTGTGAAGTCTCCTATTCCACGTAAAAATATTAACGTCAAGTACAATTTGTATGTTTTTTCTTCTGTTAATCTGTCTTTTGTCAGTTTAATCCACAGGTTCCAATCACAGAACCTAAGAGGGTAGAGGAGAAGTCTTTCCTCCCCTAGAGTTGCCAAGCAACTGGTCATGCTGCCCAGTCCCTGCCTCAGTATGTCTTCCTGCTCTGCTTTGGAGGGATGCAGACACAGTTGTTTGTTCTACATTGTAGGCAGATGGCTGAGAACAGGGGTTTGCTGTTTTGTGAAAGCAGCGTACTGCCCTTTTTGCCTGTAGTGAATCTGCATTGTTCATATCAGGACTGCAAAACCTCAATAAACCTGGGCTACTTTGGGTCCAGGGCGTTTAGGGGATGACCTTTAGACTTCTGGACTCTGAGTGAATATGAGTTATAATGTGGATTACAAACCAGGCAGGTTTTCTGAGAATCCTGACCCCTAAGGTGATCTGATTGTGAGTTGAGGAACTCTTTGGACACTGATGAATGCCTCTAGACCTGTTCCGGCTAGGTGTGCACATTTGGGATGGTATGGGAGCAGAAGTAGCCTTTGGGAAAAGGCAGGTGGCAGTGGATTTGGTGATTCATTTCAATCTGTGACTTCAAAGTTGCAACCTCCAAGCTCCAAAAACGTCCTGTCGTTCTGAATGTGATGGTGACTATGGTCATATATCTTTGGGGCGTTTATGGGGAGCTGCTCATGCCCCCATGCTTGTCTGTGTGGTTGGAGATGTGTATTGGCAAGATGCACAGCCAGGTCAGAGGGCAGCATGGGTCCTGGGGTTACCCTGGACACACAGCCCTCTCTGCTTAGCTGAGGCCACCTTCGGTGCATGTGCAGGACTCTCTCTGGTTCCATGGATATCATGAGACTTATTCTGGATCCCTGTCACGGATCTTGGAGCTGAAGTCATTCTCCAACCAGGTCCCAGATTCTGTTTATAAGGAGAAGCACAGTGTAAAGAGTATTGGGAATTAGGGGGCATGGGTTCGAGTCCCAGCCCTGCCATCAAATGGCAGTGAGACCGTGCGTGAGGCACATACCTCCCCAAGGGTCAGCATCTCCACATGCACACCGAGGAATTCCCCATCCTGCTTCCAGCTTTTCTCGACTCATCCCCGTTTGTGTGTAGGAGTGGGAGGCCCCTCTCATGGGGAGGTCTGCCTGCCAATTTTGATCTGTCTCTTGTCTGGGTCCTGTGAGGGGGAAGGAGGAGGAATCCAGGCTGAATGGTGAATGAGAGCTGAAAAACACGGGGAATGCCTTTCTCCACGAAGCCCGTGCTTGTATGACAAGATAAAAATATCTCCGACAATCTGTAACAACGATCCTTTTGAAATCTCCAAGTAGTTTCTTCAGATTGAAAAATACTATTAGAAGTATGCAAACAATCACTGAAGTTTTTGAGAATGATGGTTGGCACTTTAAAATTTCCACTAAAAATTAAATTCTTTCTTCATTTCACAGATATTTAAATGCCTGTTAGGTGCCACGCACCAGAATAGATACAGCAGTGAACAGAACAGACAAAATCCTTGCCTTCTTGGGGCTGACATGCTAGTGGGGAGACGGGCAATGAACACAGGACATAATATCTATCATTTGCAATTAGTAGGAAGTGCTATGGAGAAGGACATATACTTTTTTTTTTAATTGGCCGTGCCGCGCGGCTTGTAGGATCTTAGTTCCCCAGCCAGGGATTGAACCCGTGCTCCCTGCAGTGGAAGCGCGGAGTCCTAACCACTGGACCGCCAGGGAACTCCCGAGAAGGGCGTATACTTTTTTTAAAAATAAATTTATTTATTTATTTTTGGCTGTGTTGGGTCTTCGTTTCTGTGCGAGGGCTTTCTCTAGTTAAGGCGAGCGGGGGCCACTCTTCATCGCGGTGCGCGGGCCTCTCACTGTCGCAGCCTCTCTTGTTGCGGAGCACAGGCTCCAGACGCGCAGGCTCAGTAGTTGTGGCTCACGGGCCTAGTTGCTCCGCGGCATGAGGGATCTTCCCAGACCAGGACTCGAACCCGTGTCCCCTGAATTGGCAGGCAGATTCTCAACCACTGCGCCACCAGGGAAGCCCAGGACGTATACTTTTAAAGGGCCAATTGATAGCGATCATTTTATTTTTGCCATGTACAAAGCCTATCATTTTGAGCGGCGTGGTCAGGGGGATGCCTTAAGTCATAAGGTCACAGAACGTGTGGTGTTCAAATCCTGCTACTCAATGTGCGGTCCACGGGCCAGCAGCACCGGCATCCTCTGAGCACTGACGAGAAATGCAGACCCTCAGCCCCGCCCCAGACCTGCGGGGTCAGAGCCTGCTGCTGGGCAGGGCCTGCAGGTGGTCCGATGGCAGGTTCACGTGTGAGAAGCGCTGGCTGAGAGAAGTCTGTGGCTTTGGGCATCAGAAGCCCGGGAGTCTGCTCAGAGCATGTCCGCTAATGATCTGGCAACCTTGGGCGGGCGCTTTACTGCCCGTCGGCCTCAGTTTCCTCCCGAGTGAAATGAAGAGATTAGAATGATGCTGACATTCTCTGCTCTGGCCAAGTTCCTCTCTTTTTCTGAGTGTGTGCCTCTCCTACCATCACGTTCCTTATGCATCAGACCAAACTCTCTCTGGGGTTGTATAGGAGGGGAAGGTGCCTGGGGAGCTGATACTCTGCGTGCTGTGGAATTTCTTTCTCTCTCTTTTTTTTTTTTTGGCCACAATGTACGGCAAGTGGGATCTTGGTTCCCCGACCAGGGATCGAACCCACGCCCCCTGCATTGGAAGCGCAAAGTCTTAACTACTGGACTGTCAGGGAAGTCCTGCTGTGGAATGTCTAGGATGTGCTCTGTCCTCTTAACATCGTGTTACAGATGCCCACGCTCTATCCCATGACAGGGGACAGTGCTGCCTTCTGTGTGTGCGTACAATGTTGCTCCCCCGCCTTCAGCAGGGCGTATGCTTTGAGCAGCGCCACAGGTGTGGTGGCTGATCTGTAGACCAAGTTCCTATTATCTTTGGCCAGGCCCCTTATGGGCCCAGTGGTTCCAGATGCAGAAAGGGGGTTGCCTTTGCGGGTACGTGGAAACGTCGCTTCTGATGATACACTGACTGGTCCACGCCAGCATCGGGTGTCATGGACTCAGCCTGCCCTCTTGAGGCAGAGCACACAGCTCTGTGGCCTGGGTATGGAGCCTGGAATCTTGACGATCTAATTTTGGCCTGGCTATTACATGCAAACCTCATTTTATTGCGCTTCGAAGATATTGTGTTTTTTACAAATTGAAGGTTTGCGGCAACCCTGCAACGAGCAAGTCTGTTGGAGCCATTTTTCCAACATCATTTGCTCACTTCATGTGTCTGTGTCACATTTTGGTATTTCTCACAGTATTTCAAACTTTTTCATTATTATTATATTTATCATGGTGATCAGTGATCTCTAATGGTACTATTGCGAGAAGATTACAACTCACTCAAGGCTCCAGTGATGGTTAGCATTTTTTTTTTAGCAACAATTAAGGTATGTAAATTTTGTTTTAGACATAATGCTATTGCACACTAAATAGACTACAGTATAGTGTAGACGTGACTTTTTCTGCACTGGCAAACCAAAAAATTCCCGTGACTCACTTTATTGTGATATTCGCTTTATTTCAGTGGTCTGGAACCGAACTCAAAATATCTCTGAGGTGAGCCTGTATTAACTTCTGAGGAGCTTGGGGCAAATCACTTTTCAGGTGCCTGGCTATCAGGCTGCTTATTGATAAGATGGGGTTATAATCATTTCTACTTCACAGGCAGGGTATTGAGACTTTATTATATAAATGCTTTTGAGAGCTGTTTTAAGGGGTTTTTTTTGGTTTTTGTTTTGGCTGCGTTGGGTCTTGGTTGCTGCACACGGGCTTTCTCTAGTTGTGGCGAGCGGGGGCTACTCTTGGTGGCAGTGCACGGATTTCTTGTTGCTGTGGCTTCTCTTGTCGCGGAGCACAGGCTCTAGGTGCGTGAGCTTCAGTAGTTGTGGCGCATGGGCTCAGTAGTTGTGGCTCTCGGGCTCGGGCTTAGTTGCTCCATGGCATGTGGGATCTTCCTGGACCAGGGATCGAACCCGTGTCCCCTGCATGGGCAGGCGGATTCTTAACCACTTCACCACCAGGGAAGTCCCAAGAGCTGTTTTTAAATGTGTGATTTCCATGCTTATGTCACTACATACTGGCATATCTTTTTTTTTTTTTTTTTTTAATGAGTGTGAAATCCTCTCCCTACTCCTGTTGGTTTAATGACTACAGCATTGATGAGCAGATAGTGGCAAATGCCTATTAATGTTACTCACGGACCACTGTGGGTTAAGGAATAAACTAGGCATTGACCTTTCTTGGCTGTTTCTGAATTAGTCACCTACTTCCCATTAATTGTGTATGTCCGCAATGTGACCTAAATAAAGTTAGGGTTGATCTCTTTCAGAAGACGTTTTGGTTTTCTCCTTACGATAAAGTTAAGGCAAGCTGATGTATGGCTTGTAAGCAAACAGACCTTTTCAGCGAAGCACTTGCCCAACTAGGGAGTTATTATTGAACGTCGGTTTCTGGATGTGATCAAATTCTCAGATTTCTCAGGTGTTTCCTGGCCTGCGGAGGACTCTAGGAGAGAACCGTCTCCATTTGTCACTGCTGTTTTCCATTGGTGGGGCCACCCGATAGCTGCGATGGAGCTGCGTCTTACTTTACCACCTTGGAGGTCCACATGAACCCAGTGCTTGCTGGGATCGGGTATTTTCAGATTTTGCCATTGTGCGGTGAGACAGACTTCTGGGCTCACTTGACCGACTGCTTAATCATCTGCTGTCCACGCTGCGTAAAGCAGATGGGTTCAGGGATGGTGTTTCATTAGCTGTGTAATTTTAGGCAACCCACAGAGTAAAGCAAGTGAGCAAACACCACGTTAACAACCAGCACCAAAACTCCCCTGGTCGTGCTGTGATCAAGTTCAGGCTGCAGAGATAAGATGCAACCATCACAACTTAGCTGGGGAGAAACGATGCAGGGAGCTGAGTCACAGATCATGCATCTTTTCCAGCCCTTGGCTGTACCCCATTGATATTCTGCTTCTTTGCTGGGGGTGGAGATCATTCTAGACCTCTAGGGTGCATCGAGGCCTGTTGAGGAACAAAGTGCTTCATGACAGGGTCATGTCTGGTTTGGAAGCTGCCGGGCTGAGTGGGGATTAGATCCAGGAGCTCTAGAAGGGTTCGTTGAGATGGGGAAGTGGTAACAACTGGTCTTGTGGGCCATGGTTGCTGTGAGAGGGGGTTTGGTCTGGTAATATCATAAGGTGTCATCTTACAGAGAGTTCATACCAAGAAGAGGTTCTCTCCCCAAGCAATGTGAAGCCACTCCTCGGAGATTTTCCCCAGACCTGGGGCTCTGATTAAGGTTAAGGTTTTGGGGTGGCAGGGGGAGCTGGGGAGACACATTGGTGGCTGGCCCAGGTTGTCATGGACACTCTGTCTCCTCACACAGAGCTGTGGCTCTTTGCCCTGCTCTGGCCCTCTCTAATGCCCCTGAGAAGAGCACCAGTCTACATACAGTGGAGCAGATTGAAGGGCAGTCCATTGGGAATTATTGCCAGGATAGATCCGGAAGAAACGCTATCATTTTGTCCTCTCAGTTTATCAATAGGTTGGTAAAAAGATCGCTCACTTCTGTCACAAAGTGAGATGGATGCGTAGGAATCAACACATTCAGCATTTGGACCACCCCATGGCACTGTAGCCATCCTGCAAACACATGGGTTGGATTCTTGACACGTGGTTTTGGAAGTGGGCTAGTATAATACCTCGAATTCCAGTCTTGCACGGGTTGACGTTCCCCAAATGCACGTGAGTTGATTAGCAATGCACGTGATCCCTTGGCTTGTATATTCCCTGGCTGAGTGACCCGGTTAGAGGCCTGGCCCAGGGACAGACTGAGCAAGGCTAGCTGGGCACTGTCAGGAAACCCTCCCAGCTAGGGCTGGGGGCTCCTGCCATCCTAGTCATGGGTACAAACAAGAAGGGGGAGAGCCCCTGCTGTTGGTTTGGCCCTGGGTCATTTCCTTTCCGGCTATGTGGATAAATATAAAGAAGTAAAAAATCCAGTGGGCTTAATATTAGAGCTTGTTTCATGGTGTCACATATGGCTTTTGGAAGGAGCCATTGTGCATGGTCTTCTGGTTTTTCACCCAATTGTTAACCAAACTTGAAACATTTAGCAGCTCTTTTATGTGCTAATATGTCCAGTGAGGCAAGAATCATTATTGCCCCCTAATCATTGACCAAGCAGGGCTTCAGAGTGGTCAAGACCTAGTGAAAAATCACACTAGTGTAACTCACTAGGCAGGGACAGAACCCCAGCCCCAGACCCCGTCTGTCCTCCTGTTGTCTCTCAGATGGTGAAGTGGCTCCGCCTATAACATGTGTTGTTGCTGTGAATTACTGTTGTTGGTAAGGAGAATTGGAAACATTCTCATTTCTAGATTACCTTTCAAATATTCAAATTCATGCACCAGTAGCATATGGCTAGAACTTTTATTTTTTCACTCAGATGTCTTCCAGTGTGCTTCATTGAATTCCAAACCCACATCAGGTTTGAATTTTGAAAATGCCAACTGTATACTAACTGAATGTGAGAAATGAAGAAAACTTTCATAAATTAAAAAAAAAAAGGTGATTTATTATTCTGCATTCAAATAAACCAGCTGTATGATTTTTTTTCTCATTTTGGTTTATTTGCATCTTGATAATTTGGAAGGAACAACGTTGCCTGTGTATTCTTAGCTAATTTTCTACAAGAGAGTTCTACAATAGCATATATCAAAGGAAAAGGGACTGCGGTGGTCTTGCCCATTACCTCTATAGGCCAGGAGCATGGACTTCGCTTTGGGTGGATGGAGAAGTCTTCGTTGTCCTCAGATGGCTGTGCCTTCTCAGCCCATCCCAAATTTTGGTCCAGTAATTACCTGACTCTGATTTCTTCCCATTTGGAGGAGTTTCATTTGTAGGTGCCATTTATGCTTTTGTTACTTACCAGGTAGGAGATTCTCAAGCACTTTAAAATTAATTAAGGAGGGCCAGAAAAAAAATCTGCCAGATTTTCTTCAGTTGCAGAGAAAATTAGTCCAAATGTTTGTGTTTCACACGACCTTCATCAGAGGCACTATCATTGGAAAGAACGTTGGCTTGGAAGTCGGAAAACCACCTAACAGAGAGAGCCCAGGTATGGGGCCTGAAGAGATTCATAAGCTTTGCGATGCCCTCTTGTGGAAACAGTCCCCCTTCCCCCACTGTCAAACATCTTAAAATGCGCCACGGACCACATGCAATAGAACTTATACATTGTACATCTTCAAATCTAAGTTATCATTCTTTGTAAAGTGAAACATTATATCCCACTAAGAGAAAATGCTGCCTAATATAATTAGATGCACTCATTTCAGAGAGTTCAGATGTAGAAAAATGTGCTTTTTAGAATTGGTGAAATACAGTTTAGTTATAAGTTGAGTTGCAGTCAGGTCGTTGAGATAATGCTAAATTTTGTGGATTTTATTATAATTTATTTCTAATATAAAAGCTAAAACACCCATGTAACCATTATCCAACTTTGGCAGATCTCAACATTTTGCAATTTTTACTTCAAATACGTTTAAAAGAAAAGTTGAAGATATGATTGCAAACTTCTGTGTATCCCTTCCCCAATCCCAGGACTAATCTCTCCCTTGTGCCCCCATGTAACCGCCATCTTGAATTTGGTGCTTATCATTCCCATGCATGTTTGTCAACTTTTACTATGTATGTTTGTATCCATACATGTATTTAGTGCCTTTAAAACACTGTTAGTTGTCCACCAGTATCCATCCCTTCCTTCTTCCTTTTAATACTAAAACCCCAGAGCTTTAGCTAGCTGAACACCATCTGCCAGCGATGACTAAGTGACTAAGTTCTGGCTGATGGATGAACATGGAAGGGATGGATACAACATCTGGACTTTGCCTTTAAGACGAAGGAGCAAGCCTTTCACATTCTCTTTCCTCTTTGCTTCTAATTAGGACAGGGGCAAGGTGGTAGTGAGCTACTTAAGCCCATACAAATGTGGGAAATGCACAAGAAGATAGCAGAGTGACAAGATAGAAAAATTCTGGGTTCCTGCCTTAAGGGTATCAGTTGCTCCAACACATCCCACTCACCCCCTGCCCTGCCGCCGGGCTGCCCACCATCTCAGGCTGTTTCGTGAGAAGTAAAAAACAACCATATTTTTATTTAAGTCAGTGTTATTTGATCACTATTAAAACAGACCCCACAATGTTCTTTTTTTTTGGCTGCATTGTGTCTTAGTTGTGGCACACGGGATCTTTCGTTGCGGCGCACAGGCTCTTCGTTGCGGCGTGTGGGCGTCTCTCTAGTTGTGGCGTACAGGCTCTAGGGCGCGTGGGCTCTGTAGTTTGCGGCACGCGGGCTCTTTCACTGAGGCGAGCAAGCTCAGTAGTTGCGACGCGTGGGCTTAGTTGCCCTGGCATGTGGGATCTTAGTTCCCTGACCAGGGATCAAACCCGCGTCCCCTGCATTGGAAGGCGGATTCTTTACCACTGGACCATCAGGGAAGTCCCTGACCCCAAAATGTTCTAACAAGAGTGGTTTACATTCTGATTATGTTCATTACTATTGACTTACTGTATTAAAAACTTTCACTTTTCTTAAGCAGGGAGGATTAGGGTAAAACACTTTTATGTAATTCATTGCATCCTCAGATTAAAAAAGGAAAAGAACACATTTTACAGCTGCCCCAGTGA
Source organism: Balaenoptera acutorostrata (assembly GCF_949987535.1). NCBI lineage: Eukaryota > Metazoa > Chordata > Mammalia > Artiodactyla > Balaenopteridae > Balaenoptera > Balaenoptera acutorostrata. The sequence goes on from NC_080066.1 coordinate 167,136,046, forward strand.
CTAGGTATTAGTGTCCAGTCCAGCAGTGGACATGACCCCATCGAGGGCATGTGAACTGAGCTCCTTATCTTTCATATAAAGATAGAGGAAGTTCATACACACTTAGGACAGCTAGCTGCTCAGTCCCCAACAGAGCAAATGTCACAATGGTAATTTGAGAATGAAAAGGAAAAGTTTCCATTCCCAGGAGAATTTTCTTCCCAAATCCTGACTCAGTACCCAAGTGAGCATCTTAAGATTAAGACCTTCCTGGTCAATTTCTCTTCCCCAAGCGCTGGCCCCAGGGACTCCTCACTCCTGCACGACAAACAGCAGAGCAGCTGCTCCAGGAAAAAGGCGACCCGCACTTGCTGGCCCGCATTCTTGCAGCTCCAGCCAGGGTACCAGGCTGGTTGGAATGCTTGCTCTCTGCAGAGCGGTTCAGCGGCTCAGGAGCTCTGCCCAGAGGGACAGTGTTTGTGTCAGAGCCACAAGTGGATAATAGGGGAGTCCAGGGACCACCTCTAATTCTTTCCTGTCCCTCTTTGCAGCCCTGATGCTGTCCAGTCACACTAGCTTGTGCCTGATCTCTTGGGTCAACTTGGCTTCTGGCCTTAAAGGCCGGTCTGGTTTTTGGTTTCCCTCTCAAAGGGCACTTGGAACAGAGTGAGGCAAGGCACCTGGCCCCTCCTTTTGGATGGGGCTGGGGCCATCCGTTCCAGTCATACTGGACGTACCTTGACCTTGGGCCTTTCCCCCGCTTGCATTAAGAATTGGGTTGTCACAAATGAACTTATCTACCCAAGACTCACAGGCATAGAGAACAGACTTGTGGTTGCCGAAGGGGGGGATGGGGGATAGGAGAGGGATGGAATGGGAGTTTGGGATTAGCAGGTGCTAACTATTATATATAGGGTGGGTAAACAACAAGGTCCTACTGTATAGCACTGGGAACTATATTCAGTATCCTGTGATAAACAGTAATGGAAAAGAATATGAAAAAGAATGTATATATGTGTATAACTGAATCACTTTGCTGTACAGCAGAAATTAACACAACATCAACTATACTTGAGTAAAATAATTTTTTAAAAAAAGGCAGCATCAAAAAAAAGAAAGATTTGGGTTGTCAGGTGAGTGGTTCTCAGACTTCTTCAGTCTACGCGTTGCTTTGATGCAAAAGAAATTGGGTTCCTCTTACGCCGTCTGTGCCTACTGCTTCAAAACACACAACAGAGGCTCCTGGCCTGAGTGATTACAAGGTGAGCCCTGCTCTAGCTGACACCCACAAGCTAAGCTGAACTCAGTACTGCCCGTAAATTAAATTCATGGTGGGAAAAAACAAAGTCAAGCAATACCGAATGCCTTCCCTCCTGTGGAGGCTGGAAACTCAACAGTGCAGAGGGTCCTGTGCAAGGAGAAGAAAACGAGGCCCAGGTAGCAGGCAGTGTGTGCATTCTGGTCTGGTTGAACCACGAGTGTCCTTGGACGGGTTTTTGAATTCTAAAAAAATGAAAATGAGAAGTGAAAATTCCCTTAAAACACCAGTTCTCTTATCAATTTGCCTAATAACCAGTTCACCAGAAATACAGTTCCGCGTGGAGTGTTTTTCGCGTTTGTTGCCACTATCTCAAAAAAAATACTTAATTTAAAAATTAAAATGAAACGTAAACTAAAATTTAAAAACAAGCTGGGTGTGCCCTTCATTTACAAACCTTATAATGCCAAAGAGATGGCAAAAACAAACAAACAAACAAAGAAAAAAACCAAAGGACATTCCTATGTAAAAACACTCAAAAAGGTTTCAAATTATAGGCAAATTGCTCATCAGGTGACTGGCTTTAGGCTAATTGATCTAGAGTCAAGGGCATCCAAAAGTCGACACTTTTGTGCTCAGGGACACTTTCTCGGGCCTGTATTCATCTTCTTTCAGACGAAATTCTAATCAACTCTCTTATTTGGTTTCCCAGCCCCTGGCATATTAGATGTGAATCAAAACAGGGAGGAAACAGCCAGAACCAGGCCACTTGGTGTGTTCAGAAGGCCAGCTGATACCCTGACAGCCAGGGAGGGGCAAGTGGAGGCCAGAGAAAATTAAAATGCAAATACAGGGATGAGAACATTGCACTAGCGAGGGGCCTTGTCCTGTGTGCTGCCCGGTCTGCCCTCCTGCCTCAAGATTCTCTGCCTTCTGAGGGCACCTCTGTATCATAATGCGCATAATGCCAGCCAAATCATGAAAAATATTTGTAACAGGCTAAATCACATGTTATCCACTTTGCCCAATTCATTGTTTTCTCATACAATCCATTTTAGAAAGGTTTTCGTCAAAAGGGACCAAATCATTGACTCTTGAATTGGGACGCCCGTTGGAAGAAACCAGTTTTCCCTGCCGTCTGGGAGAAGCCTCCCCAGAACGCTGTCCCTAAGGATGGCTTCTGCTTCATCAGCTCCCCCAGGCCGAACTAGAACAAATCCAATGGCCTGGAAGAATTCACTCCGAGGAAGTCCTCTTTCACCAAAATGATGTAGCATGACCAAATCCGGTTCATTGTTGTTTTTTTTTTTTGCAGTTAAACTTTTACTTCAAAAAATTTTATTTACCTTTTTCTTTTTCTGTTCTACAAAAGGCAGATAATGATTGTTGATCTGCAATTGTCGTGTTGTGCACTCCCCGAAAGGGGGCAAAGTTGGGAGCTGGGGCGGCAGCTCGGAGGATGCCTTCAGCGGCAGGACTAAGGGGGCAGGCGCCCCCGCGGCCCCCTGTCCCGGCCTAGCTCATGTCGATGGTGTTGAGGACCCACTCCGTGAACTTCTTCAGCTTGTCGGAGGCATTCTGGACTCCTACTGCAACCTCAGGTTGTCCTCTCGAAAGGGCCCAGTTCATTCTTGATATTCAGGGTGATGTGGGTAGGAGGTCGTGAATAGCCCAAATCACAATGAAATCTACTTTGGATTATTTGGTGGCTACTGGTCCAGAATGGCTTCCTTCCTTAAGGAGATGTATTAGGATTTTCCAGGGAAACAGAACCAACAGTGCCTGTGTATGTCTGTGTGTATATCTATATCTATATCTATACCTATATCTGTATCTATATATCTTTCTATTAAGAAATTGGTTCATGCAATTATGGAGGCTGAGAAGTCCCATGACCTGCTGTCTCTGAGCTGGAGACCCAGGAGAGCTGGTGATGCAGTTCCAGTCCAAATCCCAGGGGCTGGGGACCAGGAACGTTGGTCTAAATTCCAGTCTAAGTGCAGCAGAAAACCAAAGTCCCGGTTCAGAAATAGGCAGAAAGAGTGAATTCTCCCTCACCTGCCATTTGTTCAGTTCAGGCCTCCAGTGGATTGGATAAGTCCCGCCCACATTGGGAAGGGCAATCTGCTTCACTCAATCCACTGATTCAAGTCCCATCCAGAAACACCCTCACAGACACACCCAGAATCATGTTTAGCCAAGTATTGGGGTACCCTGTGGCCCAGTCAAGTTGACACGTTAAAATTAACCATCACAGGATGCTTATCAATTTATTGCTGCTTCCTGCTGACCCCAATCCCCCTTTCACCTACAAAGCCCAAGGAGCCTCTGATCATCTTTCCCCTCCAAGGCCCTCTCTGAGGAGTGGCCAGGATTTAGGGTGGGACACATGGGAAGGAAGAGGGTTCAGGACGTGGGAGCAGTCTGAGAGGATGTGCTTTGGGGGCAGGGGCTGACCTCAGCCTGAAGGCTGACCCATCTCCTTCCACCCTTGGAAGAATATAGGTGGGCGAGGGCTGAGAGGAGCATTGCCTGACTTTAACCACCAGCCATAATTGATGCCCACACCGATTTATCTGATACTTAGTATCTGTCCTTTTATAAGTATTGTTGCTACAGTTATTTTAAGTCCTTTACAAGCCAGTACATTTGTGAGCACACCTAGAGGTAGTGTGGCTCTTGGAAAGAGCATGAGATCAGTTAACAGAAGGCAGAGTTGTGCCTCTGAATGTGTGACTCCAGGCCAGTCATGGACTTTGGAATCTCAGTGCTCTCCCATAGGAGATGAGATGGCTGATAATTGCCACACCAATTCATAGTGTAATCTTGTCAGATGAGATGACCTATATGAAAACATTTCATAATACTCAACAAATATGGAAGGGTGAAGTAAAGGTAAGAAATGACTGTTTTTTACTGCTGTGACTCTGCTCCTTAAGTTTGTAAGTACTGGTCAGAATTAGTTAGAGTCATCACTACCTGCTCTGCTGGTACTCGAAGACTAGACTTTATACTGGACTCCTCTTGAGATGGCTTTAAAAAAGTGACATAGTTCTTTGACCAGTAAAGTGTATATACCTATTCTCTGTTTTGCCTTATCTTATGGATGCATTGATCACTATTATCATAGTACGTAGCCAAGAATGATTCAGTTTAGGAAAATGGTAGTCAAACTTTGCTGATCTTTCGTAGGATGATTTTGCCATAGCCCTTGCAAATAAAGTAGCGGTTTCTTTAAAACATGCCAGTTCAGAGTCACGGATCTGCATTTTTAAAGCCTGCAATTGATTGTTCAGTGTGAAAATTGCATTCCAGTGAAGCACATCAGCATGTAAATCTAAAGTGTGGCCATTTTCATCTAGATTGAATATTATTAAGTAGCCCAAGGGATAGGCTGTAATTAAGATTTCGAAGAGCTTACTTTTGTTGACTGTGATGAGTAACCCCAGTATTGAAAGTGGCATACCAGTTTGAAGAATGGGAAGATGGCCCAGCAAGACAGTATCTACATGTTTTGGCTTTTAGGTGTAATGAAAGAATTTGATTTTTCTTCACCGATCCAAACATCTGATAAGGGCAGCGATTTGAACTTGATGCAAACACGAGAATGTTCAGATTCCAGGAACAACATCACATTTCTTTCTGAACGATGGCAGATTTCCATCTTGTTAGTCCCTCACTCATTCTGATCCCTTCTTCCATGGGTTTAGGAACAAAGACCAACTGGGGACAGATGAAGCCCTTGTTGGGGTTTATGCTTTTGCCTAATTAAAATGATTGGATTTACAGCCTGCTAATGCAGCTCTAGTTAGAAGGGAGAACAACTCTTAGCTTGGATCCACTTCGGAAAGTTTGCAAAACCTCCCCCTGCCTTTCACAGAACTGAGATGGCACATTTCTGATCGCATCTTCATTGTGGTGCAATTCCATGATAACTGTCCTTAGGTGAGACGAGATGCTCACCTTTTTTTGTCCTACGCACACCGTTTTAAAAGAAAGAAACAAAGTTCTCCATTTCTCCCAGGAGAAGTTAGTGAAAGGATCCGTGCCTATTTGCACCACCTTAAGCAGATACCCAGCAGGCTAGGTTGGCACACAGCTCATTTCAGCCATCCGTATTTTCAGGTGTACCATATGTATTTAGTACATCATTTGATAATGCTAAAAAAATATTAAAGCAGTGTGAGACTAAAGGAGAAAGAAGATGAATGTTAGCATTCCCCTGGGGTTCATGGGTGAAGGAATTAACACAGCGTGGCACTCTACCCTAGCTGTGTTTGTTTCCATGGCAACAGCTACGTACATGTTTCAGACTATCTACAGTGACACAGTTGCAGAAATAGTAGCTTGCAGGTTTCTGATATCGCATCAGTGGACAGGCAGCACGTACTATATTAAGTAAGTGTAAAAGAATTTAAAATATAGCTCTGATTCAGATGTATATTAGCTCAGCTAAGCGATGTACTGGGGATTTTGGCATTCCCCTTCCTCATGACAGCAAAATCTGGGCAAAGTTGAAAGTTGCAAGATTCCAGTCAAACAATTATCCTTGCTTGGGTAAATATCATCAAATGAAACAAATGTGAGTGAGTTACAAAGGTAAGAAAATGGCTTTTTTTAGATGACATATTTAAGAAGGATATTGCCAGTGAAGCTAATTTTTTGGAGGGCGGGTAGTGATGGGTAAGGAATGTAAGCTTTGGTTGAAAATAGCTGAGTCTTAAAGCAAATCAGTGTGCACCAGAATCTTTAACTGCTGCTGAGTTTATGGCAACTAAGGTATTTGAATGTATCATTGTAAAATTGCTTTTATATAAAAATGATCAGGTGAGGAGCAGAGAGGTTGATTGGGTATGCAGTTAAAGAGAAATTGGGGCTCCATTGTCTTTCTGAATGCTTATGTAAATATCTCCCTTCTCACCAGGATGACCCTGGTTTGTCTTTGACATTCGCTGCTACTTTTTGGTACCATTTACTGTCCTGTGTGTTTATATTATGCTGCCACATTGTAGCCTGATAAGACTTGAGTGTTGGTTAGAGAGCACCCAAGGAAAGATGATAGACTCTGTAAGTGTGTGACTTTGCAATCAAATTGTACAGTAATTTAGGAGGAGAATTGTTCAAATGAGTATTTAGTTACAGGCTAGACCTCTGCTTGTGAATAGTAGCCTAGGTATTAGGCTCATGGATTTTGATGTGCACATTATGATTGCGGGAGCTTTCAAGTATGTTGTAGTTCAATTTATACTGAGTTTTTCATGTCAGAATATTTTTATTTATGCCCATTATTCAGTGTGAGCCTGCATTTACCTTACAGTTTTATTATTTATGTATCAGGAAAGAGAATGTAAAATGGCATGGTAATTTAAGCTAATCTATTCATTTGAGGAGGATTCATTTTCCTGACCATAGGTGGACTTTTATAAAAAGTGGCATGAGAAACGCAACTCTTGTATGTGTGACTGTTTTTTATGTGCACAGGGAACTGTCTCCCGCGTCTACTGCACACTGTTCTTCACAGTAATTATTTGATTGAATGTTCAGAGAACACCTATGGGAGGAGGGGGTTCGGGAGCTTCCTGCACACCTGGGGGTGTGGGGGGCTGGGAGGGATTTGGGGTTATGAGTCAGGGATGGAACCCTAGAATGTTTGACACCTTAGGGGATAGATACGATTTGCCTTCTAAATAAGGTGATCCAAAGTGAAACTAATGTTGAGTCCGAGCCACCCAGAGACGGGAAGTGAAGTCTGTGTCTTCTAAGGGGAGTTTTTGTGTTGGTTTTTGCTTTTGTTTCTTTTATGGAGGCTTCTGCTAAAGGCAGCTCCTTTCTCAGACGGGGAGCCCCTCTGCCTATTCTCACGCTCATCTCTGTAGTTTCGGGACCCCAGCCCATCTTTGGGGCCGATGGAAGGGCAGGCTTGCAGACCCCCTCCCCCATGGCCTGAGCTGCCCGGCGGGCCCTGGGTATCCTGGTGGGCAGCCTCTCTCTGTGACAGCTGCAGGAAGCCACCTGTGCTTGGTCTCCCGAGGCAGAGAAACCAAATACTATTGGTGTGAGGGTTTACTTGATGTTCTGCTATTACATTTGAGGGGCCCTGGAAGCCTTGGGTTCATTACCCTTGAGCTCTGAAACTGGAAATCAAAAAAGTGCCAATGAACTACTTTGGATGATGGTTCAACTTTTGCCTGTTTGGGGAGTGCAAGCCCTTCCAACAGTTGACACGTTTGTATATATTTTTTTCATCATCCCAAAGTACTTTCCAGTGTAAAAAAAAATCTCCAGAAAACACCAGTCTAAGCCATGGTATGTTAACTCTTTCGTAAGAATAGAAAAACACATAAACCAAAACATAAAGCCCTAGGCGGCACCAGTCATTCAAATGTAAAACCCTGGCAGTGCTTGTAGGAAGCTCAATTGCTTCCATCTGAAGAGCCAGGAAATTGATTTGGAAAAAAGTAAATTTGAGGGATTCCCAAATAGTGGCAGCATGAAATGAATAAGAGAAAAATGAAGGTACAGACTGATCTTATTACCGATCGTAAATGGTAATAGAATTGCCAGAATAAACTTCCTGGGCATAGCTCATTTAGAGCCTCCACTGCCTAGTTATTTCTGAAGGTTCTTAGTGGTCACAGGGTAAGAGCCAATCCCCAGGCTGGTGTCCAGGACTTTCCACCATTAGTCCCTTTCCAGCCTTCTCTGTCACTAGGTCTCTTTCTTGAGCATCCCGGGGCCTGCCCTAGGGTAATAAATATTATATCCTGGCCACGTGGGGAAGTTTCTAGGCCTTTGCTCTTGCTGCTGTCTCTGCCCAGATTCCTTTCCTCCCACTTTCCCAGCTTCAATTCCAATTCCTTCAAAAAACCTTACAGATCTCCCCCTGTCACCCTCATTGGGATGATTTTTCCATCCTTTCCATCATGCTCCCATAACAGTTGGTCTTCAAATTATAGCACTTATTTCACTATATTAGGACGAGTTGTACCTTTTCTGAACTGTGATGTAAATGTATCAAAGACACAGGACGTTGATTTAGGTACTTCTGTAGCTTTTGCCATACCTAGAACAGTACTTCAAACTTGTTTTTCATTGAATTCTTAAACACTTGCAAAGATATACATCATTGGTCAGTCTTCTGCTCAAAGACAGACTGTTAGATACTGAGATTCCTAAGGCTATGTCTGTCACAGAACCAAGCATCGTGACCGATTCAGCTACTTTCAGATGCTTCCAAACTTCTGGCTGTTTGGCATCATCTAAACACGGAAACCAGGTGAATGGCTGATATTTTTTTCATCTTCATGGAATCAAAGATTTTAGAGCTAAAATTTGGGAGCTAAAATCATATTACAGAGGAGAGAATTGTGAACTTGAACCGGTAAGTGACTTTTCCAAAGCCACATGATTGTTTAGTGACCCAGGTGTGTGTGGATCCAGCCGGTAATATCTCTACGTGGTCCTGCCTCCTGAGCCTTCCTGGCTGTGGCCTTGGGTTCCACTGAAGATATAACCAGTCAGTTTCCTTTCTGCCCCGTTTTGGGATTGGCTGGCCTTCTATCTGTAAACACCGTCATCCAACAATAATTCCACTAACCACTCTTTGCTCAAGGCTGATATCACTGGGGTAGAATTAAAAACGAAAGTGAACTGAGAGTTGAACTCAGGGAGCCTGAGAGCGACGCTAACAATTCATTCGCCATCGCTTGGCTGAAGCCACGGCAGCTGCTGGATTCAGTCAAGTTCAGACCCTTAAAAAGAGTGGAGAAAAGAAAGCACATACTTCCCAGTGCCTGGGCACCGCACAGCCGGCCAGCTGGGTGTAGCACCATGGCAAAAAGATCTGTTCAGTTTCAGAAATACGAGACCCCGTGCTTGCACACAGGGAGGGAACTGTAGCTGCAACTGGGCCTGATTTGGCGTTACTTCTGCCTGCAGTTCTATCAGACGCAGCTCCTATGGGAAGTCTATTAGTATCTAAAGAAAGAACCAGCCTTCCAAGTTGACATAAGGAGCAGGCCTTGTGTGTGTGTGTGTGTGTGTGTGTGTGTGTGTGTGCGTGCGTGTGTGTTTAAAGGCCTGTGTCTAAGGTCGACAGGCTTTTTAAGAGAAACTCTTGGTTTTCTATGTAAACGGTGTACTTCCTGTGGTCCAGAGTTAGCCTGTTAAGGGAATGAAGCACAATTCAGGTTTCTGAGTTGGAAGCCTGATTAATCTTTCTGCCAGTTACATATGGAAATAAATTAGTAAATGGTCCATCTGGGACTAAACTACTGCAGAGATGATAAATTATCGCCATCATATGTCTGTGTTGCTGCAGACTGAGTCGTGCTCACCAGGAGCTGCTGAAAGATATCTGGATGCTCTAGCGAGGTCAGAGGAATAAAAGTTAAAAAAAAAAAAAAATTAGAAGTAAAAAATTTACCTTGAAATGTTTCTTGGGAGGACAGTTTGGTTGATGCCAAGTTTGTGCCTTAGAACTGCTCTATCTGCAAATATTTAAAAGGAGAGTCTGGGCCTAAGAAACATTTTACTTTTATATTTTCAAAGGCCGATACAGTAACAAGTATGATTAGTACCCAAATGTCTCAGTGAGTAGGATAGTATAATTATATATACAATAAAAATATACCCCTGTGTAATATTGCACCTTACAATTTTCAGAGCAACTTCTTGTCTGTTTTCTTATTTAAATTTCAAAGGTGGGACAAGTCAGTGTCTCTAATTCTTTTTTTTTTTTTTTTTTGGTAGATTTGGGGGTGGTCTAGGTCACCTACACTAGTGGCTTTCAAACTTTTTTTGACTGGAACCCAGAGGAAGAAATATATATATATATTCTTTTTTTAGTCTTTTTTTTTTTTTTAAATTTATTTATGGCTGTGTTGGGTCTTCGTTTCTGTGCGAGGGCTTTCTCTTGTTGCGGCAAGCGGGGGCCACTCCTCTCACTATCGCGGCCTCTCTTGTTGCAGAGCACAGGCTCCAGACGCGCAGGCTCAGTAGTTGTGGCTCACGGGCCTAGCTGCTCCGCGGCATGTGGGATCTTCCCAGACCAGGGCTCGAACCCGTGTCCCCTGCATTGGCAGGCAGATTCTCAACCACTGCGCCACCAGGGAAGCCCAGTGTCTCTAATTCTTGATGGATGAAGAACTGAGGTTTAGGAAGTTGAGTGTCTTGCCCTTAATGACACAGATGGCTAAATGGCAGAACTGGGATGAGCAGCCGATTCTGAATCCAGCTTCACTTCCATCAGAGCCTTGCATGACATCAAAAACATCTTCAGTTTTTCATCATTCATCTAGCAGCACCAGGAAATAAAGCCTTCTATTTATGTCAGTTTTCTAGAAGCAAAAGCCATACCTTCTTGATCATGAGAAGTAGTTTTTTTCTCTAATTAGAAGTGTTGAGTATTAGTTTAACTTTTTTAGGGCATGTTTTAATTTTTTTAATTGAGGTATGATTGACATAAAACTTTATTAGTTTCAGGTGTACGACGATGATTCAATATTTGTATACGTTGCAAAATGATTACCGCAATAAGTCGAGTTGATATCGGCACCTTACATAGTTACAAAAATTTTTTTTTCTTGTGATGAGAACTTTTAAGATCTACTTTCTTTGCAACTTTCAAATATGCAATACAGTCTTTTTTTTTTTTTTTTTTTTTTTTAAATTTGATTCTTTTCATTTTATTTATTTATTTTGGCTGTGGGTCTTCGTTTCGTGCGAGGGCTTTCTCTAGTTGCAGCAAGCGGGGGCCACTCTTCATCGCGGTGCGCGGGCCTTTCACTATCGCGGCCCCTCCCGTTGTGGGGCACAGGCTCCAGACGCGCAGGCTCAGTAGTTGTGGCTCACGGGCCCAGTTGCTCCGCGGCATGTGGGATCTTCCCAGACCAGGGCTCGAACCCGTGTTCCGTGCATTGGCAGGCAGGTTCTCAACCACTGCGCCACCAGGGAAGCCCGCAATACAGTCTTATTAACTATAGTCATCCTGTATCTCCACGACTTACTTTATAACTGGAAGTCTGTACCTTTTGATCCACTTTATAACTGGAAGTCTGTACCTTTTGATCCCTACACCCATTTCTCCCAGTCCCTGGTTTAACTTTTCCTTTTGACTAAGGCACACCCCTCTCCACTTGAGTTATTTTATAAAGCTAAAACCATCAGTGCCCTCAGGGGCTTTTTAGGTGTGGTAACATTTTGCCCCTTTGCAGAATGGCCCGAGGCTACTGTGACATCCTGATTCTTACGCCTGCTTTGAAATTTTCTTTTGTGTCTTCCTCCAGGGCAAACCTTCAGCAGTTAATCCTTGAAGCAGCTGAGGTGCTCCCCTCTAGAAAAAGCAGTTCAAAAAGTACAGAAAAGCAGACTAGACTTAGAAATTATTAAATCACCTGGTTTATCAGACGTCAGTTTCTAAACATAAGCCACAGGTGCCGCTAAGTAGTCTTCATACAAGAAAGAGAAGCAACGGGCCCCTAGCATTTACGTGTCTGTGCTTGGCAGTAACCTTGTCTCACCGAGATCACCTCCAAGTTTCTCACGTATCAGCCAGACCTGGTTCCTCCATGTACCTGAATAGCCCTCATGCTTTCTCACCTCTGGGCCTTTGCTTCAGCTTTTCCCTATTCCCACCTGTCAAAATCCTGTGCAGATCTCAAGTCCCATTACTATTGTCTTGATGCTTTCCCTTACCTGCCTCCCCACACCAATCAGAAACAAATGTCTCCTTTGAAACCTTCTAACTCTTTGTTAGAGAAAATAACACAGTCTGTATTTGAGTTGCCTGTATACCTGTTTTATCTCCCATAGAGGACAATACATTTCTCAAGGGCAGGGATTTCATCATCTTCTCACTCTGACCCTTCTTCCTTCCCCAATCCCTAGCCCAATACTTTGGCCTTAATTGAAGCTTAACATGCAGTAGAGTAGGGTAATTTTATTTTTTAACAATGGACTCAATGTCTTTGGATGGGTGGATGAATTAATGATTTAAGATGTATCAGTATCACTTGGAGGGCTTGTTAAAACAGATCCCTGAGCCCCACCTCCAAATATTCAGATTTAGTAGATCTTGGGTAGGGCCAAGAATCTGCATTTCCAACAAATTCTCAGGTGATACTGATGCTGCCCTTCCAGGGACCACAGTTTGAGAACCACTGATAGAATGAATTTATTTCCTAACATTCTCACACTAAAGCTCATAGGCTCACACCATTCTTTTCATTAGAGAGCCTATTGCTGTGTCTTCCTTGATGTGTAGGTCAAAAAAATATCTTCCATAAGAAATTGTTATGCCATCTATCTCGTGTACCAACTTTTCTGTTTTGTAAGATTATAGGTTAACTGTATCCTCCAAACTTGTAGCCCATTTTGTGAGCTTTAGCTTGATGGCATCTTTTTCTCCAGGAATAGAGCCAGCGTAATTTTATTTTACAACAACAGACTAGAGAGTCATTGACTTTGCAGCCTGTATACCTGGTCTACCGAGAGGATCAAGGCTGGTTCTCGTGGTGGAACGCTGGCCTTGAAGGCTTGCTGGTGCTCTGATGTTTTTCCTTTATATAGACAAGTGTTTCAGTGACAGCTGAAGTAAAGTAAAATGATCTCACAAGTGTCTCAATGGCAGCTATAGTAAAATAAGATAATCTCATAATATCTATGGCATGTATTTTCAAATCTCTGGGTCCTTTTATGCCCCATGCGGCAGTTTCAAGAACACTCCATCACGAAAGACCCAGTGCTTCAATAACTTTCCAAGAAATAAAGAGGTACAGTTGCAATTGACTTTTTCGCTGAAGTATGTCATGTTTTAGAGAGTCAGGCCAGAGATGACATCCACTGTGGTTGAGAGGGTTCTCTCTCCTCCTCTGCTCTAATCCCATCTTCCTTCTACTCCTCTCCACCAGCCACTAGACGCATCATCTCCTAGAAGACCAGCGTTCTCGTAATCATGGAGGCCTCTCTGTCCTTTCTGTGACTGGAGCAATGCTGACCTCGGTTTCCTGGACCCATTCTGACTCAGGTAACCAAGCTTTGCCTTCCCCAGCTGGCTTACACCTCATGGAGATTGCAGTGAATAAATGAAATACCAAAGGTATATTTAAATGCAAATGCCAAATTGATTGTTTCTCCAGCAATTGAAATCCTCCCCCTCTTCCTCCGTGTCTTCTTAATGATCAATTTATACAGCTGATCAGACTGACAATGTGGTCAATGAATTTAGGCATTAAGATAATGAGAATGTTGAGTCACATCTTTATTTAAAATTTTGGTGTGTGTCATAGACACAAAGCAACAGGAACATCGCTGGGAATTTTTGTATAGGAACTAGCCTCTGCCGTACGTAGTTTCTCTAAATCATTTTCTTTCCCATGATACTATATTTCTTTTGAATTGTATTAATCTTTCTAATGTTGGACCTTTTAATTGAGTTTAATAAACATTATTGAGTATCTCTTATGTGTTCTCAGGGCAGATGGGGATAAAAAACTATAAGATGTATAAAAATATAAGATACATCCTCACGAAGCTCAGACCTTAGCAAAAGAGCCACGACTCGCTCATAAGAAAATGGCGGATGGCGCTCAGCTTCCGGCCGGAGCAGTGCACTATGGTAGCTCTCTGGTTCAGGGAATTAAGAGACTTTGAGGACTGGGATTGAAATAATCAGAGAATTCATGGAAGAGGGAGGGCTGAAGGAGGTCATTTGGTCACTGTGGATCATTCAGCCAGGAGGGAAGAGGAGCAACCTGGTCTGGCCCGGAAGGCGGGAATGAGCCTGCCATGAGACTAGCCAGTGAGGACCAGACAGGGCTTGGAGGACCCTGAGCCTCTATCCCAGCCAGAGCCAGGCTCCTTCTCAGGGCCTGGGTCCCTTAAGGTTCCCCTGTGGACACCCTACCTGCTCTGTTACAGAGTCACCTTGGCTGACAGCTTCCTTCAGGGGACCCTAGTCTCTGGTGCCCCAGCCCTGGCTTGGCTGCTACCTGGCTGGCCTTCTGCTTCCTTGGGCTTGCCCATACCTGGCCTCCGCCTCTCTACCTGACTGTTTATTCTTACATACCTGCCCCCCTCCCCTCCGCACTCTGCCTGGCAGGTGTGGCTTGACAGGGCCCCGGGATGAACCAGGTGCTGTGTGAGGTCAGTACCTGGTGGTTCACAGCGGGTGATTCTGAGTTGAGAAGTGGAGCGGAAGAGTAGGAAGAGGAAGCCAGGAACATGAGTTTGTACGTTGAGGCCAAGAGTGTATCAAGAGTTCAGAAAACCAGAATTCAGGGAGGGCCTCAAGGCTGAAGCTGGGGCCATAGTCAGGGGTGGGAGCCCAGTGCGCTGATTCATCTTGCAATGGCCCAGCAAATCCTGCCCACACCTGGCTCTTTTGGATAAAGCAGTGGCGGCTTTCCTGCCCTGGGTCTTGAGGGTGCTGCTGAGGGTCGCCGGCCGAGGCTCCTGCCCATCCCGTCAGGTCTGCGTGGCCACACACCACCTGCCTTAGCGTGCTGCAGTGCTTCTGGAACTGAGGCCTGGCTGATCCGGGAGCTCAGGCCTTCCTGGAGTCAGAGCCCCGGGTCACCAGCCACCGGGAAGTGGAAGAACTAGAACAACAGTATTTGTGTTCCCCTCCCACAAAAGCAACTGCTTAATCTGTCGTTGCCCTGCCTCTTCTAAGCCTGGGGTGGGTCAGCTGCGGCCCGCCAGCCAGGCGTGGCCCACTGCTTGTTTGGGGTGGACAAGCCAAGATGGTTTTCACGTTTTAAAATGACTGGAAAAAATTAAAAGAAGAATAGTATATTTTGCCTTGTAGAGATGATATGGAATTCAGATTTCAATGTCCCTAAATTAAGTTTTACTGGAACATAGTCATGTTTATTTATTTCCAGATTGTCTATACCAGCTTTTGTGCTACAAGGGCAGAGTTGAATAGGTGCGTCAGAAACCATAAAGTATTTACTTTCTGACCCTTTACAGGAACAAATTTGCTATCCTCTGGCCTAGGCAATTGATTGACACAAGTGTTTGCAAAATTTGAGGTGTGGAACTTTTTCCCTCATAAAGAAAATAGGATTGAAGGATGAGTAGGATTTAAATAAGCAAGAGAGGAAGAGAGGAATTTTCTACATTGAGATAGAGAATTGGTCATAGTCTAGTTGGATTTTTCTGTTCATCTATTTAACTTTCAGTTAAAGCTAGATATGACATTGAGGCTGTTTCATTTCAGGAATCTAATTATTAGGGTTGTCTTTAAAATGAGGCATCCAGGCGTCTCGGGTTAAGGTAAATGTTGGAACAAATCAGCACCAAATTAAAATATAGCCTGCATTTTGGAACTTTCTTCTTTTTACTTGGCACTGGGTGTGAACTATTTTGTTTTAAACCAAAAAAACATTTTGTTTTAAATCAAGTAAGCACTGAAGATTTGCCATGAGTAAGCTATGGCATTTAATCTTGGCAGCATTTTGCCAATCTGGTGGGATTTTTGATACTGTTGAGTGAAAACTGGTGAAAGTTGGAGATGTGGGTTCTAATCGTACTAGCTAGCTGAGCCAGGGCAGGCTGTGGGATACTAGGGTAAAAAGTACACTCCAGATCTCAGGGCTTAGTGCAATAAAAGTTTATTTCTCACTCACCCAGAGTTGGATTGCACGAGTGTGGCTTTGCTGCCTCCCCCATCTTGTGACACCTACGTCTCAAACTGTGGCTTCCTGGTTGCTTCGATATGTGAAAAAGAGTTGAGAACACACACCCATTCTTAGGTGCCTTAGACCAGAAGTGACTCAGACCAATTCCACGTCCACAGTCCATTGGCCAGAACTCGTCACATGACCCTGTCTCGTTGCTGGGAGGGTAGGAAGTAGGGAGCAGCATGAGGTACGCTTGGGGTTCCCACTGCCCCTGCAACACTGTGTCACTGTGGGAAAGCCCGAACTTTTATCTGTGCTTCTGTCTGCTCATGATTAAAGGGTAATTAACCCAGACCTACATTTTTTCACCCAGTTTACGAAAGGCTTGAAAAGATGTATGAAAGATCTCTAAAAGGTATAACGAGTCGTAAAATACGTAAGATATAATCGTTACCTAACTTCTTTACCGGGTCTTGAATGGTGATGGGCTGGAGTTGGGATAGTCACACATGCCCCAGTGTGCCTGGAAGCATTTGCCAGTTGACCCAACATAATTAAAATACAGCCCTTCCTTTCACACCTGGAAATATGCTGGTATCGACAATACGTGACATGATCACCCCAGCTTGACCCCGCTGGTCATCCTTGAAGATTAATGTTAGCTACTGTTTATTGAGCCTCTTCCAGAGGTCACACTGTCCTCAGCTTCTGCCTGCCTTCTTTCATTTAATTCCCCAAACAAACTTGTGAAGTAGGTACAAGTAACCTCATTTTAAGATGAGGTAACAGATGCAGAAAGGTTTAAATTGTGCCTGATCACAGCTAGAGAGTGGCACCACTTTGCTTGGAACCCAGCTCTTTCTTGCTCTTTCCAGCTCTTGCACGGGACTGTCTCACTCATCCTTTACGAGGATTGTGCCCTTGACCACGTGGGGCCCCACTTCCCTGACACTGGCTTGGGAATCTGTTCCCACACCACACACGGGGAGAAGGGTACAGCTCTGAGCGGTGAGTCCAGCCCTTTTTGACCCCGATGAGAAGACTAGTTACCCGGAGCCAGCAGGTTAACAGGTTCAGGGTGGCAAGCTCCACTCCTGACTTTCAGTTGGTCCCTTTCTGCCCGCTTCCCTGATGTTGACAACTGCAGCTTGTTTTAAAAATGGGCACTACCTTTATATATAGGGAGAAAAGATGTTATTTTGAAATCTAGGGTGGAGTAGAACTCCAGTGAAGACTTGTCATGTACTGTGCAGTTGATCCAAACAGGCATCTTCCCAACTTAAACAGTGAGTAGAAACTGAGCTCCATTTTCAGGAATTTTGTTTACAAATTTGTTTATTTAAAAAAAAAAAAAAAAGCCAAACCACAACCAACGACTGGTTTGCTTGCAGAATAATATCAGACAAAAACCCATCTACTCAGGAGATGGTTTTAATTTCCCTGGTTCCTGGCCTTCCTAATCACTGTTCAAAACTGACCCCATGGAATCAAAGGGAATAGTCTCTGAAAAATGGACCAAATGTATCAGAAGCATCTATTGCAATGCTTGCTTCAAGAAACCCCCTAGAAAATTATACATGTGGTTTCTAGATGTACAAAGAAAACTAAAGGAATTCCATTATGAAAGAAAAATTAGATGGAAATTTCTAATCCCGCCTCATAAACAATATAGGAATAACTTTAAAATATTCTGCTTTAAGCATGCATTTAATTTGTGCTCTGGGAACCAAATAATCTTGCTAAGATAAAACATTCTAATAATGATTTATGTAAATTTATTTGTACAAAGTAATGGTGTAGTTGCCTATAGCAAATTGCTTGGAATATGAAATGACATTTATGAGGTCTTTTTTTTTCCCCCCCTCTGAATGAATACAGTGGAGAAAATAAGAGACTCCAGAAAGGAAAAAAGAAATCCATGTTCAAAATGGAGTCTGAGGCCAGAAGAGGCAGAGGCAACTGGACAGGTTAGGGGGTGTGTAAATAGTCGAGAAACTCAATTCAATATGTTTTCCCGTGATGGTCTCATTATTGGAGGCATTTGTAAAGCCACACAAAGAGTGTGTGTGTTAGATTCTTAGAAGGCTAGAACCCTTTATTTTAGTGATCATAAACTGCGCAGACACCAAAGCTCTTTCAGAATAGCCGACGACAGATCACTTGTTGTCAGTGTGCCCTGAGAGACAGGGTACTTACAACATGCAGTGCCAAGAGGCCAAATGTAATTAAAAATCGGGCAATTAATCTCAGTTCCCAGTTACTTTAATGCCAAGGGAAGTTATGCTTGAGTCATAAATGGGGCCCAAATGTTAATAAACAAAACAGAAAACTCTCCCAAGGACTGATTCATAGACCTACGGGGAGTTTTCCTATGGCTGCCCGCTTAGCACGTTTGCTTATGGCTCTAAGGTGTTTCCTGGAAACATTTCATTAA
This sequence comes from Balaenoptera acutorostrata, assembly GCF_949987535.1. Lineage (NCBI taxonomy): Eukaryota > Metazoa > Chordata > Mammalia > Artiodactyla > Balaenopteridae > Balaenoptera > Balaenoptera acutorostrata. The sequence continues at coordinate 167,154,341 of NC_080066.1, forward strand.
ATGGAAATCCCCATATATGTAACAGAGAGAGTTTCTGGATCTGTGCTTTGGCCTTGTAAATAAATGCCCGGTGGAATTTGCCAGAACCTGTACTATTTGGAAAAGATATGACATTAACACCTTCGCTGTAGACGGCATTTAATTTTTTTTTTCTCCAAGTATTTTTACTATCTCACTTGGTCGCCACACTCATTTTTTTGAAGAAGGTAAGAGTTTGTATTCTGTATATAGAGAAACTGAGGGGCCGCAGAATCTCCAAGGAAGGTCACAAAGCGAGACATCGGTGGTGGAGGGGACAGCTTCCCCACTAACGTTTGTCTCATTGTCATCACAAACTAAAGCAGATGAAAGAGATTTGTGAACTTTGGAGGGCTTGCTTTATTTAAAACAAGATCAGAGTTTTGGTCCCTCATAAACCATTGTGGAATTGCACCAGCTCTCCTGAGAGAAATGGCTTTGTCTAATTGGACTGAATGACTGCTGTGGTGGTCCAAGGCCTGAGGGCTGACATGAGGCCTCCTGAGAGAGCGGGCATGAAGCCTCAACAGGACTTGAAAGCAGAGTGAAAACAACGCTGGCTTCTAGGAAAGACGGGATGGGCTGCGTTTTTAGCGGTGCCAGTTAAACTGCATGCACCGTAAAAGCTGTGGCTTCTGGCAGGGTTGCTTGTAGTGAGCGACCCAAGGGTGCCAGGGGGAGGCAGTGGATGTTAGGGTTAGCATATCAGCCAGAGTTTCAGATTCCCGTCCCTCCTCTTTCCAGCTGAATGACTTGGGGTGTGATTTCTGAGCTGTGGATTCCTAGAAAATAATGGAAGGTATCTGAGCCTCCATTTCCCCACCTGTAAAAGGGGGATAATGATATTTACCTTATAGAGTTGGCATGAGAATTAAGTAAAATAATTCTTATAAAATGTTTGGCACAGGGGGAGGAGGGTTGGGTGAAGGGGATTAAGAGATGCAGACTTCCAGCTGTAAAATCAATAAGTCGTGGGAATGTAAAATACAGCATAAGGAATAGAGTCAATAGTACTGTAATAATTTTGCATGGGGACAGATGGTTTTACTTGTCGTGGTAATCCTTTCATAATGTATTCGATTGTCGGATCACTATGTTGTACACCTGAAACTAACATAATGTTGTATGTCAACTATACGTCACTAAAAAAATAAATAAATAAAAGTAAAATACTTGGCACAGTGCTTGGCAGACAGTAAACGCTCATTTTATGGTAGCTCTTAAAATGATTATAATTGGGCTTCCCTGGTGGCGCAGTGGTTGGGAATCTGCCTGCTAATGCAGGGCACACGGGTTCGAGCCCTGGTCTGGGAAGATCCCACATGCCGCGGAGCGACTGGGCCCGTGGGCCACAACTGCTGGGCCTGCGCGTCTGGAGCCTGTGCTCCGCAACGAGAGGCCGCGATGGTGAGAGGCCCGTGCACCGCGATGAAGAGTGGCCCCCGCTTGCCGTAACCAGAGAAAGCCCTAGCACAAAAACGAAGACCCAACATAGCAATCAATCAATCAATCAATCAATCAATCTTTAAAAAAAAAAAAAAGAATGTATGTTCCCGGGTGGCACAGTGGTTTGAATCCGCCTGCCAATGCAGGGGACATGGGTTCGAGCCCTGGTCCGGGAAGATCCCACATGCCACGGAGCAACTAAGCCTGTGCGCCACAACTACTGAGCCCACGTGCCACAACTACTGAAGCCCGTGCACCTAGAGCCCGTGCTCCACAACAAGAGAAGCCACCGCAGTAAGCCCATGCACCGCAACGAAACTAGAGAAAGCCCGAGCGCAGCAATGAAGACCCAATGCAGCCACAAAAAAAGAATGTATGTTCCTGACTGATAATTGGAAATGAGATGAAAATCCATCTTTTATTTAATGAGAATGAATTGAAAAGACTTCTAAGTCAGTTGTTTCTATGTACTGCAGATAACAAGGTAGATATGAGAGCTTCTTCAACAAAGAGTTCTTCATGTTTGAAAGCCCTTTGCAAGCTGTTTGCCAGGGAGAGAGAGGCCAGATACAGAGCTCTCGTCTCAAGGGAAGAGGGAGATGTTTGCACACAGGCCCTGAGCTGGCCACTTTAACATATATGGTCTTTGTTTTACAAGAATTCAGAAATTAAGCTGGTCTAAATCCTTAGTTGTTGCTGAAAGCCCTGGTTCAGATCCAGACTCTGCAAGTTGGTTCCCTTCAGAACCGTCATCTTGGCTGGCGGAAGAGTAGGTTTGTGTCAAGATAAATGGATGGAAATCTTTGGTCATTTGCTCCTTCTGCTGTCTGCCTGCAAAAGACGGCATTCACATTCTTTGCACATGTGTTCTTGGCCCTCGTGGGTCAGGCCCCTAGGCTGAAAGTGTGAATACACCCTTTTGTTAGAATTCATTTCCATTAGAAGCATGCATACTGCTTTCTTATCAAGGGTTGAAATGAATCCGATGTAAAATGTGTTGATTTTT